>NC_133771.1:43725282-44076682 GCF_003597395.2 Chelonoidis abingdonii
TAGGCTTATTTCTGTGGTGGAGAATATTGGAAAGGCTGAAGTACTCATTGTTTCATTCGGTCTTTACGGCAGGATCAACTCCGACTTATACACTGGAGGGAACGCTGAGGGAGAGGAGGAGAGCAGTCAACTGTTATAGAGTGGTAGTTAGGGACTACTTAAAGACGGTTCGACATGCACAGTCTATGGACCGGATACGACGAACTGCATCGAGGTGGTGTGAGGGAGTTTAGTGATGTGATGCAGAGCAGTTGACATTATCTTTGATAATTCATGGCAGAACGGAGAGGTCCCAGAGGACTGCAGTAAAGCAAAATTCAGTACCTATCTTTTTAGAGGGAAAGGAAGATCAAGGGAACTATCAGACATCGTCCTCACTCAATTCCTGAAAATCATGGAGCAGGCTGCTGAAGGAATCCAATCTTAAACACTATAGAGGAACCAGGTGATCAGAGCATGTCGCATGGACTTCCAAGTGGTAAATCATGCTGACCAACCTGATTTGTTTCTTACGATGAGATGACTGGACTGTGGATGGGGGCACGCTGTTGATGTTGTATCCCTTTGATTCAGTTAGGGCTTTTGACCGGTTTTCCACAGCATTCTCATCAGAAACTAAGGACAGTTGGTTGGGGAATGGACTGTGAAGTGGATAGGAAATGGTTGAATTCATGGGCTCAGCGGGTAGGTATCAATTGGCACACTCTCTGTGCACCTGTAACAAGTGGTGTGCCGGGGTTGTCTTAGGGCGTTCTATTTCAATTGTCTTCATTAATTGATCTTGTGATGGGATTAGCTTGCACATTACGTAAATTTGCAGATGACACAGTTGGGGGGGTGGTGGACCTCTGAGGGCAGGATAGGATTTCTGGGAGCTTAGACAAATTGGAGAAGTGGGCACAAGAAACTCATGAAGTTCAACAGGACAAGTGCAAGTCCTGGATTAGGAAGAAAACCCGCATGTACTGCTACAGGCTGGCACTGCTGGCTAATGTAGCAGTTGCTTGAAGAAAAGGATCTTGGGGCTTACGGTAGATGGAAGTTGAACATGAGCAACAGTGCTGCTCTTGTAGCAAAGGCCTTAATAGCATACAGTGCTGTCATTAGTAGGAGTGTTTGCCAGCAGATCGAGGGATGTTGACTATTTCCCTCTGATTCGGCACTGGTGAGGGCCGCATCTGGGAATTACTGTGTTTCCAGTTTGGCGCCTCACCTTACAAAGGAGATGGCACAATGGATGGGAGTCCAGCGGAGGGCAACAATGTTTAAGTAGACGGTAGACTGACTTATGAGAGAGCTGAAGGACTGGGCTTATTTAGCCTGCGAAGAGGATCGACTAAGGGGGGGATTTGATAGCACTTTCAATACTTTGAAGGATGTTCAAGGAGGAGGAGTAGGCTGTTTCTTCAGTTGTGTGACGCGAGTGACGAAAGAGCAATGGTTGAAGTTGCAGTTGCGGAAGGTCGCGAGGCTGGATATTAGAAAAAACTTTCTGACTAGGAGAGTGGTGAAGTATTGGAATGGGTTACCTAGGGAGGTGGTAGAATCTCCATCTTTAGAGCTATTTAAAGTCCGGCTAGACCGCACCCTGGCTGGGATTATTTAGGGAAAATGGTCCTGCCTTTAGCAGGGGGTTGGACTAGATGACCTCATGAGGTCCCTTCCAACCTTTTGATTCTATGATTCTATGATAACTTAGATAATTATTTCACATCTTAGCTCTAATGACTAATGACTGGTTTGACGCATATTCCAGTGTGTTGATACCAGTCACAGAGGCCAAACGCACAGCCCAAACCAACTACAAGACAGAATCAAATGAAAAAAAACCTTACAAGCATCAAGAGTGGCAAGAACCAAGGTACAAGAAACTTCCTGATGCTATGCCATTGACTATTGGCTGTACTTATGTGAAAGCATCCATGTAGCAGCTGATGCTGGCAACATCAGAAACATGTATGATGGGATCCAGAAAACCTTGGCTCCAACTTCCAAGAAGATAGCCCCACTGGAATCAATGACGGGGGAAACAATCAATGACCACACCAAGCAGATGGATTGCTGGGTAGAAACCTACTCTGAGCTTTACTCTGATGAAAATATCAAGACACTGCCTATGAAAACACTATATAATGATGCCAGAGTAAAGTATGTTGGCAGAGTTCATTGTAAAGTCACAAAATAGTAAATTGCAAATGAATTGATACAAACAAGGAAAGGTTAACACATAACCTGGTTTTGTCTATGTCTTAAATAGATGTGAGTTTTCCTTTAGTATTAATGAAAAACTGATTTTATATTTTCCCCCCTTCTTTCAAATGAACACCACAGGGAACTAATTTTATTCTTGAAACATGACTGACTTCAATTGAACAAAAATCTGAGACTAGTGAACCATAAAAATTACTCATCTATTTAATAAAGGCAATAATGTGTGTCCAATACCCATTATCTATTAATTAAGATCTAAGGCTCTGATCCTACACTTAGTGCTTGTCTATCTAAACTAGGTAAATTTGCACTATTGTAATTACACTGATGTAGCTATACTAGTAAAAACCTCTAATGTAGAAACACTGCATAGATGTAAAATGTGGTTTACAAATACTTGGCTTAAATTAACTCAGTAACTTAGCTGTAGCTATACTGTTGCAAAAAAAGCCCCATATAGATAAGGTCTTACACACATTCTCAACTGTACTCACTCACATGAATAACCCCACTAAAGTAAATGGGAATACTTACGTGAATACACGCATGTGTATATTTTTTTGAAGGATCATTGCCTAAAACTAATTTTTTGTTTTTAAAAATTAACAATACTGTGCTATATATTATTGTTACCGCTGCGTCAAATATTCATTTGAATTATGAACAAAATGCAGTGTTTCCTGAAAAAGTGACGTCAATGGAAATTTCCACCATACTAAAAGAAATGGGGGGGTGGGACTAGCAGGTAACAGGGATACATGTGAAAATATTTTTATGAGGTATATCGTGGTACATTTTTTAATTCTAACCAAGAGAATTGAAAAAGGAGATTACAACAGGTCACACTGAAAAGTGAACTGTAAGGCTGAAGAGAGGTTACTATTGGTGTTCTTCAGGAACTGATTTTGGGACTAATCTTATTTAACATGTTTATTAATACCCTGGTACAAAAAGTGGGAGTATGCCAATAAAATTTCTTGATGACAGAAAGTTGGGAGTTATTGCCAATACAGAGGAGGACAAGATTATCATACGAAAAGATCTGGACAACTTTGAAAACTCGAGTAATAGAAATGGGATGAAATTTAATAGTCCAAAGTGCAAGGTCATGCACTTTGGGACTAACAACAAGAATTTTTGCTATAAGATGGGGACATGTCAGTTGGAAGCAACAGAGGAGGAGAAAGACTTGGATGATCAAAGGATGACAATGAGCCATCAGTGTGATGCGGCTATGAAAAAGGCTAATGCAATCCTAGGAGGCATCAGGTGATATATTTCCAGTAGAGACAGTGAAGCGCTAGTATCATTATACAAAGCACCAATAAGACCTCAGCTGGATTACTGTGCAATTCTCATCTCCCGCATTTAAGAAAGATGGACTCAAACTGGAATAAGAGCAGAGAAGGACTACTAGGATAATCAGAGGAATGGAAAACCTACCTTATGAGAGAAGACTCAAAGAGCTTGGCTTGTTTAGCCTAACCAAATGATGGCTGAGGGGACATAGGACCGCTCTCTAGAAATACATCAGGGAAAGAGAGGAGTTATTTAAATTATGTACCAATCTTGTCACAAGAACAAATGGATATAAACTGGCCATCAGTAAGTTTAGGCTCCAAATTAGACAGAGGTTTCTAACCTTCAGCGGTGTGAAGTTCTGGAACAAACTTCCAATGGGAGCAGTAGGGGCAAAAAACCTAACTGGCTTCAAGACTGAACTTAATAAGTTTATGGAGAGGGAATGGTGTTATGTAATTGCCTACAATGTCATGTAGCTGATCTGTGACTGCTAGTAGCAAATATCCCTAATGGCTGGTGAGGGGACATTAAATGGTTGTAACAGAGAATTCTTTCCCAGGTGTCTGGCTGGTGGGTCTTGCCCAAATCTCAGGGTCCATTTGACTATCATATTCCTTCCTGGGGAAGGAATTTTTCCCCAGGTCAGATTTGCGAAGACCCTGGGTTCTTTTTGCCTTCCTCTGCAGCATGAGTCACTTCCAGGTCTAACCTAGACAGAGTAAATAGTGGATTCTCTGTAACCTGAAGTCTTCAAATCATGAGTTGAGGAATTCTGTAACTCAGCCAGAGGTTAGGGATCGATTACTGGAATGGGTGGGCGAAGGTCTATGGTCTGAAATGTGCACGAGGTTAGACTAGTTGGTTATGATGGTCCCTTCTGGCCTTAAAGTCTATGAGTATGTGTGTTCATACCGGTATAACTGTACCCATATAATTAGACCAGTATAAATGATAAAACTTTCCCTGAATACAAGGCCTTAGTCTGTAGCATCCTTATTTAAACCTGTTTTCTCAGCTGTGTATGAAAGGAAGGAGGACAATATGCTCTCAGATATGACACAATTGGGAGCAAGTCTGCCAGCTATCAAAGAATTTGTAGATTTCCACAAAAATATAATGTGATTTAAGCTTTTGTTTATGTTCTATTCTAAGTTATTAATTCTGCTCTTTCTCCGGTACACATTGTATAAAACAAAATTGTATCTATTATATAAATGTATGTGAGATGATCATCGTGCTGATAAGAGTGAATTTCATTCCAGTCAGGAGATATTTTTACAAGCCTTATAAGTAACTGCTTACTGTGAATAAATGCATGTTGGACATTTGTTTTTGTTTTTAAAAAAGCATGTCCATCACATTGTTACCTAAGGTACTTCTAGCTCAATGTTTCAACCACTAACTTATACTACCTGCAACTATTCAAAGGGCTTTTTAGACCACGTGCTATTGAGTTGGAAAACAACCAAATAAGGACTTCAGGATAAATATTTATTTAGGCACATGAAATTGTCGCAGCACTAAGGCCTCTATTCTAACATGGTGGCTGTATGGCCAATTGTTGGTCATCTAAAGGTCACACTGGTACCGTGTGCAACACCATGGTACTGTGTGCTACCTTAAGGTGCGGTGTGCAACATTATAGTGCCGTGTGCATTTTCCCGCTGTTTTTGTCTGGTCACCTAAGGGTCAGGCTAGTGCTGTATGCATAATACCAGCGTGCCGTGAGCAAAGAAATCCAATCTGACCAATTGTAATTCAGTTCAAAAGGTCAGATTAGGGTTGTGTGCAGAACAATGCTAGTGTGCTGGGTGCAGCTTCTAGTAGCTTTTAGTGTGCTGTGTGCAGATTCTATCTACATAGAGGGCACCAGCTCGTAACCTGGAAGGTGAAGGAGCTAGGGACCAATCAGATGCTGACAAGTGTAAAAGAGCCTTTGAATAAAACCATGCCTCATGCCAAAATCTGCGGGAGTATCCACATACTGACTGAAGGCCTGATCAACCCTTCAGCCAGGGGTCTCCTCCGGATATAGCCGGCTCAGGACGTGACATTTATTTTTCGAAGTTATCTTCTACGGATTCAATATGCTTCTGGTGTCTGTACTGCCGGTCAGCTGCGCCTGGAATACGGTACTTGCTTTCTAATTTTCTGTGAATACTCTGTTCTTTGCTTAGTTTTCTTCTGCAGAACTGTATTTTGTTGTTATTCAGTATAAAGTGTGTATATATAGCATATGAAAGTTGAATTGTTGTATTAATAGCTATTGTTGATGTATTTTATGATGTTTGGTTAATGTGCACACAGTTCATTTAATTTAGTGTATTTGTTTTGCTTTTTAAAAGAGCAGATAAGTTTGAATTATATGGTCCCTTGTTGATGAATGTAAATAGATTGCTTCAAGTTGTGTGAATATTTCTTTTTCCAATAGTACTGTTAGTTGGTAAAAGTGCTCCTCCCCAGCCCAAGTTGTGATTTTCTCCCTGTTAATAAACGGCCACGTGGTGTTTTCAAGTTTCAATTTGTCTGGTTTTAATTTTCCTCTCTCAATTAAAAGTTCACCCGAACCTGCATTAGGGACGGATAGAAATAATAACTCAATATAACAAGAATTGCAATTGACTATAACAAGATTTTTTCCCAATAATTCACACCAACACTATCATCACTTAAACTCCTCCCATGAAAGCAATGGTAGAAGCATTAGTCTAGAAAGACACAGATGTTTTAAACATCACACGGTGTATACGTGATCTAAGGAAGTTAGAAGACAAAGGATGAAATGTGGGCCCCATTGACATCAATAGCAAAATTCCTATTCAGTTCAATGGGCCCAGGATTTCACCCATTGTGTTTAAAACACTGGCAACTACCAGAAACCCCTGCATACACCAGTGCTCTCACCATTTTTACCACCACCATAGATAGTGGTAGCAATGTTAGGAAAGGCTAATGTAGAAACAGCCTAGTGGTCCTCAGGTCATATTTGGAAATAAAATGTCAAGTAATTAGATGCTTTTATGTAAACAGATTCTGGACATAATGGGCTAAAACAGGAGTTACTGTAACATTTTGTTTACAGTATGATTTTTGTTTGTAAAGTAAATGGGTTCTTCCTTTAGTGAAAAGGTCTGCTAGGAACTTTTCAGTTAAAGGATTACTGACAAAATAGGTTGCCATGATCTATCATGGCAACAGAAATACTGTAAATTGTCTAGCTGTATTTGCAAATGTTTACTGAGCATGGCAAATAATCCTGCTGCAAACTCAAATAAAGCAACCTTTTCTTCTGCAATAGCAAAAACATTCCTGTCTATTTTGTAGTTATGGCATGCACAATTACAATGAGTGAAGCCAAAAGTTCATTACTGATGCAAGTGAACTAGACTGAGATTTGGAAGAATGGTTAATGTAAAATCTCTGTTGAATTAAAGGGTACAGGTCTGCTAGCATCATTAATCCTTTTGAACTAAGATCCTCTACAGAGCAGAAGTTTTCCCTTCTCTATTCACAATTTCACTAAAAAAGTCATATTTTACTATAGCTAATGGTCCCCTTCCATTACTCAAATAGGAGACTTATAGGGCAAAGGTACATGTTATATGAAGAGGTGTTCAGGAGGAAGCACTGTTTCCTCTGAACAAATTCTGAATCAATGTATCTGGATGAAAGGTGCTTTATACAGTATAGATGGAGTGAATTTATACAAGTACTCTAGTACAAATATTTTCAACTTAATTTCTACAAATTTTAGTTGAAAATATCTTGAATAAAATGTGAATCAATCTTTGGAAATTCCAACAAAATAAAAATTCATATTGCAGAACATTTTGAAAAACAAATGTAATTCTTTGGCATGATTTTCCTCCAAGTATATTTAGGTGCAGGGTATAAAGTGACAATTATGGGGACCTGTTCAAAACACAAAACATATGGTTTCACTAGCTGGGCTAAAAGAGGTCATTTTGGGTTTTTTTATATTTTATAGAGTGAAATGGAGGAGATTCAGTATCAAATTGTGAAAAATGAGATATTTTATTCTACCTTTCTCTCTTCTTTTCCCCTTCATAAGTGGCATAATTCAGGCAGGTATTTTATTTAATGTCTTCTGCCCAAAAGAACCTGAAACTGTCTTCATCTAAGATTGGACCCCTCAATCCAAATTATTAAAAAAATATAAACAAACAAAATTACTAAAATAATTATGCTAAAATAATCATAAGGTTCAGACAGAAAACTCACAAAAAACAAGCAGATACTGAGGTATAACTCATAGCCTTATTGGACCAAGTACTGTTCTCAGTTATACCCATAATCACCCAGTGGAGTGGGGGAGGTGGCATTGATGTAACTAAGTGCAAAGGTGCTGTCTAGTGTACTCAGTTATATTGCTATAATTATACAGGTGTGTTTTTACCAGTATAAACACACACAGACAGGAGTCTTGCTGGAGCACAGCAAGGGGGCTCAAACATGCAGTATGTCTCTCCTGCTGCTCCTTTAGCAGGTATCAAATGCTCTCTGGTCATTGTGGTTCCATACACTTGATGCTAAGGGCAGCATACAAACATTTTTTCTGTTTCATTTCTTTCCTAGCACATTCAAAGAGACATAGATTTTAAGGCTACAATACATTTATTTAAATTAACATAAGTAATCTCATTGGCTTCAACAGGACAACCCACATGTGAGAAGTTAAGCACATACATTAGTGTTTGCAGGATTGGGGCCCAAGTTATTGTTGTACAGTGGGTAAAACTTTTCCAAACGAAAATGCATAATACGCACCAGTGAGATAAACACGGTTGAAAAATAAATATGCTTCAATGAATAAAAAATTATTCTCATTGGAAAAACAAACACTACAAGAAATAAAAGGAAATAGTATATTGGAGTCATTTAGGTGACAAAAATGATTCTCAGGAGGATGCCAGAAAGCTCCTCATTCTAGATTATGAAATAATGACTCTGCAGGAGATAATCATTTCTGTTGTATATAGAAACAAATAGATACACTACTTATGTTCATCATAGCATAGTTTTGAGTTACAGAAGCATTGAAAGTACTTAATTCTCATTCTCAACTACTCTGCCTTAATAAGTTAGGTTTGATCATTGTAAATTATATATTTATAAATAATAACAGCAGAATATTTCTCAGGATGTAGTTTTAATAATTGGAGAGAAGATATATGGATACTAGTATATTACCACAATATCGAATATTACTTATAGAAAACTAAAATAATAAAGAAGCAGAGTACAATTATGAAACAATACCAGTTCTTAAGTTAAAAGTTTTCCAGATTTTATTATTATAAAATACAATGTCATTGAAATGTATGACTCCTGACAAAATAGTGGTTATTACATTTTAGGGAACATATCTAAATAACACCAAAGGATTCTTTAGACCAATAGTAATGGCCAACAGCATGATGTAGCTCTTTTTAAAGTGTGGTTTACTCCCTAAAGAGATATTTTTTTTTAATGGCAACATGTTGCTATGTTGACTGTGTCTGTTTCTGTATCTAATATGTTCAGTTTGCCAGTTTTTGTAACTACCAGCCTTGCAAACTCAGCCTAGGATCTGAAAATCAAGCTTGGTTACTTTCTTCTTGAACATCGCCACCTTTAGAAATGATTCTGCATGCAAAGTCTGTGGCATCTGTGCAATATCAGTGCCTTTAATGAAATATAGTCAATGATACTGTTGACGATGGACAAGAAGAAACAGAATCTAATTAACTCTCTCACAAGTGCAAAAATACATAAAAATAGTAAGACCCCTCTTTTACAAAAGCACTTAAATTCATACTTTAATCTATCTTTATTCTGCACAGAACTTACATGGGTTTTCAACTTTTAAGCAAATTATTAAATCCCATTGATTTCAATGAGATTTAAGCACATACTTATGTATTATCCTCAATTAGAATTCTTTCTTATCTCAGGGCCTCAAAGCTTTTTATTTTTTTTCCCCATACCAAAGTAGTTATTGGGTATGTTTTTCTGTAGGCGAAGTTAGCAGCAACTCCAGTAGTTATGTTTTCTTAACACTTTCCAGTATATGCAACTATTTTAATTGTTTATAACTCTGCAAAATTTTAGCTGTTTTGGCTGTAATTCCACGCTTGCTCTCTCAGGCTAATTTATATTATTATGTGACAATTTCAGCATAAATAGTTCTGCCATTTCCAAAATTAAGTTAGGGAATACAAGTATGTTTGCCTAAGCTAAAAAAAATCCAACTCTTATGGTATCGTCATGCTTTGGAACATAGACATTAAATTTGGCAAGGCAGTAGCTCTGGATTAAGGTAGATGCCTTTTGCTCTCCCTGTGAAAATTCATCCTGACTTGGCCAAATTTTTAAGCCTCTGAAAAATCAAAAGCTCATTAGAGTTTAGCAGCTGGCTGCTCAAGTCTCTGAACATTCCAGTCTGCTGAATATACGCCTAGCCCCAAGAAGTTCCCTATATATATTTGGATGGTACATAGGAAAAAAAAATAACTTCAAGATACCCTTTGGCCCATTGTCTGTGCTTGATACAGGTATGAAGTAGAGTGAGAACAAGGAGAAACACAATGAAAGCCCTCTGTTACACATAAAGCCAGCATAAAGTCCAGACAGAAATGCAGCCCTTGCACCCTAGTAATGAATGGGCTGCTTTATCAAATTGGGAACCCAAAAAGCGTGGATGTTGGCAGGAGTTGTGGCCATAATTACCATCCCTTATGGACACCCTAGGCACTTGTGCAAGATTTCAAACCATATAAACTAATACAAAAACTGTAAATAATATAGCTACCCCCATAAAGATTCAACTTCAGTCATGTAACACATTTAAAAAGGAAAACAGTAATAGACGTGTGAACCACGATTGAGATATTGTCAGATCAACCTATCATTTGGAATTTTCGGACTTCTGTGCTTGATTTCTTTCTTATCCTCAAAGTCCATTTCTCATTAATGTCAGTTTCTTGCATTTAACTTCCATGTGTTTGCTTGTTTATTTTTTTTTAAATCTGAGCAATTCAGCTTATGGAAATTGCAAGGGGTGGAATACCTGAAAACCATCGAGTATATACTGGTAACAATCAAGCCATATAAACTAGCATTGCACTTATTATATGCATAAAATCTTCCTTAAAATTGCTATTTGACAAAGAAAATGTTATTTAGAAGGTCCTTCTTTCCCTCAGTGTGAGAGGTGGGAAAAGATTTCTTAGTGCGTTAATTATAATTTAATGATTCATTACAATATATAAGAAAGTAAACACCATTTGATGCTAAATAGGAATCTCTTTGCTAATTGCTATTTTTCAGTCCCACTAATTATGTTGCCATGCTAGTTAACTCACTTCAATATATTCTGAGAGTAGTAACTGGGGAAATTGCTACCCCTCTATAGAGAGCTAAGAGTCTAATTCCTCACACACTGAGCTTGAAATTGCATCTGCCAGCTCTGGAATAATATGATGATCTAACCACCACAGTTAATTATCATTCTTAGCAACAATCATTGCAATAAATATATGATTTTAATATACCTCTACAAGTGGTGATAATGAAACCAGCAATAACTGCACTTGACTTTATCACAGATTTTGTATTCCCATTTTTAGTCTCCCCAAAACATTCCTGCTCAGACACAAGGTAAAAAGAAATAAGTGTGTGCCATAAGTTTCAGCACTATAATGATGTGGATTTATGGGAAGGAAAAAAACAGCATTCACATTTATTTCATGCTTTAATAACGACAACAATTATTTTTTTTCAGTCCAAAAATATTCAGGTAAAACATACTAGCTGGCATAGGTAAATAATTTATCTACTTTATGTCTGTAACAGCTATCCCCCTATTCCATTTTGTTTTCTTACAGCTGTCCCCATACTCCATTTTGTTCTCCTCTTGTGGCCGCCCCTTCTCTGGCTGTTAAGTTGTTTAGCAGGGCCACTGCCCTTCTCAAAGGGATGGCCACTTGTGTTAAGTGGGACCACTGCCCTGTTCAAAGGGTTAGTCCTGTTATCACCTTGTTAAACCTGGGCTTGTTAAAACCTGGGCTCGGTGTTAGGGTAGGGACCTGGGCTCGGTTAGGGTAGGCAATGTTCCCAGGAGGCGCCAAAACCTCTGTGTTTTCCTAGATTTCTGCTTTGGGGAAGAGTCAGGCCTTTCATGCTTTTGAAGTCACCTTACTGCACAGGACTCTGCCCCAGACATGTCCTCTGTGCTCCTACATTTGTTGCCCTGCCCCTCTCCCCCGCTGTGACAGAGGAGCCAATTCAATAGAGTCCTTGGCAGGAAAACGCCTGAGGTTTGTCTTCAAAGACAGTATACGCACCTTTGTAACTGTTGTTCTTCGAGCATGTTTGGGCTCATATTCATTGCCAAAGTAGGTGTGGCGGCGCCCGGCGTCGCATGTTCGTCGGAAGAATTACCCCTAGCAACACGCCGGGCCGGTCGCAGATGCCCCTGGTTGGCGCCTTGTGGCACTCCGCGTATATACCCTGCTGGGACCGTTCCGCCCTCAGTTCCTTCTTGCCGGCTACTCCGACAGTTGGGAAGGAGGGTGCGGGTGGATGGATATGGCAACCACACATCTTCGGAAAGACATCAACAGTTAAAAGGGGGAGTTACCGCTTTTCTTCTCGAAGTGCTTCCCATATCCATTCCAGTAGGTGAATCCCAAAGCCTTACCTGGGCCTTGGGGTCGGGGATTGGAACCCTGCCGAATTGCAAAACAAGCTTTAACCCAACAGCTGCATCGTCGCCCTGGCTGCTGCAAACAAAGGGTACATGGGCGGAAGGTGTGACCGGGACCACGTAAGCTGCACGGCATCTGTCGGGATTTAGGGGACATGAGCGGGAAAAAGGCAGTAAGAGGGTGTGAGCTCTCGTGGGGGAATATGCAGTCACTCGGGCCGGAGAGGCGTGCCAAGTCGAGCAAGATTTCTTGATTGCAGGGGCCGTACCCAGGAGAGGAATGTTGAGATGAGGAAAGGGATCCTTTCATCCTGTTCCTGCACGGGCAAAAAGATGGGACGTCTTTTGCGAAAGGGGTTCTGGGAGCGGTCGAATGTGAACCCAGCCGCGCTCTATGGAACATCGACGCGAGTTTGTAGGCTCTGCTCTCTACGTGATACATGAGGTTTAGGTAAAAAGACCGGCGGAGGAGAATTATGTCCTGGTTAAGGTGGAATGAGGAGGGGACCACCCTGGAAAGGGAAGGCAGGGATGCGGCGCAGCTGGAACTTTGTTTCGCTGTGGATATTGCATGTAAGGTGGGACCACCACAAGAGCTCGAGCTTTTCCGAAGACTCTCCTGCCGATGTTAATCGCCACAAAGAAGCCGCCACTTTCCATAGAAAGATACAGGAGAAGGGAGCAGGTGCCAAAACGGTTCGAAGGGGGCCCATTAGCCCGAGAGAACCTGATTGGGGCCCAAGGAGGGGGCAAGGGCGCGCGGACCTGGGGGGAAGAGGGGGCTCCAGGCCCTGAGGAACCTTGGAGACTTATATGGTGAAGAGAAGCCGAAGTGGAAGGGCCTCTCCCCCTGGGGTGGATGATCGAAAAATGGGACAGCTTAGGGTTGCACTTCGCCAGGGAAAGATGAAGCGCGAGGCCCTGTTGTTGATGTTTTGCCATTAAAGTAGGTTCCAAAATTTTCCCCACTGGATAGGGAGGGGGGCCCCTGTGTAGGTGTTTTAATTTGTGTCTGACACCGCAGGAGAACCTTTCTTCCCACTTTGCCATGTTTTTTAAAGTAGCCCTGGCTTGGGCAGGGGGGGCCTTCCTGCTTCCCCAGGGGAGTAACCTGCTGCCCACTGGAGTTTTGTAGAATCAAAAGGCCGCAGTTCTGGAAAGCCACAAACGAGCCAAAAGGGAACCCACGTCATCAGGGTGGGGGGGAGGTTGGGGATGGTTGGGGGATGGGAGGGAAAGTGGGGCCTTGCCCTTGGTTTCCTGGGTAATTTAAGTCCGGATGGGCCGGGCAGGAGAAACTGGGGTCGGGCTTAATCCGATAAGTTTTCCTGCCAGAGTGGAGTACCAGTGCTGGCGAGGCCCCCACGCTGGGCTGATGAGAATTACTTCGAGCCTTGTCCCCTGCGGCAAGCTTCCACCAGGGACTTTGTGGCACCAGTTGGGGAATGTGGGGGAAGGCATATAGGAGGAGGGTCGGGAACCCACCAGGGAGGAAAAGGCGGGTTCCGGAGATCGAAACCCGGGGTTTGGAGGAACCTCGAAAAGGAAGCCAGGAAAACCTGGTGGGGCATTTCCGGGTGCCTGCGTTGAGGCGAAAAGAGGTCGATTTGGGGAAAACCCCACCTCCGGAAAAGAGAAGAATGGGTGCTAAATGGTCCGGGCGGGGAGGACCACTCGTGGGTGGGACCTGCTGAGGTGGGCCGCTAAATTCGTTTTGCCACTCTGGAAGGAAGGGGAGGCAAAGGCAAAGACCCACGAGTGGGGGCCTTTACAAAAAATTCCCCATTAGCTTGGACCGCCTTCTTGGACAAAGGAGGGGAGAAACGGGTCCCTCCCTGCTTGGTTTATTATAGTGCATTTCGGCGGTGGTGTTGTTCCGTGAGGCCACTAAGACGCCAACGGTTGGAAGGTGACGGAGATAAAAGGTCCCTGACCAGGCGGCATTTACCGCTCGTTAAGCTCCGGAAAACTTTATATGAGGCAAAAGGCTCCTGAGAGGACAGAGGGGCTTGTTGGTTTCCGATTTGGGACCCCATGTGGAGGCTCCCTTCCCAAGAGAGGAAGGTTTCCGATTTGTAGGATTTCATTGGACGGTTCCCTGGGGTGGAAACGGGGCATCGGGCCCGCACCACTACAGGGGAGGGGGTCTTGGCCCCAGCGGAGGGAAGTTTTGCATACGGGTCTGTTGGAATAAGTGTGACGGGGGGGACCACGTCCATGGCGTCCCTCCGTTGGGTGTGTAGCGGAGCCAACCAATTTTGAAGGGGGCAAGGACGGGAGCTGGGCGTTCTTGGTGGACCCAAAGGTTGGGCAGGGCAAGCCCATATAGGGGGGGACAGCGGCTGAGAACAAGGACGCGGCCGAGGGTCGTGGGAAAGGCGAAGAGGGCTCTCTATCCAACCAAGAAGACTTATAGGGCCCGGAAACCGCTGGTATTTACATTTATACTTCAGTGTTAATTGGTTACCAACTGTATTGTACCCCACTGTATTGTACCCCACTATTGAAACCCCCTATACTATTTGCTAAAAGAAACTCCTCCCCAATTGTCTACCTTAAACCCCATACCCCTCACTATTGAATTTTCCCTGTTTTTTGCATTTCCTTAATAAAGTTTATTTTGCACCCCACCTGTGTGGTAATTGCTCCCCAAGATCCCATATACCTGCTGGCAGGGACACTTTAGTATTGACCTACCATTCTACAACTGGCCTACTTAGGGTCCAGATTGGAGGCTTCTGTCATTGCTATTGCTGATGGAGCAGAGGACTGAAAAAGACTCCCCACTTCAGAACTTTGCCCTTAGATTCACACCAATGGGGAGAGAACTGAAAACTTTCAAAGGAATAGTCAAAGAAGCACTCATGCTATCTGCATTTGAGTGTAATTTGTGGTCACTTAACGCTGTTCAATTATTCTTGCCTATGTTATTTCTCAGCTGGAATACAGCAATGAGATTTACCTGGGCATAAAGTCTTCAGCACTTGGGAAATTCCAGCTGGTACAGAACACTGCAGAACATCTCTTTAGCAACACAAGATACCATGAGCACATCAAACGTGTTCCCTGCTCGCTACACTGGCTTTCCACATAATTTTGAATAAAGGTCTCAGTACTTATCTTAAGGGTGCTCCATGGCCTGGGCTCCAGATATCTAAATGATTGACAAACTCCAGGAAGAAGACAGTAGTCAACAACTTTGCTCCTCTGACTCGTTGGACCTCTCTACAATAAGGGCCAAATTCATCTGTGTGGGAGAGAGCTTTCTTGTGGGCTGTCCCAAGACTGTGAAATGAATTCTCCTAGGAACTAAGAATCATTCCAAATCTCAGCATCTTCTGCTCTAAGTGCAAAGCACATTTCTTTGACCTTGTCTTCTCTAACACACACAAACACACACATGCAAAGTCAAAGAAATGTGCCTTGCATTTAGAGCAGAAGGAGATAAGGTTTGCAATGATTATTAGTTCATGGGAAAATTTATTCCACAGTCTTGGGACAGCCCCCGAGTTGGAGGACTCTTTCAAATACTACTAGAGCATGGATAAGTCTTAGGGAAATAATATAGTATATTTTCATTTTGATGCATGAAGATTTATCTGCAGACCTATACATTTCAATAAGAGTAATGTAGTCTTTTCCTTACAAAAACATTAGTGTAGTGCACCTAAAATCATCTAGGTTGTTTATGATGGTTTATTACTACGAATACAAAATTTAGGGCTGGATTCTTTGGTCCACCAAGTTCACATTGCACCACCTATGCAGTGCTAAGTACACATTATATTGCTAGAAGCAGTTATATTGCCTCAGGAGAATTCTCTCTGTTTAGGACTTAGATCAGTGACATAATGGAACCTTAATGACAAGTGGGGCTCAATGCCTGAGAATCAGGAAGCCACCATTGGTTCCCTGACCACCTCCCTTTTTCAGTATGCCAGAGCAGAGCTCAGGTGCAGAGGATTCTCAAGCCCTAAAAGTTCAAGGTTTAGAACTTGATCCAAAAGCTTATGAATTCAGTGGAAAGCATCCTATTTGGTGTAAGTACTCAAACGGGAAATGCTGAATGGAAATATTTCTTACCTCGGCAAGTAGGTAAAGGGCTGCTCCACTGTCCATTGCTCCGGCACTGTGCTCGAGTGGCGCCTTGAAGTAAATACCCAGTGCCACAAGTAAAGTTTACAACATCATTCAAATTGAACTCGCTTCCATTAGTTACTCCATGAGCTGGGTTCCCAGGATGTCCACATGTGATCGCTGTTAAAATGAAACAAACAGACTAACATCTAATTGAAATGTGCAGGTCTACGGTATTGCTTGCATTTTTTAACCACTTCTTTTTTAACTTGAAATTTAGTCATACTTTCTATTTATGTACTGGTAAAGTAATAAATTGAAGGAAATAGAACATAAATTTGTGGAGATTTTTCTATTTCTTTACAAAAATGATGAAAAAATTTCAGAAAATGTCCAGTATCTATATTTTACTTTACTTTTAACCACTGTACAATAAAATTAATATGAATATACATGAGTATTCTTAGATATATAGCATAATTTAGGCAGATCTGAGATCTTTAGATCGTTTAAAACAAAGTCACTCCTCCTTCTCTTGTATGATTCCAAGAGTTGTAGGGACAGAATCGTATACTCCAGTCAACTCAGATTTTATTTAACACATCAGAAACACAAGCCTCTTGAATAGCAGGATTTTAAATAATGTTGATTTAAGGGAGGAGTCAGAACCCAGTACTAACCTTAGTAACACAAAATCTGATTTTATCTACCAGAAAGTTTTGGATCTATTCTGCCGAAATATTATTTCAAATAGATTATCTGAATGTAAGGAAATTATTAATTATTATTATTAAGTACTCTGGTTTGTGTCTTCTCATAAGGAATTCTATCCTGCAGAGACTTATGCATATGCTTAACTTTAACTATGGGTATGTCTACATGGGCAAGTTTCTGAACAAGTTATATCACTTTTATTAAAGAGATGGAATTAAACCATAGCTGCATGTCCACACTGTACCCCTTGTGACGGTGGAGTGCATTCACATTAGCAGCTCTTGCAATGGCAAAGACAGCAGTGCATTGTGGTTGCTATCCCACTGTGCAGCTGGCTGCAGGGTGCTTTGAGAAGGGTTTGCAAAGCCTCATGGGATAGACACAGCATCACACGATGCAGGTTTCCCAATCCCATTGTTCCATGGGCATCCTACTACTTTGCCAGCTGCTTTTCAACTGAAGTGTAGGGGAGAGCAGAGTGTGGGACTGGGAGTATATGTGTGTATGGAGGGCAGGGGAGATACTGTGTTTTGAGAGTGTCTTGCTGTTCAGCCAGCAACAGGAAGCAACCAATCCTGAGACAGGACAGGGCCGGATCCAGGCACCAGCTAAGGAAGCAGGTATTTGGGGTGACCAATACAAAGGGGCGGTACTCTATCCTCTATTGAAGTGGCCTGTCCTGGTCCTTGGGTGGGACACTCTCTTTCTCTTTGAGCTGCCACCAAAGAGGAAGAGAGAGAGTGAAGGATCCACTGCTGAACTGCCGCCGAAGAATGGAGCAGTGTGACTGAGCTGCCGCCAAAGTGCTGCCGATCGGCTTTTTTTTTTTTTCGCCGTTTTGGGTGGCAGAAAACCTGGGCAGGGGGAGGGGGAAACCCCAACATCAGCCCCAGCCCTCTCTCTCTCTTTCACACACACACACACACACACACCTGCCTCTGTTTTCAACAGCACAAGCATTCCACATTAATGGTTTGCTTTGTGTCCCGGAGCAGATCAGCACAGCATGCAAGGGCTGTCAGAAATGGTGCTTTGAAAGGGGAAGGGAGCATATCTCCAGAGCAGCTGACTTCAAAACAATGAGCAGAGCAGCCATTTGAGGGATTATGGGACTCTTCCAGTGGCCAACTGATTGCTTTCTGTGCTGTAATATGTTTACACTGCCAATACAGTGCACGAGCCTCCGCGCTTTAAAGATTATGACTCTCATCAAGGTGAGGTTTTTTTGCGATCCTGCAACTGAGTTCTGCACACTAAGTAGCCTGGCAGTGTGTGCAGGGCTGTCCCTAGCCATTTGGGTGCCCTATGCAGTCCCCCTGTGGGGGGACTGTCTGGGGCCTCAGGCCTCCCCACCCAGGATCTGGGAGGCAGGAGCCGTGGGGAGCCACTTTTGGGGGCCCCACAGGCTCAGAGTGGCCCAGGGGAATAGCGGGGGCCCAGGAACAGCCTGCTCCATTTCCCTTGCCCTGGCCCCAGCCAACTCGCTCAGAGGAGAGGGTTTGGGGGAAGGGATCTCCCACTCACTGGTAGTAGCAGGAAGCGGAGCAGCCCGGCCCCAGCCCGCTCTACTCTGTCAGCTCCCAGCCAGAGTGCTCTGCTTCCCACCGCTGGTGAGGTGGAAAGCGGGCGGGCCAGGAGTGGAGCAGAGGGAAAAGGGTAAGAGGCAGGGCAGAGGGAGTTGTCCAGGACCCCACACAGCCCCAGGGACGGCCCTGCCCCTTGCAGGCACTGCCAGCCGAGGGATAGGGCTGGTCACCGGGGCTGGTGCTACCACATGTGCAGCATGCAGCTGCCTAAGGCACCAGGAAATTTCAGGCAATTTGGTGCCCCAAATTTCATGGTGCTGTATGCAGCTGCGTATGCTGCATATGCCTAAGGATGGCCCTCGGGAGTTATAATGCAAAAAGCTGCTTCATTGCACAGTAACTAGCCAATGTAGACAAGGCCTAAGTGCCCAGTTCCATTGACTAAATTTGTTGCTATGCTCATACAGGATGCCAATGTTATAAACAACACTTTAGAATTGCACTACTGTGCATTGTACCTAATTGTAAATCTTATGGTCAATGGAACTACTCATCCAGTCAAAGTTATGCATGTCTCAAGATGCTGGCCCTGGGTTGTGACTTGCTCTGATTTGTACAGCATGAAACACACTGACAGAGGTTAATAAATATTAAAGAAATGAATATCTAGAATATCTATTCATTAACTGCTTTAATTCAGAGAGCCGAATCTGAATTGAGTCAGTAACATATACAGGGGCTTTTTGCTCTGCTCTTTATGGTACTTGGGGAATCCCTGGAAATTCTGTGAAAAGTAGCAAAAGGGGAAGGAACTAGAGCCCAGGAGATAGATAGATATAGATATAGATATAGATATAGATATAGATGATATGTGCATGTGTGTGTGTGTGTATCATAAGGAAAAATAGTTAAATCAAGTTCAGAAGTGCTTTATAATAAACTGGAATGCCATATGGGACCAGATCAGTGATCCATTTAGATCTAGTATCTTGTATCTAAGAGTAGACAGTATCAGATGCCTTAAGAAAAGGTTTAAGAAACCCAGTAGTAGACCAGTTATGAAAAGAAATATCCCTTACATATTTTTATTCTAATGTAATTGGTGTTCCTATTATTTACACAAATGTTCTGTTTTTAAAATCTTTCTAAAGACATCATCCTCAATATTATCTTACAGTAATGAGTTCCACATATAAATCATGTGTTGCATAAGAAAGCATTTCCTTCTATTAATTTGTTCCATAGTTCATACAGAATACAACTACTAGGAACTATATTTTTAGAGTACACTTATAACTTTTGTACTCTTATTTTATGGTCAGGCACTGGCCTATTTCTGTGAAAAAATGGAAAAAAAATAAAAATGAAAAAAGAAGGAAGTTAAAAGCAGAAAACAACACAGACGTATATTTGCATCTCTTTGACATTGTGTCAGTAATAATGATTGTATTCATTTAAACATCTTGTTTGTTGCATTTTTTTATTTCTTTGTATTTTACTTGAAAAAATTAAAATGTGTTTCCTTGTATTTTTACTGGGTGTCTAACTGCCCAAGACCATTTTCAACATCAGGAACAATTTCTTGGATGTCAATGTGAGTTTCCTTCTATAAAGGATTAAAGGCTAGATCTTCAACTAGTGTAAATCAGCCTTACCAAAATCAACAGAACCATAGTGATTTATGCCACCTGAGGATCTGGCCCTAAAAATCTAACTATGTACTATCACGGATCCACAAACCAGTGCTATGCCTTAAGCTATGGAACAATTTCAAGGAGGAACTCCTTCAGTGAGTGACCCCCAAAGGTCTTCCTCCAGGGTAAGCCTTGCAGCATCACTGCCTTCTTGACTGAACCTCAGGGCTTCATCATTCTTGCTTCAGATGATGAGCTCTGCTCAGTTATTCCAACTGAGACAGACTCCTGAGAGAGACTTGTATACTCTTCAGTGATTAATGCACCTCATCAAGTATTCACAGTGACACGCAAACAGTGTTGTCAAAAGAAGTAGGATTTATTAGTCAGCTGGAACACAACATAGGAAGTCCTTAGATTAGCATAGAAAAATGGAGGTTGAAGCTAAGGTTTCCAACTTTCTACTTGTCCAAAATCTAGCCCTTCCCCTGCCCTACCCCTCTTCTGAAGCCCCACCCCTTCTCCAGGCCCTGCCTCCACTCATCCATCCCCCCTCCCTTTGTCACTTGCTCTCCCCACCCTCACTCACTCGATCATTTTCACTGGGCTGGAGCAAAGGGTGTGGGAGGGGGTGAGGGCTCTGGCTGGGGGTGCAGGCTCAATGGTAGGGCCAGAAATGAGAAATTAAAGGTGTAGAAGGAGGCTCTGGGCTGAGGCAGTGGGTTGGGATGCAAGAGGAGATGAGGGCTCTGGCTGGGAGTGTAGGCTCTGAGGTGGGTCCAGGGATGAGGGGCTTGGGTTGAAGGAGGGGACTTTGGGCTGGGATGGAGGGTTCAGGGTGGGTGAGGGTGAGTAAGAGCTCTGGATGGGGGTGTGGGCTCTGGGGTGAGGCTGGGAATGAGGGGATTGGGGTATGGAAGGGTGCTCTGGGCTGGGACTGAGGGGTTCAGAGGGTGGGTAATGATGGCTGGGGCAGAGGCTGGGGCACAGGTAGGGGGCCGGGGTGCAGGCTTCGGGCAGTGCTTACCTCAGGCAGCTCCCAGAAGCAGCGACATGTCCTATCTCCAGCTCCTATGCAGAGGTACGGACAGGCATCTCTGCGCGCTGCCCCATCCACAGGCACCACCCCCAGCTCCCATTGGCCATGGTTCCTGGCCAATGGGAGCTGCAGAGCCGGTGCTTGGGACAGGGGCAGTGTGTAAAGCCCCGTAGTTGCTCCTATGTGTAGGAGTCGAAGTGGGTAAATGCTACTGTTCAGGGAGCCGTGCAGAGCCATAGTAGCCAGTGGGCCTGCCTTAGCCCCCTGTGCTGCTGACTGGACTTTTATCGTCCCGGTCAGTGGTGCTGAGTGGAGCCACCAGGGTCCCTTTTTGACAGGGCATTCTGGTCGAAAAGTAGACACCTGGAAACCTTAGATAAAGCATATACCATTCTGGTTAGCCCACAGCCCAACGAAGCTGCAATAAACCCTATTGTTCAAGCTCTATGCCTTTCTCAGTCTGACCTCCTTGGTCAGTTCTCAGATGAGAGCCCAGACTCTTTCCAGCAGTTATGTCTTATACCCACCACCTCACACCTTCCTAGTCTTTTGTTCTCGAACTGGCGTCTTTCCTCATCTTCTGTGCTAAGAGGCGAGGAAATACATCTCCCTTTTGGTCATTGGTTTCTAGGTGTCAAAGTCCTGATGATTGGATTTGCCATTGTCTTAGTTTCTCCAGCGATATGGGGTCAGCCTCAGCCAGTCTCTTTCAGTTACTCCTTTGGGCTCCAACAGCCAGGTGACATACATACCTATGTCTCTTAGCCTACCCTGAGAGCACATCATCCTTCACTGCCTTTCCCCTTAAGTGGATGCCATGTATAATATAGGGGAAACTGAGACCCACATATGATTCATAAAAATATTGCAGAAAATTCCCACTTGGTCACAATAACATCTAGCCATTATACAGGAAGTGTTGTATGCTAGCTCAGTTGCTTCTATCTTTTAAAACTACTACAGATTATCAAGGTTTTAGAGTTTCAATAAACAAGTCAATTTCCAACACATCGGAAATCGTAGAACATAATATCTACTTAATAATATTATATTTTAAGGGCGATGTTTCCTGAGACCATCGATGATATACAGTAGGCTCTTGCAACATAAAATTGAAGTCTCCTATAAAAATTCTGAAAGTGAAGGTCATTTTTGTTTAGATTATTGTCTTTTTCAACACATGCATATTTTCAGTCACTCTGCTCCTGTTTACACCCCTCACTACTCTTGACAAATGCTGCTTTTTGTGATGTCTTTCAGAAATGAAAGGTCTCAAACACTGAGTATAACCCTAGCACATCACCACTATTGTTGTTGTACATCACTGACCTATTGACAGATCAGCACTACAGTTCTTGAGCTTGCATAAGAACTACAAGCGCTGGAAAATATAAAAAGAAGACAAGGCGGGTAATTTTGGCATTATAGTATTTTTCAATCCCTTCGAAGCTTTTATATATAGTCACAGAGCTTTTATGTATTTTAAGTAGCCATCAGGATTTTTTTTTAATTCTAAGGTCACTTTTGATAGCATCATGTCATGCAACTGGTACTTTACAAATCTGACCTCACCCTCTTCTCTATTCCCCAATTCCCCAATTCCCCCACCCCCATAATATACATAATATGCTAGTTATAAGTATTTAAAATATGCTCTGGTAAAATGAGGCCTCGGTACCAAAGATGGAAATCATTAAGGTACTAAATATTTGGACTGGATATTTTCAGCAGTATCTACACAGCTCAGTATATTACTACTTTTTATAATATTTTCCAGTTTTTAAGATTTGTTTCCTTACAAATGATATAGGATTGTTAGCTCTAGGAATTGAAGATATCTATTTAAGAAGAAAAAAACTACAATTCAGAAGGCATAATGGCAATACAAGCTTGCTGACCTTACCCCAACAATAAGTACCAACCCCGACTTTCCACTTTTATGGGTAAGACCATATTTTAGCCATGTTGGAAATTTGTCAATTCTGGATCATCTATTCAGCCCTGGTCAATGTTGACCAAAAGGTCTTATCTGTTGACTGTTTGGTGGCTTATGTGAAATGAGAAGAGGGAACAGAGGAAACACATACCGAAGCTCTCTGTTGCATTGGAGGAGGAAAGCTTCTCCAAGTGACTGTTTCCCCAGTCTGTTTCTGGAGCAATAATGGGGGTATTTCTGGTTCAGGTAAGTAGCAATCAAGTCTATTGTCAGGGTTCCCCAGTGACTGAATATGTAATCGAGTACTATCAGATCCATTTCCTGGCCAATGGGAGCTGCAGGAAGCAGCAGCCAGCATGTCCCTGTAGCCTGTACCGCTTCCTGCAGGTCCCATTGGCTGGGAACGGCAAACTACGGCCACTGGAAGCTGCAGGTGGCTGTGCAAATGTAAACACACTGTCTGGCAGCCCACCAGCGGATTACTCTGATGAGCCGGATGCGGCCTGCAGGCCGCAGGTTGCCCAATACTGTCCTAGATAGGCGATGACTGTAAGCTGCCCAAGGATCCCAGTATATCCACTGTAGCAGAGGAAACAGCATGGATGGTGGCATCCATGGATGTCCTCACTAGGTGGGTTGAAACTCCAAATGTGGTTGCACTTTGGATGTCCCCAGATGTTGTTTAGGTGAGCTGTGGTATGAGGTAAGGAGAGATTGCCATCCTCCTCACTGTCTGCCTCTTCTCTGGAGAATGGTGGGGCTGACGGGGAAGCTGGTCCCAGTGCAGAGTGTAATCCCAGTGATTGGGACGTAGTTGGAATCGGAGAGCCAATACCGAGTAGCAGAGATTCTTGCATCTCAGTTACCTGTAGATCCCTGGAGAAATGAAACTTCTCTGGTACTGCAGTGATGATCAGTACCCCTAGGTTCTGCCGCTGCAGGCTCACTGGTATTGAGGGAATTGGTGAGTAGGCTGAAGTCTCTCATGCAATGGGCACCAGAACCAGGCTGTCTGGAATCTCTTGGTACTGTTGCCTGCCAATTTTGTAGAGATAGTACAGATTCTTTCTCTTTTGATCCAGTGCAACATGAGTCTTTTGGCTTTGTTATGGTACTTACTCATGGTTCCTCGAGTGTCTTATGAATGCCATGCTGCGATGCTGCCAATACCATCAGTGAGGAAGTGGCTGATCTTGCCAGGGAGCTCCATTGGCCAAACAAGCCTTCGTATCAGGGCCTGTAGCCCTTTAATTAGAAGCCTTGTGAGGGGAGTCAGTAGATTTTTTCTTAGACATCCTTTCCTTGGAAGTTGATGGTCTCTGGGTTGACCATAGTTCACAAGGAGACCCAGGATCTGGATCAGAGGCTGGTCTAAGGGAACTCTCCACAATTAAGAATTAAATTTTTTGCTTGCAGCTCTTCCTTGTCAGGACCTTTTTGGCAGAAGTTGCACTTCTCCGGAATGTGAGCCTCTCCAAGGCACCGCATATAGAACAAGTGTCCATCGCTGATTGATACTGCCTCTCTGCAGGAGAGGCAGTGTTTGAACCCAGGGCAGTCAGGCATAATCCTTGACAGGGGGTATTCCCCAGTAAGCAGGGGAGGGAAGGTGTCAGCATTGTTAGGGAGAAAAAGAAAGGTGTAAGAAATTAAAAGAAAAAAAATGAGAAAAAAGAAGAAAATGGGGAATGGAGAAAACAGAAACTCTACTTAGAAACAAAGAATGGAAACTCTATCATCAACTATAAAAATACAAAGCAAACTGATATTTGATTCTGACTGCAAATCACACCATCTCAGGACAAGGGTGGCTGAAAGGAACTGAGGGCAATTTGCCTGTATGATGCTATATTGCCTTGATGTAAGGCATGAATCAGGGACAGCGCGTGTGTGGGCCAAATGGGCACTGCTCTCTAAAATTTCTGATCAGAGGTGCAAGAATGCAAACTCATCTACAGCAGAGCACCCGAAGGGACACTACTCGACCAAGCAATCATGATTACCCAAAAAGAAGTAGCCATGAAACTCCAGTGCATTTGAAGGACTATATAACATAAATGGCTTTGTTTCTGCAGAGATGTTAATTTATCATCCAACTTTTGACATTTATTTTATGCTTTTTGTGTTTCATTTTTAAGTTGGAAGAATTTCAGATAGGTGAATGTAATAACTATTATTTAATTTAAAATTTAGGGGAGAAAGGAGGGAAGTATTGTTTATGGAAAATCCATTTTGTGATTGGTGCTGGTCTTTCAGAGTACCGAGTATAGCAGCTGGGTCAACTGAATCCACTCCAGGATTTGGTTTTGACTAGGAAGTTCAGTTAGCTACAAACACAAAAGCTGCATGCTCTATTCTCTGAGCTGTAGGATTAAATCTGTGTGATTCATCCAGTAGCTCCTAATCAGCTAGGACACAACATACAGGAGACCAATCTTTCATAGGAAATGGACCAAGTCTGTGGAGGCCATTGCCCACAGAAAGAAGTGTGATACAGCTCTCAGCAGTCAAACCAGAATGAAAAACTCATCTCTTTGACTTAGCTTTCCCTTGATTAATTCTTATCACACCCAAACACTATCACAAAAATAAAAAAACAAAATATTTGTCCAATAATCTAATCAAATTACTTCTCCTACTCCCGGAAAGAAAGAGAGAATACATTGTTAGTAGTTTTTAATTATTGGGAAGTGCTTAGATGGACACACGTGCCACATATGTTTGTAGACAGACAGACAGACAATTATTTGCAGCCTGTACCTGTCCCTTCTCTTATATACTGGTGTTGATATTGCTAACCTTCAACATTCAGGCCAAGATGAGAGGAGGCATGCAACAGCACCTAAGTTACTTAAGGAGAAGTGTGACATAGTGCATGAAGTGAGTACCTAATGAGAATCTGGAGATGGATGGGCACAAACCCATTCACAGATAAAGGCCCGTCCCCCCAGCCTAAGGGGAGGAGCCAAATAATGAACAACAGGGACAGGACTGAGATCAAAGAGTCGAAAGCATGGAGCCAGAGGGGATCGCTGAGCAGAGAACTCAACACAACATCCACTCCTCCTCGAAAGCATTCAGGTAGCCAACAGACATGGCCCAGAGGAACTTTGCCTGGATACCTGATCAAAGGAAGAAGTGGAAAAGGGTCCCAGAGTTGCAGAGCACCTCCCCATCCAGCATCCTACTCCTGGTAGGGAGATGGCCACCTTGGTCAGTGCCAGGAGGAGGTTGACAAGGAGGTCTTGTGACTTCATGGAGCCACAGATGGGGTATGCTTAAATCAGGAAGTGTGGGGGAAAGTGCAGCCAGAACCTAAGAATACAGTTCTGAAGGAGCCAGAAAACAGGCTGCAGCCTGGTGTACTCAAGATGGATGTGCACCAGGGTCTCCCTCATGCCGCAGGAGGGGCAGGTGTCAGGGATGGAGGTGAACCATGCTAAGTACACCCTTGTGCTCGTGGCTCCGTGAAGGAGCCACCAAGTAATATCTCCAGGGGGTGCAGTGCGGGACCTAGGTGGACTTCAGGCTGGCCCATCAGGGCTTCTAACCCTTCACACATGGTAGGAGGTCCCTCTACTTTGTAGCAGGGCAGGACACAAGGGTGAGGAAATAAAAGGTGTGGAGTACAAGCGTCTACAGATAGAGGACCTGGGGAAGCTCACAGGGCAAGGGCCTGATGACAAAATCCAGAGGGCCAGGGGTGTGGGATTGGCAGGGGCAGCGTACCGCAGTACCCACTTAAGGAAGGCCTAAGAGGCAGGTGATAAGGCTGCCCTCATCTCCAGGACTATGCCCTGAGGGGTGCGAGGGGTGAAGAACCTTATGCGCCAGATGAGCACCAAGGAATCAACCCAGGCCCTCTGGTCATAATCTAGGAGGTCTCTGATCCTGGTGGTACCTGCCAGGACCAACCGCTCGCATACCGAGGGGTACTCTGCCACCTGCACACTGAGCTCAGGGTTATGTAACAGAGGCTACACGAGGAGATCTTCGCACTTGGCAGCTGCCTCAGACCTGTTTGCTGAGCCCAATTTCCAGGTTTAGAAAAGGCCCTGGTAGAAGACCAACAGGTCCTGCAGAAAACCCCTCGGATGGAGGTAAAAGAGCTACCAGTTGTATTGGAGCCCTTGGAGGCAGTGGAGGAAGGTGTTTGCCAATGCATACCACACTGGACTACCTGCACCGTAAAGGAGTCTCTGCAGAGCCTGGAGGCAGAGGACATGGACCTGACTGCGGAGGCAGAGCAGGCCCTATCCCCACTTCTCCAGGGGAAGACTCAGACCCCCTGCAGATACCCAGTGCTGTCCTGGCCAAAAGAACTTCAGAGTTAATCTCTGAAAGTAGACCAGGGAATCCAGGGCTGGGCTCAGGGGGTTGAGCTGGTGATTGAGCATGGACAGGGCTAACTGATTAAGCACCAGCCTCCGCTCCCACAGGGAAAGGCACTGGAGCAGTCCCATTCATGCTCAACCATCCTGTCCTCCACATTGTGCTAGTTCTCTGGCAGAGAGGGATGGAGGGTAAAAAGGGACACAGCCAGACAGAGAAGTGGACCCATGCGCCACTGGATGGCCTGGAGCGCAGGTGGTAGGGAGCTCATTCACCACCTATCCCCAACTATTCCCCATGTTTGCACTTACTACTTTCCTTACTCCTGCCACTATGCCCTTAGGGCTTTTAACTTGTTTTTGATTTTTTTATTTGTTGCCTGCCTGCTTGTCTGAGCCCAATCCTGTTTTTTTCTCATTGAACTATCCCTTTCCATGGGCACAGGCTTTGTTCCAGTACCAGTTTAGCAAGGAGGGTGGGCTCCTTAACTAGCTCCCACCCCTCCTGGTCATTTTCCTTTTTGTAATTACCCCACGTGGTGCTCTTCTTCTTTATAGTTCGGGGTGCCTTACATACGACCTGCTCCCCCTTCACCCACTCTAACGGCTGCCACCTGTCTAGTGGCAAAGCCCAATTTCTGTCTCAGACTTTTAATTAGTGATTTGTAACTATTATGATTTGCGGGTGCTTTGCCTTGCTTTAAGCTTATATTTATTTATTTTTTATTATTCTATTGTTTTGGAGCACATGATTTTTTTTAAAGAAGTTTTAGCCTGATTTGCCAGGAATATATATACACCTCTACCTCAATATAACACGACCTGATATAACACAAATTTGGATATAATGCAGTAAAGCAGCGCTAGAGGGAGGCAGGGCGGGGCTGTGCACTCCAGTGGATTAAAGTAGGTTCGATATAACGTGGTTTCACCTATAACGCGGTAAGATTTTTTGGCTCCCGAGGACAGCATTATATCAGCCTTTTTTGTTTTGTTTTGTTTTTTTGTTAATGGCTGGTCAGGGTTGAGATACAAGCTTCCAGCTTTTTGGCATTAGAGAGTCTGTTCATGTGCACTGGCTTTGGGTGGTAGTTTTGCTCCTTATCTTCCAGTCTAGCTAAATTGTCAAGTTAACCCGTCCCTTTTTCCCTTCCTCCCCCTTCAGCCTCTTGCAACCTGCAATTTTTTTTTTTACGTTACACTTACACCTTCAACCCTTCCCAAAATCCTTTCCAGTGCATTTAAAAGCATTAGCAATATACAATGCTGGTGCTTATCCCCCTACCCCCCCCCAAAACCCCATAAGGGGCAATTTTACTATAACTGTAACTGTAACAATAGCTCTATACCCAGTTGATCCAGACAGAGGAGACCAACAAGTAAACAGCTTGGTAGGCCTCCACTTGCACTAGGTCACCTGTGTATGGGACCACAAAGAGCACAAAATTGGCATACACTGACAGGACCACCTGCAACTCTGGCTCACGGAGCACCAACCCCATTAACTTTCTGCAGAGAAGATGGAGGAAGGACTCGATGGCCATAGTGCAGCTGGCCTGACAGCAGACAGCCTTGACGCACCCGTCGACTGAAGATTACAGTTTCAGTCAGGGTCCAGTTGAGCTAGACCAAACACTCCATGGAAGCATGCAATAACTGGAGAAATCCCATGAACTGGAGCCTGAAGCCGAAAGTCCACAGAGTGCCCAGGAGATAACCATTATCCACCCTGTTGAATGCCTGCTCCTAGTCCAGGGATAGGCAGGCAAATGACAGATCATCTCTACACCCAAGTTTGAGGAGGTCCCAGACCAAAAAAAGGATTATCAAAGGTGATACAGCTTGGGACACTGTAGGTCCAGTCAGGATGGACCACATTTGCCAACATAGATCCCTGCTGCACTGAGATGGCCTTCACTACGACTTTGTAGTCCGTGATAAGGAACAAGATAGGGCACCAATTCCGAAGGTCATGGAGATCCCGTCTTGGGTAGCAGATCAAGCACAGGCCACTAGCATGACAGGAGGAGAACCCTGATCCTGAAGAACTCGGCCAAGATGATAGTGAAGTCCTGGCCAAAGAAATCCCAGAATGCACAGTAGAACTCCATGGTCAGCTCGTTGATGCCAAGAGATTTATTGATGAGCATCAGATGAAGGGTTTCCAAGAACTGAGCCAGAGTGAGTGGTAGCTCCAGCTGGTCCCAGTCACCTGTGCTGACCATAAAGAGTCCATCCCAGAGTACTCCACAGGCATTGGTTGGATCCAGGGAGAAGAGGCTAGTGTACAAGGCCCTGGCCCTCCCCCGCATCTCCACCAGATCTGTAAGAGGGATGCTGTCACACACTGGGGGAAGGTAATGTGCTTGTTAGCCTCACTCCTTTTCTTCAGGGTGTTGAAGAAGTCGAAGCTGCGATCCATCGAAGACTTGGAGCTCCTCTGGCTTCTCCCAGCACACTCTGCAGATGCCTCTCCAGCTTCAAGACATGCCATTCAAACTGCTCTATTACTGCATCTCTCTGCCAGCTGGCTCTCCGGGAGTAATCACGGCAAAAAAGCCGGTCGTGGACCTTCCCACATTCCACCACTGCTGCTTCAAGGGAAACATCTGCCTATGCCCTTTCCAGGCCAGACAAACTTTCGGAAGGACACCACAAAACCCACATCCTCCAGTAAGATATTATCAAAATGCCAATAGGTTGATCCTGGTCTCCCCAAGGTGAGAGAGGCCATCATGGCCACCAAATGGTGGTCTGAGAATGGGGCAAGCGGAGATGGAGGCGAGACAAATAAATACAGTCCAACCAGGAGTGGCACAACTAAGCATCCTCTACCCCATCAAGCTCACAGACTACAACCTCCATCTGCCCTTCTACCTGGCTCCTTTCTGCTCCTCTTCCTCCATGCTGAGTGGGTTCCATTGATTCAAAGGGAGCATCGAGAGCACAAGAGAGACATCTTTTTCTACTCTAATTTCTGGTGCCACTGGATGCTTTGGAAGCTGGGAAGAGTAACTGCTGAAAAGTCTTCCTCTGTCCTGGGCTGAAACACAGTCAATGAGCAACACGGGGAAAGAGCTAACTGAGTATGGTTGGCACAGTAATGTGGACTGGAGAATGCTCAGTGGAGATGGAAAGTTCAGAGAATTTTGCTGTTAGCCCTATCAAACCTTTAATGAACATATGGAAACAATATTTTTCAGAGACTTGTAATTTAATCAAGTTTGGGGTTGATTTTCAGAGCAACAGAAAAGAAAAGAAAAGAAAAGAAAAGAAAAGAAAAGAAAAGAAGATGGAATGGAAAATTTCTGTCTGAGTGGTTAAAGTTTTTGTCACAAACGTCTGTCCCAGATCTGGACTTAGAGTTCAGCATCTGAGTGTTTACTGTGAACCTTCCCCAAGCTTATACCCAGCTTGGATCTATTCTCGCTGCCACCAACTAGGACTATTGGGGTTCCTAGTTACCCCCGAGTCACCCCAACCTTTCCCTGGGGGACCCCCAAGACCCAGAACCCTGGGTCTCCCTCTTTCCTCTCCCAGCTTCCCCCCCTTCCCTGGGTTAGCCGGTGCGAGACTAGACTTCACTCCTTGAAGGTAAGACCAAGAGAGTTATTTACCTCCCCCGAGGCTAGGCATTCAAAGCTAATCACAGCTAACACACCAGGAGATTTCACCACTCCCAGGTCACGTAGAGTATAACTAGGAAGAAAACCTCAAAAACACAAGAGAACAGAGTGATCTTCTCTCTTCCCGTCCTGTTCCCGCCCTGGGGACGATAGGAAAAACCACAGCCTGGCTTTACCTTTCCTTCTCTGTCTTCCCGTAGAGAGACAGATACTGGTACAAAGAAATCTATCCCTTTGCCTCACTAGGAAAAGAACTCCCACCAGTTGTCAAAAAGAAACTTTATAAAAAGAAAGAAAATACAAAACAATAACTGCATAAAGAAACTCAATACAGGCTCTTGCTTATAAGAAAATATGAATAAACAGTCTGATTTAAAAGATAGCCCGATTAAACCAGTCCAGCAAATCAACCCACATGTAAATACAACACAAAGCATATAACAGCCTATTTGCCTTGTTGCTTTTGTACTCACACTTTGTAGAAAAATATCAGAAAGAAATAGGAGTTAGCAGAAAAGATGTTTCCTCCATAGCTGGGAAAAACAAAAGACTTAGAGTACACAATTCCCGCCCCTGACTTTTAAAAAATCCAGTTCTCTGATTGGTCCTCTGGTCAGGTGTTTGGTTCCCTTTATTCACCTTTTACAGGCAAAAGAAAATTAACCCTTACCTTACCTATCTACTTATGACAGTTTGGCAAAAATTATAATCAACTGAAAACTGTGTTACAATGGAATGTCTTAGGCAATCTTAATTACAGATAAGTGTTGCTGCAAGCTCTACCTAAAATAGTAATTATATTAATAATGTAGTAGGGAGAAGTCTCCTTTTCCTTCTCAGTTTTAGCTACTATCTTTAAAGAGATTTGATCCCCACAGTCAGCTTAGACACTGTAAAATAAATACAATACAAGATTCACTGGAGATAGGTGGCAATTCTCTTTTGAAGAATGCACATAACTTAAGTATGTAAATAGCTTTTAAAAGGACAATGACGGTTTTTGTAGATTTTGCTGGAAGCAAAATGTCCCATTTTACTCTTCAGAAGATATTATTTTTACAAATCAAAAATTAACATTTTTTTAATCTAATGGTTCAGTAGTAGTGTACATCTCAGCAACAAAACAGAGATACTAAAATTAATTGAACATACTATTGATAATCACTGTGTGAACCACTTTGTAGTCATATGGGAATGAAAATACTCCTATTTTCATTATAAACTTACATCATGACAAAAATTAAGACATAAGTGAAAAATCTATTAAAAAAAACACCAAAAACTAAATAAAAATCTGAAATCTTATTAAAATTGAAAACCCCAAAACAGGTCAATGAAAGAATAGCTAGAGAAATATTAACTCATTCTTGACATTAATATAAAAGTTATATGTTTCAAGAAAATATCAGCCAACCTATCATCAAAGGGGGGCAGGGAGGATGAGAAAACTGAAGAATTTCAGTAATTAAGAGTGAGATTTTCAAAGCACTTCAGAGAGGTAGGAGCACAAGTCTCATTGAAAGTTAAGGGAAAAGTAAATCTTTTTTTTAAAGGCTGTGTCTACACTACAGCCTATGTTGGTAAAACTTATGTCACTCGGGGTGTGAATATTCCCTCTGAGTGACATAGGTACACCGACATAAACATTTGCGTGTACAGTGCTGTCAGCGGAAGAGCTTCTCCCGCTGACATAGCTTCTGCTGCTCACATAAGTGTTTTTTTACACTGATGGGAGAGCTCTCTCCTGTTGGCAGAGAGCGTCTTCACCAGACAAACTGCAGCGGAGCAGCTGTACCACTATGTATAGATATACCCTGAAAGATATGCCATACTGCAAACAGAGTTTTTGGGCTTGATCAGAAATTGCTTGTGCAGTTCTATGCAGGAAAATAGACTGAATGACCATAAGGTTCTCTTCTGGCCTTGAAATCTATTAAATAAAATCATGAGCCAGGCACTTTTGAAAATCCCACTCATAATTATTAACAAAATTCAACAAAAAACAATTCAATGAAAAATAAATGCTACTTACGGACACAAACAGGAGTTTGTCCAGACCACTTATGATCTTGCAGGCAAATCCTGACAGATGTACCAACAAGCCGAAAGCCAGGGTTACACTGATAGACCACAGTGTCACGGTAACTGAAGCCATCCCCACTAATGTGGCCATTTACAATTGGATCTGGAGAACCACAATGCCCAGCTAGAATAAAGGAACAAACCAATCAATAAAACTTAGGTATATATTAAAATCCTGTTAATATTGAAAAGATGCTAATGGAAAAATTACTGCTTCGTTCACCTTCATGACAAGCATGGTATTAGAACCAAATCATTCACACTTTCTTTGATTTCCAGTGAAGGCAACAGGAATTGCAGTGCTCAGTACTTTGGAGGATCAAGTGTTTAAGTTAAAATATTTTATTTAGGTTTTGTATAACTTACTTACACCCTCAGTTTTAAAGGAACTTTGTCAAAAGCCAGATGGAGTTTCTTTTGTGGCAAGCCAAGAACATATACTTATAAACAGGGAAGTCAATATTTGAAACTAAGTTATTCACAGTTAAGCACTTAAATTCTAAATCTACAAACCTAAATTTCTGATTGATAGATGATGATGAGCACTGACAGCTCCCACTAAAATCCATGGGCAATGTCATTGTTCGGTAACATGCTGTGGTTGAGACTTTTAAAAAAAGGGCCACTATTTTAGTAAGTGCAAGAGGTAAAGACCAACATTTTCAAGTGTGGACATTGACTTTAGGGTCTTCAGCATTTGAGTGCCTTATCTGAGACAGCTTGGGCCTGATTTAAAAGGCACTGAGCAACTGGAGCTCCTATTAGTTTCGGTTGGACCTATGGATAATAAATACCTCTGAGGCCTAATTCTTCCAGTTATCTCAAGATAGGCACCCAAAGCTACTGGCCATTTTCAAAAATTTGAATGTTTATGTGATGTTATATTCAATATTGAGGTGCAATATATAATGATGGGAGGCTTAGTGATATTTCAACTTATTTTCTCTGGGCCTGATTGTCATTTACACAAGACCTCTTTATATTTTGCTGGCACTAAATTACATTTACACTCTCTTTTAGGCCCCTTATTCTGCCTCTGCAGCACAAACAGGACATAGTGTAAATGAGAACTGGGCCTTCCATTTTACTTGTTTGTGTCACAGTCTTAAATATAGTTTTCTGGTGTACTTTATGGCAGGATTGTAACCTGCTCCGATGTGTTCACACAGGAAAATAAGGGGTCTGATTAATGTCAATGGGTATGCTAAGTATTGACACAAGAATATATGGATCATCTGAGAAGTTACTAGTGGGACAGAATTTCAGCTTGGTTGCACTCAGAAACTGAGACTGAATATGTACAAAGTGAGGCTGGTAGAGATGTGACAGACTGTAATGAATTCCCTTAGAACACAATTGACAAAAGCTGCCCTAATTGGCAGACTCCATAGAAACAATGGACACACAGCAGGAGCAGACTGAAAGAGAGCCCTCCTGGTTGTTTAACAGGAAAGGAGTGCAGAGGGGAGGAAAAGTAGAAAACTCCAAAGAGATCTGGGTGACAGTTGAACTGATCTGCGTTGGTGCTCTGAGAAGTCCTGACAAAAAAACACTGTAAATATCTAAATAGTTAAGCTTATATACATTTTAATTTATTAAATTAGTTCCTTTCTTTATGTCTTTGATAAGTCATTTAGAGTGTTATCACTTTAAACCAGAGCTCGGGGTTGGGGGTGCTGTTATATTGGAAAGTGTTAATGGCTGCCACCGAAAGTGTCTTTGATCTATGGACAATCACAGAGCTGGTTAAAGACAATGGGTGTGTTATGCACCCTTCTTTCAATTTAAATGGAAGGTGCAATTAAGTCTTTTTATGTAGCAAGATAGCTGGAAACAATGGAAACTACTGCTCAAAGCAAGGGGCTACATGGCAAGGGATGGTCAGAAGAATAATCCTGTGGGATAAGGCCTTCTCTGACTGCAAATGCAGTGGTTAGTGTTGTTTGACAAGCTGTGTTTGTGTATTAAAGGTGGGGGGAAACAAACAGAAAGTGAGAAAGCCTAAGAGGGAACAGAGATCAAAAGAAGCAAGAGATAGAGCTCCTCACACATAGATCTTGCTGGAAAATCAGAGTGATTTCTGATCAAGGAAATGGGCAGCTATTGTTTCTTTCTACTGCATTCAGGGAAACAGAAAAAATGGTTCTATAACTATTTTTTTTCGAGATGTGTTGCACATGTTCATTACACTCTAGGTGTGTGCGTGCCCGGAGTACAGTCACTGGAAATATTTCCCTCAGTGGTATCCATCAGAGTGACTCAAGTGCTCTCTGCTGCTGTGTGCTAGTAGTGCCAGTATAAAGTGTCCAGCCGATCCTATATCTCCCTCCTCCCAGTTCCTTCTTTCCAGAAAACTCCACTGTAGAGGGGTAGGAAGGTGGGTCATGGAATGGACATGTTCAACACATCTCAAAGAACAACACTTATGGAAGGTTAGTAACTGTTCTTTTTCATTGAATAATTGCACATGTGCATTCCGCTCTAGGTGACTCCCAAGCAAAAGAGTAGGTGGAGGGATCAGAGTTCGTGGATACACAGAGCGCAGTACAGGTCGAACAAATTGGGCACAATTTCTGGAATGCTGAGTGATGACATCATGGGAGGAGAATGTATGCACCAATGCCCAGATAGCTACTTTACAAATGTCCTGAATACAAATCTGCACTAACAGTGCTGCTGAGAATGTTTGTGACTTTGTGGAATGAGCAGTCAGGTTTGCTAGTAGCAAAACATCTGCCTGAACATAACAAGTGTGCATACATGAAGTAATCCAGGACAAAATTGTCTGTGAAGAGATGGTAGACCTTTCATCCTATCCTCTACAGCTATGAACAGTTGGGTGGAGCATCAGAATGGTCTTTCTATATGGAAAGTTAGAGCTCATCTAACATTCAGTGAGTGAAGACATTGGTCATTCCTATTTGTGTGAGGCTTCAGGTAGAAGAGGTAGGTAGATTGCTTGTTTGCTATGAAATTGTGAAACCAGTTTCAGGAGGAAACTGGGGTGAGGCCATAAACACACACTATCTTTAAAGAAGACTGTGTACAGAGACTCTGATATGAGGACACAGAGTTCTGAGGCCTTTCCGGCCAAAGTGATGGCCACTAAGAAAACCACTTTATAGGAGAGATATAATAGGGAGCACATTGCTTAAGTTTCAAACGGTGGCCCCATAAGCTTTCATAAGACCAAATTCAGGTCCCAGGGAGGAAAGGACTCTCTTACTTGACCTTTCTAGGCCTTTGAGGAATCTGACAGACATGTCATTTGAAAAAAAACCAGACCAGTTCTCCACTCAAGGTTGGAAAGCTGATATTGATACCAGGTCAGCCTTGATAGAGGAGATTGCTAAACCTTGCTGTTTCAGGTGCAATAAGTATTCAAGTATGACTGCACGGGCAAGACTCCACACTGCGATGCCCACACAGAGAACCACTTCCACTTGAAGAGGTAAGTAGTCCTGGTGGATGGCCTTCTACTGCCTAACAGGACCTGATGAACTTACTCTGAGAAAGCCTGCTCTCTGGGATTTAGCCATGGAGCTTTAAGGCTCTTCGATGAAGTGAGCTCAAGTTTGGGTGGAGCAGCCAACTATGGTTCTGGTTAATTAGATCTCAGTGCAAGGGAAGTAGGACTGATGTTGCCACTGAGAGATTTAGCAGAGTGGAGAACCAGAGTTGGCCAGCCCATGCTAGGGCTATCAGAATAATCTGGGCATGGTCCCACTTGATCTTTAGCAGTACTCTGCACACGCAGGAAAGGTGGGAAAGCATAATAAAGGTGGCCCATCCACTGTAATAGGAAGATGACCATGATGGAACCCAGACTGTGGCTTTGTAGAGAGCAGAACTGGTTACACTTTCTGTTGAAACTGCTTGCAAATAGGTCTATTTGGGGAGTGGCCCGTTGCTGGAAAATGCTTCTGGCCACATCTGGTCAGAAAGACCACTCATGGCATATGGAGAAAGACCTGATGAGGTAATCTGCCAGCTCATTCTGTGCTTCCAGAAGGTAAGAGGCCTCAAGGTTGATTGAGTGGGAAACACAAAACTCCCAGAGATAAGAACCCTACGAGGTATTGTAAGTACAGCGTCCAGAGGGAGACAGTTTAGAGAGTACACTGAGACCAGTCACATCTGGAGAGGTCTGAGGTGCACTCTTGCATATTGTACCACGTACGTGCATGAGGCCATGTGACCTAGGACCCTCATACAGTTTCAGGGTGTTGTGATAGGATGAGATTTGAGGTGTGTTATCAGGGATCTGACTGATTGGAAATGTACCTCTGGGAGGTAGGCCCTGGCCTGAGTACACCTGATCACCACCTCTGTCATAAACAGATGGTTATGGGTTAATGCCTCTTTTACCTGTAAAGGGTTAAAAAGTTTGTCCTTTGTTTAGAGTTTCAGTTTCAGCTGGAGTGAAAAAGATCAAGGAACCAGCCTCTTATCAGAGTAGTAAGTTTTAGAAAGGAATAAATAGGTTTATGTTTATTTATTTGTAACCTTTCTTATGCAATTAGAGGTAGAATCAAATTGGGTATTTGGGTATTTTTTTGTGTAACTAAATTTGTGCCCAGGGCAACATCCTCTGTGTTTTAAATCTGTTGTCAGTGAGAGTAGCTGGTATACTAATCTCTCCCAGAGGGTTTTCTTTTACCTTTTTTTCTTTAATTAAAAGCCTTTTCTTAATACTTGATTGATTTTTTCCTTGTTTTTAGATCCAAGGGGGTTGCATCTGGATCCACCAGGAGTTGGTGGGAGAAAGGAGGGGGGATGGTTAATTTCTCCTTGTTTTAAGATCCAAGGGATTAGATCTGGACTCACCAGGGAACTGGTGAAGGAGTCTCTCAAGGCTACCCAGGAAGGGGAAGGTTTTGGGAGGAAAGGGAGTGATCCAGACACTGAAAATTCTGGATAGTGGCAGTGATACCAGATTTAAGCTAGTAATTAAGCTTAGAAGTGTCGATGCAGGTCCTCACATCTGTACCCTAAAGTTCAGAGTGGGAAAGGAACCTTGACAACCCCAATGAACAATATCCCCTGCACTGGAGTGAGGATAGACATGTATGCATTTATTAGAAGGCCTAGGGCCTTTAATGTCAATTGGATAAGTCAAATGTTGGACCATACCTGACCCATGGATTGGCCCTTGACTAGCCAATCATTTAGATAAGGGCAGACCTGCACCCCTAACTTCCTCAGGGCAGCCATCACTACCATCATACATTTTGTAAACACCCCAAGAGCTGCAGACAGGCTGAACAGGAAAACCATGAACTGGTAGGGGAATCTGAGGAACAATCTGAGGAATCTTTGTTCCTCGTACATTTACACATGAAAATAAGTGTCTCTTAAATCAAGGATGGTGTGCCAGTCTCTGGGATCCAAGTAGGGGATAATGGATGCCAGAGTGACCATATGAAACTTTATAGTTGTTGAGTTGATCCAGGTCCAAAATGAGTCTGACACCTCCCCGGGCTTTCGGGATTAGGAAATAATGGGAGTAGAACCCCTCCCATCTTAAATTCTGCAGAATTTCTTCCACAGTCCCTCCTGAAGGAGAAATTTAACCTCCTAGACCACAATTTCTTCATGAGAGGGATCCCTGAAGAGGAATATGGAGGGTTGGGAAAGAGGGGTGGAAATGAACTGTCAGGTGCATCCAGCTTCCACCATGTTCAACACCCAACAGTCTGTGGTAATACGGGACCAAGCACCAAAAAGTGGTAAAGGTGGTTTGCAAATAAAGGACAAATCAGGGTCCGGAATCACAGAAACTGGTATGGCATCCTATGGCATCCAATCAAAATGACTGCTTAGAACATCCTGGATGATTGTGTGGGGCACGCATTGACGTTGACTCATATTCAGCTTCTCGTTCACTGTAACCCCTAGGTCCTTTTCTGCAGAACTGCTGCCTAGCCATTTGATCATCTGCAAACTCTCTCATGGTGCAGGCCACGCCATCCTCCAGATCATTAATGAAGATATTGAACAAAACCAGCCCCAGGTCTGACCCTTGGGGCACTCCGCTTGATACCAGTTGCCAACCAGATATGGAGCCATTGATCACTATCTGTTGAGCCCAATGATCTAGCCGGCTTTCTATCCACCTTATAGTCCATTCATCCAGCCCATAATTCTTTAACTTTTTGTCAAGAATACTGTGGGGGATCATATCAAAAGCTTTACTAAAGTCAAGGAATAACACGTCCACTGCTTTCGAAGAGGCTGTTGAGGCCTATAGTACTTTCTTGAAGGAGCAGGGGGGTATAACCCTAGGGATTTTAGGGTGGCTCTTGTGTCTTTTAGCCAATGAAGCTTTGTGTCCATCTGCTCCTAAAAGATCAAGCTCCTTCGAAGGGTAGGTCCTGAATAGTCTGTTCGACCTCATGTGGGTCCCTGAGGACTGTAGCCATGAAATCCTGCACATGGCAACTGATGAAGCCGTGGTCCTGGCAGACAAGTCTTCCAGTGCCACTTCTAAAGAGGCACTTGCCACCATTTTACCCTCCTCCACTATCAAGGAAAACTCTTGCCTGGCATCTTATGGGAACAAGTCTTTTATTTTTTTCATGGAATCCCACGTTAATATCAAACCTCCCAGCAGCACCTGTTGGTTTGCAATTCTGAGCTGAACACCCCTGGGAGAATAAACTTTTCCTATCAAACAAGCCTAATATATTTTAATCCTTTGATTTTAAGGTTGCCCCTGATGACCCTGTTTTTCTCTCCCATTGGCAATGGACATCACCAGAATTCTCAGGCTGTGGTGGGATGGGTATAAAGGAACTCATAACTTTGCGCAGGAGCAAAGTATTTACAATCAGCCATTTTTGAAGTGAAGGGGAAGGGATGTGGGGGTCTGCCACAAAGTCTTAACAGGATCCATAATGGCCTCATTGAGAGGCAGGGCCACTTTTGAAGGGCCCACACTAGCTAAAATGTCTTGAAGGTCCCTAGCAGTGGCAAATGCCTCTGGTGTGGTTGGTTCTAAGATAGTATCGGTACCATGTGGTGCCACAGATATAGAAGACTCTTCTGTTACCAGACTTGATGGTGCCTAAATAGGTGCTGGAATCAACAATGCTGACTTCTGCGGTACTGAGATAGAGGAGTGCTTTGGCTTAGATCGCACTCTACTCTGATCCACATGTCTGGCCGTTTTACCAACGCCGAGCCACTCTGCTAGTCTGACCAGTGTGGCTCAGATGGAGGTCTCAGTGCTGGCTCCATGAGCAAAAACTTCAGGATGACCTCCCAATCCTTCTTTGTGCAAGCCTTAAAGTCCCTGCAGATATGGTAGCAGTCCCCGATTTGAGCTTCTACCAGGCACTTCAGACAACTTGACTGCAGATGGCTCAGGGGCAAAACCTTGTTACAAGAGGCACAGGGCTTAAAGGCCAGTGACCAAGGCATCCCTCAGCACCAGGCATCAGATGAAAATGCCACAAGCCCCCTCCACAACTAACAAATTTACCAAACTTCACTAAAATTCACAGTAAATAACTGCAACTAACTGTGTGCAGTAAGAATAAAGATCACTTAGAGAGTTTGTGAAATGCAAGAATGGTTCCAGTGACTGTTATGGGCTGTAAGAAGGAACTGTGGGGATGTGGAGTTGGTTGGGTACTTTATTTCTGTGCTAATGGTGCATGGTAGCAGAGGGCACTTGAGTCACTCTGATGGGTATCACTGAGGGAAAAATTTCTGGCAACTGTGCTCAGGGTGTGCACACACCTAGAGTGGAATGGACAAGTGTAATCATTTAAAGAAGAACTTTTTGTACCTTCTTTGTAAGTAAACAATATTGCACCAAAGAATATACCAGACACATATCAATAACTTCTTCTCCTAATGGAAACAAATCTATAAAGCCCTGAATATTGGCTAACCTCTCAGGATAACGAGGCAAAAGTGTATTTGATAAAAAATGCATATGAAACAGATGAAAAAAGGAACATGAAAGGTTACTAGAAAGAAAAAGAGTTTAATAATCACATATGGTTTGAATCAAACAGAAACTGGGTACTCTTGCACAGTCTTCTCAGTCAGCCCAAATCCTGAGATTCCTTATACTTGAATTTTGATTATTGAATAACCAATGAGTGAAAAATTAAGGTGCAATGGCTGCATTAAAGCCATATATATGGAAGAACAGGAAATCTCAAGTACAAGGATAATTCAGAAGTGCCAACTGGAATATTATATTATTGCTATCTGAATGAGAACTTAGCAGCCCTGTGCACTTACCATGTTATTCATTTCACTTACAGATCACTCCAGTTACTAGATTTAACGGTTTTCTGTCAGTCTGGCCTTGATTAGATTAAACATCCCAACAGCTCAAGAACTGAAGGAGCGGGACAATAAAACAGCAAATTTATCTAATTTCCCAATCAGGTCAAATTAGGTTCTACATACATTAAGGAGGCTGTTAGTGGATCATTTCTTATAATATGCTTTCAAGAACTAAAGAAATTACTGAACAGGTTCAAGGTTGGGTGAGCACTTCCATTAGAGAGCTTGATATACAAGCAACAGCCAGAGTTATATTATTTTTCTGTATAATTTAAAAAAAAATCAAAGGGTTCTTTCAGGGTGCAGCAGTTTATCTGTGCACAATCAATTGCAGGATAAAGACCTTATACAGTAGTTCAGAGTTAGCAATGTAAAAGTCTCTATTTTTCTGGATTTTTACAGATTTTTGTATTACATTTTTATGCTTTTGAAAAAAAGGCTACCTAGTATTTTTGAAAGTTGTTAAATAGATATTTAGGCCTAAATTTTGAAATATGTCTTTCTTTTGGGGGGAGTGAAATTTTACATTTAAAATTCATAGCAGGACAAACATTGGTCCTAATTCAGCAAGTCATATCTACTCAGCCTAACATTTAAGCATGTGCTTCACTCCATCCTTGTCTTCAGTGGGATTTAAAAACATAATTAAGAGCCATTTTGTGTAGGGATGGGGTTAAGCACTTACTTAAGTGCTGTTCAGAATCAGAATTATTAATTGCTAGACACCTAAAATACCATTTTGATTTGCAAATGTATACAGACATGTTTGGTCTTATGAATTGCAGGTGCAATTTTTGTGAGCACAAAATGTTACAAGGAAAACCAGTGCATGGGATCAAGCCAGGATGAAAAATCTGGCTTTTGGACTCATTGGCCTTTTTGTAGGATTGGGCACTAAATGTTTTCATACTAACTGCCTGGAAATTGAAAGCCTTTAATTATCCATAGAATAGTTACTTTACAGCCCTCTTGGACTCCGTTTCTGAGACAGCTAACACGAATGCCAGTTTGATAACTTTTTTGTGATATGGATATTAGTCCATTCGAAACTGGACAGAGACCATGAGCTGTTTTTACATAGGCTAATGAGCCTATGTAAATGAGAACTATTTTCAGCCACAGTTGTACTGAGTTAAATTTACGTCAGCACACTAGCTCTGAAAGGCTCTCTTCTCCACTGGATCCCAAAGCCCTGATCCAATGCATGCTGAAAATCAATGGAGTCTTTGTATTGAGTTTAATGTGCTTTCTGAATCAGACCTAAAGTCCCGTTTAAAACATATTGGTGTATTTTGCACTTGAAATGTGAGACAATAATATCTAAAAGAAACATCTACAGATAGGCACAATTCTCGCAAAAGTCATGCACAGCATACATCTAACAAGAACTTTTTACAGGCATCACTGTCACTATTGACCTGGGCTAGACTTGAGATGGCAAAGTGACATAATAAAGGAACTGCCTTTCAGCCCCAGAGGTGTCATACTGTTTGGTGAGAGTGATGTGAGTTTTTTCACCAATATCTAAACAGAGAGTTTCATTCACCAGAGAAGTTGGCCTGGCATATTAAACAAATACCAAAGTCTCACAAAAAAAAGAAATAGGAAGCATCATAAGACAAACACTAATTTTATCAGACTAATAAATGACATCAACAGTTGCTGCTGCAACCTTTAAAAAGTGAAAATACTTCTGGGGAAAATAATTTGAAACTCAGATACTCAGACAAATAAAGCTAGAAAGCGAAATCAAAACAATCAAAGGGACTGAAGGGTGATAACGGACATGCAATTAGTCACAGATTTGTAAAATGTTATGACAACACAAAGGCCAATAAAAAGAGGCATTGTTGGGAGTAAATGCATGAAATTGAACACAGAAAAAATCAAGCTGCATATCAGGAAAATCTTCCTGATACAGATATCTATTACCCTGCGTAACAATTTCCCAAATAAGTGCTGGAAGGTGCACTGCTTGGCACATTTAAAACTCGAATGGAATATGCATTAGTAAATTTCCAGTAGGGAACAATCCTGTGCTGAAAGGGAGATTGATGAGATGACCTAATAGGCCTTTTCCATCTCTAGATTACATGATCCTCAATTTTTGGCTACAATGATCAATTCATCTTTGGGGTTGTTTAATCTGCAGACGTATTTCACAGCAAGCATACAGGAAAACAAAGAGAATGCTATCTAGGGTTCCAGAGATTAGAATAATTTATTATTCAAACACAGGAGAACACTGATAGTAATTATTGCTCAGTTTGTGCTAAGGACTGTTGTTACTGATCAGAAGATCAGACAAGTGTTTTTTTGGTCATAATACATTAAAACGGAATGAAGCCTGACACATAGTCCCTGATCTTGACTTGCTGCAAAAATAAAACCATTGTGTCTGATATAACTCACTTGCATTGGGTTCTATGTAAGCCAGTAAGCAGGGGCTTGGGAACATTTCCACTCCTCTTTTTGTTAGACACTGGCCAGTCTGGTTTCTTTTTCCATTTTTGGCCTGCATACTACATGACATATTTATTAAAATAACTGTGTATATTATTTCCATCTATATTTAGGTCTCTATTTTATATAACAAGATGCCATCACTCTTAACAATGTGTATTTTCAGACAGAAAAAAAAAACTGTGAAGAGTTAAAACAAAACAAAAACAAGAACAATCTAGCCACATCTTCCAACAAAATATTCAAACACCACTGCATCTTGCTATTGTAGCAATATGAATGTCATGGTACTTACAAAAGGATTCAATCTTCTTGTAAGTCATCACCATGGTATAGCAAATGACATCTTGTATCAGAAATAACATTAAAACAGAAAATGTAATAAAGACAGTGTACTTTGGGGACAAAATATGTCATAGGTACACTGGCACTATGATGACTAAATATTGGTAATAGAACCAAGTAGAAGTGCTGAGACTTCATCCTATGCAAAGGAAAAACCTCTGAATAAATAAAGAAATAAAAGTGTTTGAAAATAAATTAAAATGGCTGCAGCTCCCAAACATCATAACTAGAATTCAAAGCCCTTGTGTTCCAAATGACTTTTGAAATGGATGAGATAGTCTGCCACACTAAAAACTTGGTATGAGAAAGTCAGTTTCAGCATGTGTATCAGATAAAGCTATTTTCTTCAGAAACGAAAATTAGCTGGGCCTCAACAAACCATTAAGAAATACTAAGAAAGACTTTAAAGAATTTCCTTTTCATTAAAGAGATGCTGGAAGAAGCTGATATAATGCTACTGAAAATTTGCCACACACACAGACTCTCTCTTTCTCATCAGAAGTAGTAGAATGTAAAGTTTTTTAGAGGATAGTCTCAAGAAAATCATTAACCAAAAACTTTCATTCCCAATCTTTTTGCACACATTTGTGCATTCCCACTCTCAACATGTAGTTCCTTTATGTTGCCTGAGAGGTGTTTTCTTGGCATTACATTCTGCTAACATATAGTGGCAAGACCATGGCATAAGAACAGCCATATTGGATCAGACCAATGGTCCATCTAGCCCAGTATCTCGTCTGTTATCAGTGCCAGATGCTTCTGAGAGACTGCACAGAACAGGGCAATTTTGAAAGATCCATTCTTTTTCATCCAATCCCAATCCCAATCCAATATCTTCTGGCAGTTGGAGATAAAGGGACACCTAGGGTTACCAGATAGCAACTGTGAAAAAACAGGACAGGGGGTAGGAGATAATAGGTGCTTACATAAGAAAAAGGCATAAAAGCTAGGATTGTCCCATTACAAATGGGACATCTGGTCACCCTAGGAACACCTGGAGCTTGGGTTTATGTCCCTCACCATCTTGGTTAATTGTCATTGATGGTCCCATCCTCCATGACCTTATCTTTTTTTTTAACCCACTTATATTTTTACAACATTCCCTGGCAATGAGTTCCACAGATTGACTGCATTGTGTGAAGAAGTGCTTCCATCTGTTTGTTTTAAACCTGATGCCTGTGAAGAGCTCAGATATTATGGAAATGGAGGATCATGAAAATACTTAGACAGATTTGCATGTTTAGTAATCACTATTACAAAGCCAATATTTGCCAGCTGTTATCACTACAGCAGTATCTGGGATGGTGGAATTATCTTCTGTTTAAGTACATTGTTGGGTAAAATTGAACTCTAAGAGATGACAGTGCATGGTAACTTTTGACAAATGCTGATCTGTAAATGATGACCTACTATAAAATTACATTTAAAAAAACTATGTTAAAACATGAAGACTAAAAAATCAACTACTCAAAAGTTAGGTAACGTATAAATTAAGGTTGCTTATACAAACTTAATTCAGCCCACTTATGCATACAGAACTCAGGCTTCATTTTTTCCTGACTCCCCCTGCCACTGTTATGCATAGTACTCCTTTGTCATTTTTTGCAAAAGTTGGAAGGAGGACAGTGAATGAAGCAAAGAACTGCTGGAAGAGAAAGGATGGTCTTATGGTTAAAGCATCTGAATGACACCCATGGGAATTTGACTGTATCCCTGGGCAAGTGCCACAAGTTAATATTTTTTCACCTACTCCCTATTCAATGCTTAGAAAGGCTGCTGATGTAGAAAGGGATGTGGGTTGGGGTGTAGTGTCAATCTGGTGTTGCTGATAAATTTATAGCTCTTTTCCATTGAATCTACATGGCGGTTGACTGGGCAAAAGTCTCTACTTTCCCAGTTTCTAGTCAAGATTTAGGATGGGAAGCACACTAGTTGTCTGAAACTTAAGACATATAAGACAAAAGTAATGCTGGTTGCTTTGGAAAAATGTTTAGAAGAGCTGTCTGAGTCAGTATCTGGTCCCATGATACAGGAGGTTGTCTTCCTTTACTTAACATTGAATTCAAATGATTATCTATCTGTGCCTGGCCAGGAGATTGTAGCCTCTCCTTTTAGATGTGGACCAGACCATATTTGTCAGCACAAGACTGGATTATGCAATGCACTTTTCATGGCTAGCCACCTGAAAACCACTCTAAAGCCGCAAATAAAGCAGAATACTACTGCTCACATATAGCTTCTGCAAAGTGCTGAGCAGACATGCCAAACCTGTGGGCGGTGGCGGGGGGACGAGAAGGGGGATGCAGCAATTGGGCTTGTTTTTGGCTTAACTGGCTTGTGAGTTGCTTGTTGGCTATTTTTCGCCTGTAGCTTGTTTGGCTTGTAGTTTGTTGCCCTTTTTTTTCTTTTTTTCTTTTTGATTGGCTCCCAACAAGCAGGAGTAAGGGGAAGAGAAAGTCAGGGGTGCACAGCAGGCCCACCACAGTCCCAGACTGAACACCAGGGGGATCTAGTCACATCGAGTGTTTGGGTTCTTAGGGATTGGCTTGTTTGGGCCTTGTTTTGAAATGGGATTAGCTTGATTTTTGGTTTATTGTGAAAGTGGAGGTGCTTATTTACCACATGAAAGTTGGCAACTGTGGTGCTGAGCCCTGACCAAGCAAATCACTTATGTGCATACTTAACTTAACATGAAAAGTCAATGGGATTAATCATATGCTAAGTCAAGCACAGTTCTAAAGTGCTTAGTCATAGTGTACCACCATGGTCTTTTATGTAGAGGTAGTGCTTATGGATTGCATATAAAACTAGAGCTCTGCAGTCCAGATTGGCTTCAGCGTGTTTCCAGGTACAGATTAGTTTTGACCTACGTCTCTGAAGTTTGGGTCCTGGTTACCTTAGAGGCTGACTGTTCTCTCATATGATACGTTAGCAACTGAGAACACTTGAGATACTTGAGCCAAAGCCACACAAGTTTAAAGAGGTGGGGCTTTGGGCAGGTTTTTTCAGTTTTGACTTGATCTTGCTCACTCAAGCACAAGTGTTTTGAGCTTCAGGAGACTCTGCAAGGGCTATCAGCTTACCCAAACTTTTGCTTGAGGAATTATTTTGAATGGATTTGGGTGTGCAGAAGGTAGACTTCTCTGTCAGTGTGCTCATATGCAGAGTTCAGTGTTGATCTATTTTTATAGAATTTGCACTGAGTGATTTTATTGTTGGATCAAGCATTTTATAAATTGGACAAAATAATTTAAAACTTAGTAAACAAAAATAAATAAATTACATTAAAGAAACTGAAACTGTTACTTTTGTGACAAATTCACAAAGCTAGGCAAATCACAGCTAATGAATGACTGGCACTCTGCAGAAGGAGAATGCCCAAAATATTCAGAGCAAATTGGGCTAACATTTTAAAGGGCTTTGATTAATGTGGATCCTGAAGATGGATATGTTGCTTCCTCTTTCCTCCCTTCATCCTAACCTCTATAGTTACTTTGTCTATTTTGGTACATTTGCTATATTTGGGGGGAAAAAATAAAACAAATTATAAATATAAATTAAATTAGGCAAGCATTATTATTAACCCACTTGTTAATTTTACATAAAGAGGTCAGTTATCAATAAGGTATCTGCCTTAACATTTAATGCCACAACTATTTTTAGTTTTCTTACAAAATAGTTTTAGTATTTAATCCCAGATGAAATAGGAATGTTTAATGTGCCTGACAATCATATCCTGGTGAGCTATTGTGTTCCATGAAACATTATGATGTGGCATAGACAGCAAATCAATACAGAAGTCTTTCACCTTGATGACACCTATTGTATGTATTATTAATTATCTAGTTTGCTTCTTATGCTACTTTTATCTTTGAAGGAAACAAGACACATATGAAGATAGATGCAGCATTTTGATATCCTAGAAATGTATTCTAGAAATAATAATTTACATGTATATCACAGTTTATTGCAAATCATTAAACTTTTCTCTGTGCATAAATGGTCCTCACTCATTTTAACACCACACTGAAGTCTCCCAAAAAGGAACACGAAGACCCTTTACCTACAGATATACTTAGTCAGTCAAACACACAGAAATGATGCATTTCTGAATTGCATGATAAAACAATGCTGTTTTTGAGCTATAGAACAATTTAATACACACATAATAATTACTTTATCTCTTGTACCTTTTATGGCCTTCAAGAGTACATGAACAAGATTACTAAAAGTTGGTTTCAATACTGGCCACTTTGCACTGAATTTCTCATTTCTTTCCCTCTGATTTTCTTTTTTAACCAAAAAAATTACCAAAGGAATGAGAGTGCAAGGGGGTTGTATGTGAGAATGCATTTATTGTGCTATTACCTTCTTTTTGCTCTAAATGTGGAAGAAAAAAATCTTTCTACTAAAGTCTTCTTATGGACAAAAAACAAAATGGGGCAGGGGAATCCATATATTGAACTGCAATATAAAAATTAAAGAAAGAATCCAACTCCACTATGAATGCCTTTTCATTTTGTTTATATCTCAGGTGAGAAGTTGTGATGGAATATAATTTATTGTGCCACGTCTGTCTTTATGAACAAAAGAGTATTTTGTTCCTTCAGTTGGACACTTCCTAAGCTTTTGTTCTAAAATATTAGGCATAAATAGATAAAAACAGTTAAATTCTAATAGAGGAAAAGAAAATAATACACAACATGGCATATTTTCCATATTAGCACAGCTTCATTTTCTATAGTATTTATTACAGATTCACCTGACAGTGTTGCATTTCCAGGATCTAGTTATGAGTTTGAGTTGTAAAGAAAGACTTAAGGTATATTTACCCAGGCATCGGGTTTCGGCGCCACTCCAGAGCCCATTTGCTAAGCATTCTCTCACATGAGATCCAACTAGCGTGTACCCTGTGTTACATGTGAAGATTGCAGTGGCTCCATACACCGTTACGGTTCCAATCTTATTACCATTTGGTGGCGAAGGGAGGCCACCACAGGAGACAACTAGGAAGAAAACATAAAACTGAAACTGAAATATGAAATCATCTCTTTTTATTGTCTTAGATACAAGTAATAACACAATTCCTTATAGCTTTTGTAAATCTATGTTTTTACATAGGCTTTATATACATACATTGAAGAATCTGATATGATATATGCTCTAAATTAAGAGTTTAAAATTATGCCTTCATTGGCACCGGTGTGCCAGATTAGGGAAATGCTCAAGGATCCCTTTCCCCTTCTAGGGGACCACTGCAGAGGATAGGCACAATCTACCTTATAGTCTGAAGCACAAAAGAAATGTGACGAACAATGCTAGTCATCCAAGATTCAGGCATGTCTGGGTAGATCATGGCAGTACTCCAGAACAGTCCTGTTGTACAGGATAGGAAGAATTGCCTTCCCCTTTACTTTCCCAGGTCTGTGGAGGTGTTTTGACTTTTAAAAGGCATGAGGTTTATATATATTGAACTCAGCCCAGATGTTGAATTTTCTTAATATAGTATCTTCTGTTGATATTTACAATAATGTTATATACTGTAAACTACCCAATTAAATGTGAAAAATCTTTCAATCTGTTGATAACTGGTCAAACCTAGTTAAACCCAATCTGTTATTTTTCCTTGTTTCCGTTAATAAACAATTAATAAGATGGTAATTGTGGTAGTCCTTTGTTGTCTTAGCTAGCTCCAGTTCTATTTTACTGACTGACAGCGCACACCTTTTCTACATTTTCTTTATTTTCACAGGCACATGTTACTCAAAACTAAAATTTCAATGACAGGAAACTTCCTCTCTCAATTCTTAAGGCACTCTCTTTCTCTTCTATATTTGACTTGTTAATAATGGACAGCTGCAGTTTAGGAGCTATAATGGGATCTCATTGTGGAAACTAGATAAACGTATAACCTGGATTTCATTGCACTCAGTCACACGAGTACACATTTAGGAAACAGATTATCAAAGCTCATTTTGCACCAAACTTCTGCTGAGGAGCATCACATGCTCCAGATTTAATGTAAGGATTCCTTTTGACTGCAATTTAAGTAATAATTGAATTAGTTTGTAGAGAGGTCCAATGTTGTAAGATGTCTGATTATAAATATGCAGAATAATGATGATATGTACATAGCACACTCATTTTAATTCAGTTCACTAAAATATTACATCGTGGATTGTACTATGCATATATACGCAATAGTTTACATTTGCCAAATGACCTTTGATTTTTCTAGCTGATTGAAATTGCAACAGCATGTTTGATGAGTTGTATCTTGTTTTGTTAAAGAAACCATCCTGCACAACCTTAAGGCAAAATTAAATGAAACTAATACCCCCAATTAAGCCTCTCCAGCCATAGACATCCCCAAACCTGACTTCTAGTGGGACCTTCTTAAAAGTCACATTATATAAATGGATATTGAGATACAAGATTTAAATGCTTTAATTACATCAACAATCATGTTTCAATTATCCCCCCTGCTGCCTCAAAAAACCTAACTGTACACAGCTAGAACAGAATCTATATTTATATCATCTCTTCTGTATATGTGAGTGATAGAACACAGTACAGACTGTCTTCTCATAACAATCTTTAGTATGTTTCTGGATCTTAATATTGTATACACCATACAAAAGTACTACTGAACATATTTTGGCAGCTGATGTTCGCCCTCATTAAATTCTACAGATGAAATAACATCTTTATCTTGCAAATAAATTAATAATAAATCTTTAATCAGGAGTGCATAAACAAGTCCATTAGGATTTTGCATCTATTCCTTCTTATCTTTTTATGAAATACATCCTATCCAATCACTCTCTCTATTGTCTCCTCTAATTACCTTACTAGGATTTTTATCACTGTGGCAGTTTGTGAAGAACTGGCTTTTTCAACAAATTTTCAGCAGCTGGAGAATGGATTCCAGGATGACTACTTGTGATCCAGCTGCAAAATCAGTTTCCAATTAAAGAAGGTGGAAAACTAAGCTTTAGAGATTACTTAATAGTGGCTACACAAAAGAAAAAAAGGTGTAATTTCAGTTAATTAACTCAAAACCTTTTTTTTAACTACAAAAGAAAAATCAATATTCTCATTATTTCATAGAAATTATGAAAGAGCTATCCTATTTTTCTACTCTTATTCATTCAAAACGAACTGTTTGACAAATAAACCCGAAGAAAAAACAACCCACCAATGTGACGTCATTCCATATACTTTATGAAAATATGCTTATGATATGAAAATAACATAACAGATATGCTTTAAGCAAAATGGCTCATGTGATATATCATTGGAAAGGCTATGATTTACTGAATAAGATTATCCTAGCTGTATGCATGTATCATTTATTTATCTGAAATTAGGAATCTTGACTCTGTATCTGTATTTCAACTATGCTACTTTGGGTGACACCCACTGCCAATACTTCTGGTACAACAATGGAAAAGTCAAACAGGGTGGATGGCCCAGCAACAAGGACAATGGACTGTAAAAGAGCTTAGTCTTCCTGTGAACATGTGGGTCAGGCTGTGAAGAATGACTACAAGGGCCCGACAGAGTCAGGTGGTCTTATTACCTGATACTAAAACATCACCTATGACTTCTTGTACTTTCCACTGTAAGGGAAGGGGGATCAAACTAGGAAACAAAGGACTCCCGCCTTATGCAAATACTATTTAAGGGCGGGGAGTGAGGCAATCCAAGTGATCAGTTCTCCTCTGCTATCCCACCCAATATGACTGCTGGAAACACCTAAGACTGCACAGGGGGAAAGAACTGGACCCAGGCTGGAAGGGCATCTGGCCTGTGAAGAAGATTATTAGAACCACCATTTAGAGTGAGAACTCACATGTAACCAGTTTCTGTAGTGTATTAAGCTTAGTTTGCATGCTCTGTTTTATTTCTTAACAATCTGCCTTGTTCTGTCCGCTACCTCCTTAACTACATAAAATACACCTATTATAGTTAATAACTTTATTTTTCGTTTATAAGACAATCCAGTTTATATGATTTCTAACTGTGGGGGAACAAGAAATTTTGCATATCCTCTTCCACATTGGGGAAGAGGTGAATATAATATATCTTTGGGTCTGTACTCCAAGTGAGATGGACATCTGAGTGCTGGAGCAAGTCCCTTAAGTGGAATGTTCCCAGAGCTGATGTGCAGTTGGTTGTGGCCCTGCCTATGGGTTGTTAGAGGAGGTTTTAAGGGTCTGGCTCAGCAAGACAGGTAAAAGGAGACTCATGCTGGCAGAACAGGTAGACTCAGTGGTATCTCAGCACATCAGGTGACTTTCCAAGGGGTCCAACCCGTCACAGTACCACCATTCACAGAAAGTCCAAAAATCACATTGGTGCCTTGCCCTAGTGGCTACTATACTTGCTTTTCTAGTCTATTTCAAAATATATGGAAGCAATTTTATTTTGTTTGTTTTAAACAATTATATTGTTTTATTCAGTAGGGCTGTGTGCTTCTGCAGACACTTTCTTTACTCCATCCCTTCCCTTTGCAAGCATGGGACACTGTTTCCCACCTGTCCTTGTTTATGCATGCTCCACGTGCTGACAGTCTGGAACAACACAGTTCTCAGTGTCTGGTGAGTGCAATTTGATTGGTTGCTATCCCTGGTGGGAGGGGCTATAAATAGAGCTAACTACCTAGGAAGCTCTAGTTACTTTTTCTGCATTCCCATTTGTAGGACCATGAAAGTGATGGGCCTACAATTTGCTTGGGAAAACAAGGACTTTGCTGCTGCACAATGATTGATTTTCATTCATTAGTTCATCTAGCACAATGAAAAATGATTCATGAACAAAACTAAAACTGGTAGCAATTTACCCAAAATGAACATGGCTGTATATTATTCCATCCCAGTGGTGATCCTTAGCAAAGATGTTAAACTACAGTATTATATATCTTTTTTAATGGAGTTTACTTCTACTTAGCTCTATAACTTTTATGTGGTTGCTTTTATCTTGTTTTAGGAATTTTCCTGTCTTTGACTTCCTTCCTCACATTCAAAGTTCTATCATGAGACTTTGAGTATAATGCAAATTTATCTTTTTGCTTTATCTAAATTTCCTTGATTGTAGGGTCTGTTGTCCAGTGACCCTGATCACAGGGAAGGTTGGAAAGCAAAATTAAACTATATTTCATATAGTAAAGTACTTGGCTTTAGAAAGTGATAATTAAAGGAATTAAAGCTGTAATTATGCAAGTAGGGGAAGTAAGGGCAACACAAATTTGAATAGTCTTTACAATAAATAGTTGCTCCAATAAATGCACAATAGTAAATAGGTGGTGAAATCACAGACAATCACTGCACTCTTGAATGAACTCATGTAGAAAAATGATAAAAGAAAAAGATATCCTATCGCCTCTGGGTGAACACTTTTCACAAAGCGATCACTCTGTATATGACTGTAGCAGGGTGGACCCCTGCTCCTGCCCTGAAGGGGTTAAAAACAGCCCTGGGAAGGGGCTGTGGCTGGAGGAAGCAGCCTTTAGGCTGGGCTGATTGGGGAAGTGGCTGCAGCTGGGGCCACACCCCAAACTGAGCAACGGTCCTCATAAGAAGGCCAGGGGAGCTAGATGCGGTCAGTCTCTCTCTAGCTATAGAGGGAGATGGGCCTGGCTGCTGGGAGCTAGAGGCAAAATACCTGAGGGGAGCAGGGCTGAGGACAGGCTGAGGAGCTGGGGAGCTCTAGCCTAGAAAGCCCCAGGCTGCCGCCTGGCATTAGGCCAAGAGGTACTGGGGGTTGCAGGGTGCAACCCAGGGGTAGGCCAAGGCAGCAGGACCAAACCCCTTTGCCTGTGATGAGTGGCTGATACTGCAGCTTGCCCCAGTGAACAGGGGTTTGGTGGAGACTGGGCAGTCATCATATACTGAGGCAAAGAGGGGAGAGAGAGGGTGGGGTCCCCTGGGAAGGGGAAACCCTCAGGGAAAGGGGTGACTGCTTGGGGACAGCACTCCATGCAAAAGGGCACTGGGTCCAGGGAGGGACACAGGGCCAGAGGACAGGTGGATCACCGGCTTGCAGAGGGCACTCCGGAGCTGGAACCGAGCTAATTCCCAGAAGTAACCAGGAGGAGGCACCGCGGGGGTGAGTCCGGCCCGTTTACAATGACCTATCTGTCTTCATCCTCAAAGGAATCCTGCACACTTTCAGAAGACCAGCCTGGGAGCTTAAATTCATAACTTTGTTAGACACAAAAAAAGTGGACTGAATAGAGACACTGGATTTATGGCTTATTACAACAATTTATAACCCACTAACCCCCTCCCCACTCCCCCACATCTGCTCCTCTCTTCCTTTCCTTTCTATGACTGGAGAGATGTTTACCTGGCCACTTCACCATGAATGGTCCAGTGAAATATGCATTAACTACTTATGCTAAATAATCTGTTCCTTCCTGTATTTAGCTGTGATACTCTTAGTAAGTTTCCCAGACCTAAAGAAGAGCTCTGTGTAAGCTTGAAAGCTTGTTTCTCTCACCAACAGAAGTTTACCCAATAAAATATATATTAACTCATCCATCTTGTCTCTCTAATATCCTGGGACTGACATGGCTACAACAACACAGGACACAAGGCATTATTCACATTTCTGCAGGCCCTAGCAGGGGTGTGTAGGTTAGAGTGGCTTTGTTTATTTATTTCTGAGAAATCTGTCACTGAGCAATAGATATTCTACTCCAGGAATTATTTTACATATGGGTTCCACAGGGATTCTCCTTTGTTCAATTTGCATATGAGGGGAGATTACCTCATTCTAAAAAAAAAAAAATCTTCCTTAGATTAATATACTTTTCAGAATAAAGTACAAAACTGATTCTGAAAGATTGTGTGGTCTACAGGTGGAGTACAGGATTGAAGGCAGATGTACTACCTCTCCTTCTGACCTCAACACAGGGAACAGGATGGTGTGAAGCCAATGGGATGTAGCAGAGCTTTCTTCTGCTGAACCTTGACTGGTATATGGGTCCCAGAGAGACCCATAAAATGTTCTAAATTATGTAGGTTTTGGAGTCAGGACCAGGACAATCCACAATACCCAGAAACAGGGAACTGTAATTAGATCCTGGACACATACACACCTTTCCCTGTTTCTTCCCCCACACTCACCACACAAAGCAGAGCTTGAATGTGGGAGAGTTCCACCATAAGTAAAAGGGATATTAATACATACATACCCTGCAGAGTTGCTGTGACACTAAGTTAATTAGCATTGTACAACAACCTGAACATTCCCTGAGATAGTTGACTAACAGTTTCTTCTCTCTCTCTCTGTTTCTTCACAGTGCACAGGAAATCCTGGCATCTATGCCCAACCTTTATATATAGGTCTTCTCTATCTGATTAGTTTAAGCTACAAATTATATCTGTACTTGCTTGTGTCGATTATATTAGCATTAAAGATTTTTGTGGTATTTTTGTATAAAAGATATTATATAAAAATGTGTTGTAATGAATGTATGGAATGGACCCAAATAGTGAAATCCTCATACTTTATTCAAGAGCATAAAGCAAAATCATGTACACATATTCCCTTTCACAAATTATTTAAGTAACAACAATATCCTCAACTATTCTGTAAATAGTATATGCAATGTTTACCCAGATCCTAACTCTCAAATGAACCCATGAGTCAAACATGGGTCATCAACTACTTAAAGGAGCAACTATATAACTTCTATGACAATATATCTTTGACTTTTGTTAAAAAATACAATAAAAATAAAATTAAAAAGTTGCACCTTGCTTTGAGAGTGTTGATTTACAAACAAATTACATTTCATTTCTAAAATACTTAATAGTGTAAACAAATGTGTTATTCAAGACATTCTCAGTTTGCAACAGCTGATTTCAACCAGTGGTAGTGAATCTTATTTATTTGTTTTCAATTTATCAGCAGAATGTTAGGAAAACAAAATAGTCTCATTTACAGTTATTACAGAAATGAAGTAAATATAAAACACTACAAATACAAATATACTATCAGAAAGCATGATATTTGGTAAACAAGAATGCACCTTACCCTTACAACTATGCCTTTCATCACCTCCACTCCATGTGCCGTTAGATCTGCACTGTATGAGCCTTTGACCCCCTAAATAATAGCCAGGACTGCAGCTCAGCATGACTTGACCTCCATACTCATTCAATGACCCAGATATCAGTCTCCAGATGACATGCTCTGAGAGCAGAGTCTCAATGCTGAGGCAAGTTGCAGCTGTGAAGAATGGAAATTTGTATATTAGCACTTTTCCCTGACATTACTTCACAAAAAATAACTGATGGTCTTATTGACAGGAGGCTTTCCATGTGAAATGAAGCATGCTGTGAACATTTTTAAAACACAAACTCCAGCAAAGAGCAACAGACATTGCATAATACAAAGGGATTTTAGTAGTTTGTAGTACATTGCAATTTAGATACAATAGAACAATTATATAGTTATATACAGTTACATTTTCTAAGATAAAGACAATTTATTTAAAATTAAATAATCATAGAATCATAGACTTTAAGGTCAGAAGGGACCATTATGATTATCTAGTCTGACCTCCTGCACAATGCAGGCTACAGAATCTCAACCACCCACTCCTGTATCAAACCTGTGTCTGAGCCATTGAAGTCCTCAAATCATGGTTAAGGAAAGATCAAACTATAGACTACAATGGATATATAAGAAATAGCAGACAATGATGAAGTACTTAATAGTCAATGGGGAAACTTTTCAGGATATAGTCTTTTGTTATCTAATGCAAAAGACAGTCCAGTTCTATCAACAATGTTTGATAAATGTAACACTTTAAAAAAAATGTTTCACTTCATTGCACTTAACATTTACTGGGCTCTAACTGGATTCTTTCAGGTGTATCCTATAAACACACTGTAGTGAAGAAAGTTAAATATTCAATCCTAATTACCTGGAAACTGATGTACTGTAAGTACACCATAGCAGTTATGACATTACAAATTGGAGCAGTTGCCATTAAAAAAAAAATCAACATTTGACACACCACAGTGACGTCAGTACTGCAGCTTCTCGTATTCCAAGTTTGGGAAGATAGTGTACTTACTATAAGTAATGGAGAATATCAGTGTTACGTTTTTCATGATATTCATGCAAGTTATAACTGAATTTTGTGTGAACTGTCATAGGAACCGTGCAATTTACAGTGTAGTTGGAGATAATTTCTCAAGCCTGCTGTTGACTTTATTTATTAAAGTTCAAAGATAAAGTTCACGGAATATTTATTTGGTTAGTATGAACATTATTCAAAAATATGTGCTAAATATTAAAGTTGATTACTTTTTAATCTGATTTCATTTTATTACAATATTTGGGAATATGTACAGATCTTAAAGAAAAGAGAAGAAACTCTCAAATTCAATATCCTATATTCTGAATTTCAAAATTACATTACTATAGAAAAATAGGGTTCAGAACTTACTAGCGAGTGCCTTGTCACACTGTGACTATAGGAAGAGGCCATAGCCACTAACATTTATGAAAAGAAACATTTATCCTCCTGACCCACCCCCCCGTCCCACCAAAAAATGAAATACAGCTAAGAAAACAATACAAAATACAAAAATTTTGCCTTTGAATCTGGCCATAGAAATTAAGATACATTGCAAAGGTCCTGTTTTAGCAATCATCATATCCGATCATCTATATAATCCACTTAGGCCATTGCATTACTATTACTAGTTCATATAAAGGCCATAAGGACCTGAAACAGATATGTAAGATACTCAAAATTGTGCTAAAATATAGAACGGTAACTAAACATAAATGTGTCTGATTCTTATTTAAACTAAGGCCGTTTTACTCCACTCTGACAGTGTTAATGAGCCACAAAGTGGTTATAAATTACATTTACTCCCACTTTTAGGCTACTTTCCATTGCCAGGGTGATGTAAAATAGTCTTAGTGCAAATGTATCAGAGGGATAGCCATGTTAGTCTGGATCTGTAAAAGCAGCAACGAATCCTGTGGCACCTTATAGACTAACAAATGGGAATTTAGCCCTGAAGTGTTTGGTGCACAGAAACAGTGAGAGAAAAAGAGTTAGTGAAATTCCTGGACTGTGATTAAAAAATAATGCATTTTTAAAATTTAAATTTCCTCTGGTTTGTATTTATTTTTAACTATTCAGAATATTTTACTATTTTGTGATTATAAGTATGTCTTTTCCAGTACTTCATGCACCCATGGTATAGACTCAGTCATTACAAAATACAGAACTGATACTGCTGGAGGCCTATGTGGGAAAGATGCAACAGTTTCTGAGCTGGGAAAATTACCTAAAGGGTGTGTGACTGGCAAATTTGAGGCTATACTTCCAAACAGGGATGACATGTAGATATCCCAGATCTTTTTCAGTTTAATCCAAATGTGGTTATCAAATTGTACAATGACATTAAAGTGTCCATATTTTGAGATAAGTTAGGGTTCCCTCCCCCCATTACAGTATTTCACAGTTTTTGGAAGGAGTTGCTCAGTTTAGGTGATCACTTCCTATTTGCTAACATTATTTTAGCTGCTAGTAATTTTTGTTTGTTTGTTTGTCTCACAGCAGCTCAAGGTGTTTCCAGATACAAAAATCAGATGCTGAGAAAAAGTGGTTATTTGCTTATTAGTAAATTATAAATAAATTATTAAATGATCAAAAAGTTTAACTCTTCAATATAAAATCATGTAGGTCTATCATATGATATACATTATTTTAAATAAATATTCAGTAACTTTCTAGATCTACCATAAGGCTAATTTTCATCACTGCCTCTTTCAAGTAATGGTTTTAGAGAGAAATATGGTTCTTTCAAAGATGAAAGGGAGCCTCTTATTTAGCTTAATCATCACCAGTAAAGAGATTCAAGCTCAACCACAGGGAATATTTTAAACCATTTTAGAGATAAGAGGTTCACCTATTTCAACCTTATGGAAATGAGCTCCCAAAATAATTTCTCTTAATCTGACAGATTTTAGTAGGACACTTTGTTGACAGTTCAGATATACAAAACCCACCTCCATTCTAACAGCAAACACACTTTTCTACATCGCTTTTACGTTTTACCACAGCACAATACAATTTCCATATGAAACCAAATATGTGATTGCCAGAGTACAAGATATGCTTTCTCTGATTCATGGCTATATGCAAGTGTAACTGACTCTAAAATGCTGCTTGAGATATTGTAGTTTTTAGTTTTACAATGAATGATTCTGATTCATTAGTTTCCACTTCATTCAGGAGATAAAAAATAAACCAACAGTTGCTTTATTTAACTCACCCAGGTTTTCTGGGTAGTGCCATAATGAATTAGACTTCTCGGTCTTCCCTTTGTGAAGTACAGAGACTACAGACATTTGTCATTTACACAGATGAAATTATTTGCATCAGAGATGATTTCAGCTTCATCCAGATGTAAAGAAGCAGCTGTCTTCTTTCAACATTGATTTGTTTTTATGAAGTAATGTGTGAGTAAGCACTGCTTGTTACTAAGTCTAGTTCAGCAAATGTAATTACATATCTAAAAGTAAGATTAGGTGTTATTTCAGCAAAATGATTTCATCTACATATACTAATATCCATGTATACACACAAATGCAGGGAATTCATTTTGAACTATAATCACCATAAAAAAGCACTGAGAAATGGAGCTACTGTACCATTATAAAATATGTTTGTCTCTAAATACTCACTCCTGCACATAAGATGATACTGACAAAAAAAAGGAGTAGTAGTATACCAAATTGAGCTGCAAAACAAACGTATGTCTGGAATCTTTAAAAGGGACATTAATCATGTTGCTTTAGCTGTATTAGGCTCCAATCCTTCCAAGATTTATATATGTGCTTAAATTTGTATATACTATTGGTAGTTCCACTGAAGTTAATGGGACGAATCGCGACGCANGCTAAAATATAGAACGGTAACTAAACATAAATGTGTCTGATTCTTATTTAAACTAAGGCCGTTTTACTCCACTCTGACAGTGTTAATGAGCCACAAAGTGGTTATAAATTACATTTACTCCCACTTTTAGGCTACTTTCCATTGCCAGGGTGATGTAAAATAGTCTTAGTGCAAATGTATCAGAGGGATAGCCATGTTAGTCTGGATCTGTAAAAGCAGCAACGAATCCTGTGGCACCTTATAGACTAACAAATGGGAATTTAGCCCTGAAGTGTTTGGTGCACAGAAACAGTGAGAGAAAAAGAGTTAGTGAAATTCCTGGACTGTGATTAAAAAATAATGCATTTTTAAAATTTAAATTTCCTCTGGTTTGTATTTATTTTTAACTATTCAGAATATTTTACTATTTTGTGATTATAAGTATGTCTTTTCCAGTACTTCATGCACCCATGGTATAGACTCAGTCATTACAAAATACAGAACTGATACTGCTGGAGGCCTATGTGGGAAAGATGCAACAGTTTCTGAGCTGGGAAAATTACCTAAAGGGTGTGTGACTGGCAAATTTGAGGCTATACTTCCAAACAGGGATGACATGTAGATATCCCAGATCTTTTTCAGTTTAATCCAAATGTGGTTATCAAATTGTACAATGACATTAAAGTGTCCATATTTTGAGATAAGTTAGGGTTCCCTCCCCCCATTACAGTATTTCACAGTTTTTGGAAGGAGTTGCTCAGTTTAGGTGATCACTTCCTATTTGCTAACATTATTTTAGCTGCTAGTAATTTTTGTTTGTTTGTTTGTCTCACAGCAGCTCAAGGTGTTTCCAGATACAAAAATCAGATGCTGAGAAAAAGTGGTTATTTGCTTATTAGTAAATTATAAATAAATTATTAAATGATCAAAAAGTTTAACTCTTCAATATAAAATCATGTAGGTCTATCATATGATATACATTATTTTAAATAAATATTCAGTAACTTTCTAGATCTACCATAAGGCTAATTTTCATCACTGCCTCTTTCAAGTAATGGTTTTAGAGAGAAATATGGTTCTTTCAAAGATGAAAGGGAGCCTCTTATTTAGCTTAATCATCACCAGTAAAGAGATTCAAGCTCAACCACAGGGAATATTTTAAACCATTTTAGAGATAAGAGGTTCACCTATTTCAACCTTATGGAAATGAGCTCCCAAAATAATTTCTCTTAATCTGACAGATTTTAGTAGGACACTTTGTTGACAGTTCAGATATACAAAACCCACCTCCATTCTAACAGCAAACACACTTTTCTACATCGCTTTTACGTTTTACCACAGCACAATACAATTTCCATATGAAACCAAATATGTGATTGCCAGAGTACAAGATATGCTTTCTCTGATTCATGGCTATATGCAAGTGTAACTGACTCTAAAATGCTGCTTGAGATATTGTAGTTTTTAGTTTTACAATGAATGATTCTGATTCATTAGTTTCCACTTCATTCAGGAGATAAAAAATAAACCAACAGTTGCTTTATTTAACTCACCCAGGTTTTCTGGGTAGTGCCATAATGAATTAGACTTCTCGGTCTTCCCTTTGTGAAGTACAGAGACTACAGACATTTGTCATTTACACAGATGAAATTATTTGCATCAGAGATGATTTCAGCTTCATCCAGATGTAAAGAAGCAGCTGTCTTCTTTCAACATTGATTTGTTTTTATGAAGTAATGTGTGAGTAAGCACTGCTTGTTACTAAGTCTAGTTCAGCAAATGTAATTACATATCTAAAAGTAAGATTAGGTGTTATTTCAGCAAAATGATTTCATCTACATATACTAATATCCATGTATACACACAAATGCAGGGAATTCATTTTGAACTATAATCACCATAAAAAAGCACTGAGAAATGGAGCTACTGTACCATTATAAAATATGTTTGTCTCTAAATACTCACTCCTGCACATAAGATGATACTGACAAAAAAAAGGAGTAGTAGTATACCAAATTGAGCTGCAAAACAAACGTATGTCTGGAATCTTTAAAAGGGACATTAATCATGTTGCTTTAGCTGTATTAGGCTCCAATCCTTCCAAGATTTATATATGTGCTTAAATTTGTATATACTATTGGTAGTTCCACTGAAGTTAATGGGACGAATCGCGACGCATAAGTTAGGCATGCTCACAAGTTTGGAAGGACTGGGGACTTGATTTGTTTTCAGCTTTGTGGTCTTCCGTTAGGTTTTGAAAATAAGATATTTACAAACCTGTATTTTAATAAGGTTGTTGATTTAATCTTCTCTTTAGGAAGCACTAGAAATAGTGTAAACTAGTTTGTCTAAAGAGCTTAATTTGCATATTTCCCCATAAAGCAATTTTGCCATCTTTAAGGTCTTATAACAAATCCACTTTTACGTTATTTAACTTTGCCATGGCTTAATTAAACTGTTCACTCATATTGTGCGCCGTGCATTTTCAGCACAAGCTCCAGATGCATTCCTGATGCCTTCAATCCCAGATGTACCTTCATCATTTCCATTAGTTGGAACAGGGTTCCTATTGTAAGCTGTAAAGATTCCTAAATATTTTAATTGTGTTTTTCAAAGAAGCCACATTTGACCATTGGGAATCTAAAGTCTATAAGGAACAAAGGCTCAAGAGTCACATCCATGAAAATGCACTCCCCAATGCATCTCATTTTGGATCATTAAGGTTTTGACTCATGTCTGGAATGGTGGGAGTCTGGAGAACATAATCTCTTCTGACACTGCTGCAGAGGGGAAGAACAGTTCCTCTCCTTCTCACCTGCTCTGAGAAAGGACAACTCCTGAACACCCTTCTGCACAGCGTTTGTAATTATGAATAGCTCTTAATAACGTCTTGTTCCTGCCTCTCATTCTGTGCAACAATCATAATCTGGCCCTTTGAGATCTTCAAGGCAGACTGATTTTTCCTCTTCAGTTGAGTTCTTTTGATGGCTGTCAGCCATTGCTTGCCTTGACATAAGTGACAAGAGCATTCCAAGTTCTATGCCAGTGTTCCCTTACACATGGTGCTCTAAGCAATAACCTATATGCCTGTATGCATTTTCATTACTTTTTCAAGAAATAATTTTGATAAATGCACTGAGTGTATAATGAGAAAAATCACTCGTTATAAGAGCTAGATATTATTATTATTATTATTATTATGTGCAAGTATAATGGCATGAGATACTTGGCTGCTATCCCTGTAACACAAATCTACATACTACAGTTATAATCAGTTTTCTCTGATTAAAAGAAATGGAAAGTGCAGCTTACCATGCATTGTCCTTGATTAACAAAATGCCAATACAATGACAATGCATCGTCTAACTACATTCACAGGTTTTTTGTCATTTATAATACAATAGATGCTTTGTTTTAGATCCTTTTTGTGCCTCAGGGCAGCAATTCATTCAATTAAATTATTGTTCAGAAAGATAATGAAAAATAGAAATGATGTTTCTTCCAGAATAAATTGCTACACATGTATCATATGAGAGCAGTAGCTACTACTTTCTAAACCATCATTTTAGCTTAGAATTCTAGAACTATCAAGCATGTTTCAAAAAGAAATCTGTAGTATGTAGATTTGTGTAAAGTTATCAGTCTGGCCCAAACTGCTGCTTGAAATGTTTGAAATGAGGAAATAAGCATGCAGACTTGGGAGTTGTTCTTAAATATTAAAGAACAAGAATAAAGAAACCATGAAAACGAACAATAAAATTATTTATCTACAAGGTCTATTTTTTTTCAAGTAACCTTTAAAATTCTGGTATATTACAAACTAGGTTATATTTCCAGATCCATCCTCACTCGTTTTCGGGAAGCAACCATGAAAGGAAAAACAAATAGTGACTGAGTTTAACATTTTATTTTAATGGAGTAATACACTTGATTGTATTTATATTTATCTAGATAGATATAAAATCAACAATCACATATACTCTTTATAATATAACACCTATTAGATAAATATAGAAGGCCATAGCTTTCTGATGATATATTGTATAAAGCAATGGTGCTTATCCTTGGAGAGTTAGTAAGACACTTTTCAATCTACTGTAGTTCCAGAGAGCTAGCGAATAAGTGTACTGTGACATCCTGACATTGTACCATGATGTCTGAGTTGTGACCCAGAGGTTTCAGCAACTCAGCAGTTTTAGTTTATTGACATCTTCTCAAGAGAAATGTCAGAGTCAAATACCATAAAATGTGATGTTGATTATTTTGTGGCACAATGTCATTTCATGACACAATATTTTTAGTCAGATCCTTGAGTATGGTTCAAAAGTAGAGTGCAAGTTGGGGATGGTACACAAAGCTTAAAGCTGTCTTTGCACTCCCCTGATCCTGGTGCTACTCTGTACGTAGCTGTTCTCTTTGTACCTTGTTAAAGCAACCTCAGGGCAGCCTGCTCCCATGCAAGAAAAAGGCAACATTTCTATTCCATTTCAGTGGAATGAATATTTGGAATTTTGTGCAGTAAGCAGCCAGCAAAGTACTAAACTATGATAACTGTGCTATTTATCATTTTCATAAGATTTTAAAATTACACTCTGCAGTTTTCTAGGGAGTTAAGAACCCTATCTTAAAAACTTCTTGGACCAGATTATTTCCTTGTCTCATGCCCCTTTATGTTGCTTTAACAATACAAAGATGATGGAGAACTGCCTCTCTGAAAGGACAAACGGGGATTACCTTAGGGTGGGTACAACTGGCTGTATGCCATTACACATCCCCCCAAAAGTGTAAAGAATACTTCTGGGCATGCCATAAATGGAAGGAATCACTGCCAGAATGTACTGTGAGCTGGAGACCCTTAGCCAAAGGAGACTGTTCTAGCTTACAAAATTTAGGGAAGCCCTCAGAGCATTCTGGGTTATGAGGGGATTTAGTAGCAGCCTGAAGTAGTCTGCTCTAAATTATGCTGGGAATTAAGCAGAGCATGGGTTCTGTGCCAACCAGAGCTTAGCTGGACCAGGCATGTGCCCCTTTTCCTGAAATATAATTAAATAATATCTGCAAGTGACAAAGTATTAATGGGAAAACCATTTGAAGTTTGGATTGTAAAAATGTAATTGGAGAAATTCATCTGCATCACATATCTCATATGAGAAATATGATGCCCTGGTGAAATGCTGAAGATATATATTCCACTTTCCTAAAAGATTAAAGAAAATAATTTTATATTTGAACGCAAATCACTCCTCTCATTCTTTAGTCTTTTAGGGGGGGAATGGCATACTTACTCCCAGTCATTACAATAATACAATACTGTGTACTTTGAATAAATGGTAGGAATAAATACTCAGTTTTCAGAATGGAGAGAGGTAAATAGTGGTGTCTCCCAGGGATCTGTATTGGGCCCAGTTCTATTTAACATACTCATAAATTATTTGGGGAAAGGGGTAAACAATGAAGAGGCAAAATTTGAAAATGATACAAAACTATTCAAGATAGTTAAGTCCCAGGTTGACTGAGAAGAGATACAAAAGGATCTCTCAAAACTGGGTGACTGGGCAACAAAATGGCAGATGAAATGCAATGTTGATAAATGCAAAGTAATCCACATTGTAAAACATAATCCCAAATATACATAAAAAATGATGGAGCCTAAATTAGCTGTTGTCATTCAAGAAAGATCTTGGAGTCATTGTGGATAGTTCTCTGAAAACATCCACTCAATGTGCAGTGGCAGTCAAAAAAGTGAACAGAATGTTGGGAATCATTAAGAAAGGGATAGATATAAGACAGAAATATCATATTGCCTCTATATAAATCCATGGTATGACCACATCTTGAATATTGCATTCAGATGTGGTTGCCTCATCTCAAAAAATGGTATATTGGACTTGTAAAAGATTCAGAAAAAGGCAACAAAAATTCTTAGGGATATGGAACAGCTTCCATACAAGGAGAGATTAATAAAACTGGGACTTTTCAGTTTGGAAAAGAGACGACTAAGGGGGGATAGAGGTTAATAAATTATGACTAGTGTGGAGAAAATAAATAAGGAAGTGTTTTTTTACTCTTGCTCATAACACAAGAACTAGGGGCCACCAAATGAAATTAATAGGCAGCAGGTTTAACACAAACAAAAGGGAGTATTTTTCACACAACACATAGTCAATATGTGGAATTCCTTGCCAGAGGATGTTGTGAAGGCCAAGATTATAACAGGACTCAAACAGAACTAGATAAGTTCATGGAGGATAGGTGCATCAATGGCTATTAGCCAAGATGGGCAGGGATGGTGTCCCTAGCCTCTGTTTTCCAGAACCTGGGAAAGGGTGACAGGGGATGGATCACTTTATGATTACCTCTTCTGTTCATTCCCCCTGGGGCACCTGGCATTGGCGACTGTGTCAAAGACAGGATACTGGGCTAGATGGACTTTTGGTCTGACCCAGTGTGGCCATTCTTATGTTCTTATGAATAGTTCTTTTTTGACTCACTAAAGCTGAAACTATGTATTCCTCACAGCAATTTCCCCTATATTCGAGAACATAATGAATAATTACATTTCTCACTGACTCATGCCAGATCTGACGCCAGTTTACAATTTCTGTAGCTTGCTGTTATCATGCAGCACCATTCAATTTTCTATTCTTGACATGTCATGGGACATTTCACACCTTCTATTTTATTCCAGTTTTAAAGAGGGCTATGACAGACATCCCCCAGAGTGTTCATAACAAAAGTAAATAACAACACTTAAGTTCCAAGTATGCTTTGGTGCCCTCAATACAGTTCATAATATCAGGCTTGATTGCTACTGAGGGAGGGCTGTAAAGTGTACACAGCCATTCTGATATGCAGAAAGGTTGGCATCAATACGATTTACAGAAAAAAAACAACCACCCACAGGACTGGGGAGACAGCTACAAGATCCAAAAGAAAAACACACATTAGAGATGGTAGCTAGTGGCTGTTTAAAGCCATTTTTGAAATCATCATTCTATATGTGTCAATATGTCTTCTGCATAGGATCAAGGTGGGAGATGTTATACACAGGGTAGCTGATAAGTGTTCCCATTAGATTTGGTTGGAAAACAGAAGATAGAAGCAAACGGGGATATGGCTGCTGCCAAGATTGGGGCTTAAGATCTGCAACATTTGCTTAAAAACATTCTTCCAATCTTCATCCATTAGTGATACATAGTGTATGAGGCAATGAAATATATTTTATCCAGCTGCAGCCAAGGACCTCGAGATTTCTAGGTGCTCAGCTCCATGGCAGTGATCCTGGATGTTCTAGGACCCCTGTCTCTAACAGATGGTAATCTCTCAGGGAGCCTGAGAGCTCCGAGAATCATGATTTGAGCCTGGGCTCTTCCAGTCTCATTGCCATAGAGAATCTGGGATGAGCTCCCAGGATCCGTGGCACTAGGACAGCCCCCGTATGTGGAATCTCTAGGGCTGGTGACAGCAGAACTTCAGACCTGTGGGCCTGCTGTCAGTCCCAGGAAGCATAGTTAATTTCACAAACACCATGTGGTGATGTTTCTGAAATGAATTTTTTTCGGGTTTTCCATTTTGGTGACCAAACCAAAAACATCTGGTTTCAGTTTCAACTGAACTAATTTTTGTCAGATTTTTGACAAAATCTGAGCTCTCAAACCAAAAAAATCAACTATTCACTCAGCTCTGCTGTTAATAAGATTTAAACTCAAGGTTTAAATGCAGTGCTTCTTGGTTTGACTCTGCAAAATGCTTTTTCTGGAATGTTCCTAAAGGACTACAGTAAAGAGTTAAACTGAGGAATTGAAGGGCAGGAAAGGGAGTATAACAGTAACAGTACCTAATCTGACCTGTTTCCTAGGTATATTTGTATTCAATAATGTACTTGTTTGTGCTATACATTCATTACCATCTGTGTAATTCTTAATGGCCTGGAAATGATCACAGTTTAGACCCTAAACTTGCAAAAGAGTCTGTCTGATCCCTCCAACCTGCACACGTTTCTACCTGCACAGTTGCACAAACTTTAATAGGACTCTGCACTGGCAGAAGAGTGTGCTTTAGGATCAAGGGATAAAGCTTTAAGATCATGATTGTTCTTTCATCAGTTTTGGGATATTCATCTTTGCTTTAACATATAGATCTCAGATACTTAGGGACCAATCCTTCAAACATATGCATTCTTAACACAGTTCTTCTACTGAAGACAATGGAACTTTTAGGATAATAAAGTTAAGCGTTTGCATAAGTGTTTGCAGGATTGGGACTTTAGCCATTTCTTTTCTAACTAACACAAATCTACTTTTTTCCTAGCCTCTGTAAATATGTTGAACCTAGGAGAGCCTTCATTATTCTTGTTTGCTAAGAGCTTGTCTGCATGGGGAAACTGACTGGACTAGTTATTCCAAAGTAGTTCCCCATGTAAATATGATTCCAGACAAAAAGTCACTTATTTAATAATAATTAGTGTACTTCCATAGCAGAGTAATTATTTTGGAATAATATCATTTTAATCCAGAAGAGACTACCCACATTAATGATACTCCAATTTCCCCTAATTGACATATATTTGTAGCCCTCATACACAAACATTAAAATGTACAAGTCTCGTATTCTCAATCAGTGTTGACATCTCACTCCCCATCAGTACCTGGCCTGAGCTGGGGAAGCTAATGATCCAAACAGCAGTGATGAATCCTGGTCACATGCCACCTGAGGCAAGTTGTGCATATGCTAATAAGATTCTCAAAGCAAGAATTTTGGCTGAGATTAATATAAGAAACTATATCATTACTTTCTAATTAGAATTTTGTATATCACATCTTTAGATGCACATGATATTCCCTATTACACTACCTGCAGAGTTACTTGTTTCATTTTCAATTAACCTTATACAATAACTGACCAATATGTCAGTCTAACTAAATCTAAGGGAGATCTCATTCAGAGGGACAAATTATATTATACACAATTAAAAATACTGGGACTTGGATAAAGCTGGTCACAAATTTTCCAACAGAATGTGCTCTCAAGCATAAATACTGATTTGTTGAATATGGTATGTCCCAATTTCAAGAAATTTTCAATTTGGAAAAAACAAAACAAAACACATCATGAAGTATTTTGATAATGTCAGAGTGTTCCAATTAAACATGTTTTAAACAGAACATTTTGCCTTTTTGCCACAAAACAACTTTTCATTTAAAAATGTTTTATTTTATATTATCAAAACATTTTGGGGGGATAAAATTTAAATGTTTCATTCCAATTTGATTAACCCAAAACAAACAAAATCAGAATTTTTGTTTCATGGGAAATTTTGAAAATGTGTGATTTGTTCTATTTTGAAATGGAAAAAAAAATCAAACCTATGGAATTTAACACAAAACAAAAACTGGCTCCCATCCAGCAATAGCCCTTGAATATTTTTTCATGAATAAGGACAACACAATTCAGGGACTGATGCAGCCAAACGATTATTAAATTAACTTCAGTATAGCATAACTTTTATTTGTGAACAATGAGTTAGTAGTCAACACAATTTAGATATTTGTGGATGTTATTCTTTGCTGAAGTTAACAATGTAACCAGACAGTATTATATTTAATTCACCTGTAATATCATTAAGCAGAGGAAATTGGACTCTTGATGTAACTTTTAACTCTTGATACAACTATTTCCAGAGCAGTGATAACAAAGCATAAAGGGCTCAATCCTGTGAAGTGATGAGCATAACCTTTTAGGGCTTATATATCATCAACTCCTACTGAGTTTAAGGGGTGTATATTTGTGTATTAAGGAAGACACAATCTATATGACTATGAAATCTAGAAGATCTACTGTACATATGAAGAATACAATGTTTTCATAACACCTAGCTATAGAAATGTTCATTCTTCAGGATATGCTATCTTATGACTTTTAGTGGTCGTTACAAAAAAATTCAGTCAAATTGTAAAACTATTTCCTTTGCAGAAATCTGCACATCAGTATTATTGTGCACCAACTCTTAATCTAATTGATATCCATGTTCAAAATTTGAATTGCCTGTTATTAGAAGCTTTGAGGCAATTTCTTCAAATTTGGCAATGTCTGGTTTGTAGTAAAACAAAACAAAACAATAAAATCAATCAATCAATAAACCCAGACATATGTATTAAGGACTCCTAAAATGTCATCACAATATGTCTTACATCAATATAAATGTTCATATTAGCACTTTTTTCTTTTGTGCTGAAAAATAAATTAAACTGTCAAGCCTACATAATTATCATTTCCTCTCTTTGCAGTCTCAGTAACTGAGGCTTCAGCAAATAATAAAAACTAACATTTTCAAAGGTATTTGAACATTTACTGAGAGACTCCCTTAAGAGAAAATCTGGGGACCCTGTATCAGTGGAAAAATAATCTGAGTTGACAGAAGGGAGTCAGAGGTTATACATTTTTATGCTGAATTATTATTTAATAATCCACAGAGATAGCAGCCCCAGTGGGAGAAGGCAGCTAGCCCAGTGGTTATGGTAACAGCCTACAATTGAGAAGATCTGGGTTCAAGGCTGTGTTGCATGAAAGGCTTCCCCCTCTGTGTGATTTAAGATAAGGTATGTGGTCCGTCTATGCTTCTATTCTCCATCTGTCAAAATGAGGATTGTATTACTTCCTTACCTCACAGAGGAGTTGTGAGGATAAATATATTAAAGATTGTGAGGTACTTTCAGATACTATAAAAAAAGTACTAGTCAAAGTTTTCCTTTAGTCATTAGCAATCATTTTTACTAATCAGTTATAAATAAAACATAATGCAAATGCTATATTTGCTAATATTTCAATATAGGAGGAGGGAGAGATTGTCTCATTCAATGTAACTGAGGGAGAATTGGTGGGCATGGATCAGTGTACATGTCACGTTCCCCATCACTATCCGAACTGGGCTAGGGAAGCTAATGATCCAAAAAGCCAACCTAATTTGGTGATGAAACCTGATCACATGTCACCTGAGGCACATTGCGCATGTGCTGAGAAGTAGAAGTGAGATTTAATTTAATATTTTTCTCTGTAGATTGTCAGAGCAAGAATCAGGATTTCTATTTTCATGGTGGCAGACAACTTAAGATTGTGTTGACAAAAGCTATTATAAAGAATAAAAAGTTTCCCAAAGTTGTGTGTGTGGCAGGGGGGTGGGTGGTTTTGTTTTTTCTTTTTTCAGTCTTAGGGCTCATTTACATGGAGACACTCACAGGAAAGTGGCACCAGTGGAGCACGCTGTTCGGCCTGGCTGGCCTGACCCATCAATGGATGACTGTGAAGGGAGGCCGGGCTGACGTACAACTTGCTGCTGTTCCTGGAGCGGGAGGAGTGGTGGTACCAGGAGTGATACCAACCATGAGACTGTGATCCCTTGACCCCGACGTGGAGGAATGGTACTGCTGGCAGCAGCTGTTCTGCAATCAGCTCCAGCAGGCGGATCCGCACCAGTGATGCATCAGCAATTGACATCTGGGGCTGCGGGAACGGTGCCGTGGTGGGGTCCTGGAGCGAGACAACAAATGGGAATGGCGTTGATGTTCGTGTCGCGACTGGTTATGATAGCCCCTCTAAGACCTTTGGCTTTGTCTGCCTCAGTTCCATCGGTGTCAGCTTCTCGATGTGGAGTGGTGCCTGGAGTCTCTGTCAGATGGAACCCAGCCAGACACCCTGGTTGGTATCGAGAGCGACCTGTGTGGATTATGCATAGGATGGTCGCTGAGTGGCGAACAGCATCAGGAACAATCTCTCGACCGTGACTGGTACCGAGTCAAGGGCAAGTATGGAGATCCCAGCGGTGGCTTGACTCTGGACCATGGGGCCAACATTGGCGGTGCTCCTGGTACCGACATGGATATAACATCCCGTGCTGCTTGCAGGATCTCTGGCATGGAGGGCATCCGGACATCTGGGGAAGCCTGCTTCGAATGGGCCAGGCCACTCCGCTCAACCTGAGTTGGAGGCCTAAAGGCTGATAGGGACCTAGGACTGCCCAACATGGGTCTAGCCTCTCCCTCAGTCTTGCTCCGGTGCCGCAGCGGAGAAAGCCTCTTCTTAGCCTTCTTGGCATGCCCCGTGGATGGGAAGCAGTGCTAACTGGTAGATGGCGCTGGGGGGGGGTGGTCACTGTGCTCTGGCACTGTGGTAGCCGGTGATGACTCGGAGTGGCACATCAGACTCAGAGTCAACGCCGACTCTATCAGGATGGCCCAGAGCCTAATGTCTCTCTCTCACTATTTGCAAATCTTGCAGCAATCACTGAGATGGGTTTCACCCAAACAGTCCGCATGCGGATCACTCACTGGCATCAATCGCCTACAAGTGTTGCACAACTTAAAACCTGGGGCATGCCCCAGCCCAGGCACACTAACTAAACTAAACTAAAACTAATCAAACTAATACACTGGACCATACACTGAATGAACAAGAGTTCTGGGGAAGAGCTGCAACAAAGCTGGAGCAGAGCAGTTCTGAAGCAACTTCACTGCTGGCAAGAAGGAACTGATGGTGGGGGGAGCATGCAGCACCCCTTATACCGCACCATGGAGGCGCCACTCCAGGAGTTGCTAGAGGCACTCCCCTATGGGTACTGTTAGTGGAAAAGCTTCTGACAGCAGTGCACATGGCGAGTACACACATCTATTGTGGAATACACATGAGCAATCACTCAAAGAAGAATTGGTTTTATTAAGTATAGAGAATTTCTCTCAAATTGTCTGAATTTTTCCAAATGAAAAAAAGGTCAAGTGTGACCATTGCATTATTTATATCTCCACATTAAACTAGACGCTGATAGTATCTGGTGAACTTTTATAATTTTAAGATGCAAGTTTAAACTTTTCTTACCACAAATAAAAAACATCCGCAAGTATGGTAATTAACTCAGTATTTTCAGTTCCCAAGTGAAAAAAAAAAAAAGAAAAAAAGAAGAGAGAGAGAGACCAAAACACTCTGCACAACAGCTGGTGTTCTTGTTTCTATCAGTTTGATTTTTCATGCTGAATATGTCCTCTTAACTTTGTTTACTGTCATTTGGAAGAAAGATATGCTATTTAATATGCAATATTTATGCTTCTCTTTAACAAATGGCACTGAATTTGGTAAATTAGTTCATACTCTTTTCTGAACAGTGTCTGCCAGCTCTTTTTATTCATTCTGTAAAGCATGTAGGATATTTTGGGTGTTGTAAAAATAAAGTAAAACATTCAGTTTACTGCTATTTAACCTTAATATTATTAACTGTATTACAGCATTTATAGTTTTCAACATATATCTAGAACTTCCCAAACTTTTTTATAGTTTTGACCACACCTTAATGGAAATATGATGTTTTGATGAATGTGAACGTGACAGTGAAAGTAGGCAGACAGATTGACTTTGCACAGGATTCTAAAACACCATTCCTCTTTACTTAACATAAGAGATACACAGATCTAGACAAAATAATTTAAAAAATTAAACAGCCTCAGTTTCCTCACAAGTCTAAAGAGTTCTTCAGGCATAAGTCAGAATCCATAGCGGATTCTAAGATCCTTTCACATCCCTGTCCTCCTGCACATGGCTTTTCGTCCAGAACCAGGAATCTCTGAACTCTTCTGCCTCTTTCCTTCTCTAAAATAGTTGCCAAGAGACTCTCATTTATAGCCTCTAGCCACTTTTGTCACGTGATCTCTTGATAAGGTTCAATAGGGGACCCCATCAGGTGGCTTCCTTACCAGCTAACCTCATTTGCTTGGTAAACCAGCCTGGTAGGACTCAGCCTTTTGTCTCAAGGTGTTTCCATCTGAATAGGTGGACATTTAAGGTCTAATGACTGACCACTGTCCCTGATCCAGTAAGTATATGCTACAGCCCGGTCAGCAAATAGTGGATTCCATATCCACAGAGACATTCCATGACACATCAATTTCATAACATCATTATATCAACCAGAATGTATACGTTGTACATAGACAGATTCCTCAAACTGTTATAATTTTGCCCAGCTCTAGCTGTGACCAAATCTCATAACAGATACCTAAAGCCCAGAAAAAATCTCACCCTATTAAAACTGGCCAAGATAAGAAGTGGAACTCTGAGTTAGAGGGATTATAGCGGGCAGGTATATCCACAGACACAGAGAACTGGAAGGATTCTCTGGCTGGAAGAAGAGCTGATTTTACTAATCTCTGTGGCACCAACTTTTGGGTGCAATCTGAGTCTACCAGGCAGGTTATTTTCCCTTTCACCCACATTAACATGATACATTCTCTGGGACCCTCAGATTTTCTAACTTTAGCCAGATCACGTTACCCCATTGTCACACTCCATCATGGGAAAGAGGTGGGAATTGTTTGTTTGTTTGAATATTCTACAAGTAAGATACATAAAAGGAGGAGCTGAAGAGTTCCCTCTAGATTCTGGATGAGCATTCTTTTTGGCTCCCTCTTTGGAATATTTAAGTTTCTTCAATTTCCACCAGTAGTTCCTTAGTCCATGAACTAACTGCTTCTCAGATCTAGGTTGCCCTGGTTGTCTCTCCAATGGCTTAGTCTTCATGTTGTACTCTATCTGCTACCCAGCCACTTCCTAGCATGTATCGGTAATATTGGTGCGTCCAAATCTCTACCCTCTCTCCTATCTAGATCATCTGAAAACTGCTTTAGAATGATTAAATCTATCAGTTCTCCTACTGTGTATGAGAAAAGTCATTTAGTCTAATAGTCACTTTCCTCCTTTATACCTCACTTATAAAACATTCCACTGTTCTCAATACCACAATGAGTAGGTGGCTTTCTGATTCTGCTTAAAATCTACACACTTTGTTTAGGGCTGATAACATACCCCTGATCAATATAATACACACTGCAGTCCAAAATCGCACACCAGGTATTGCGGTTCCTGATGTTCTTCTTGGATAATTGTTCACAGCGTGGACTCTAGGACGGTGTTAATGAGATGCATGCAATCAGCTCTCAGCGAGAATACCACCTGTGAATGAGATAAATTGGCAGGAAATCTCTGCCAGTCTGTAACACTGACTTCTGTGACCCAAGTGCAGGATCCTCAACAGGACATAAAATATCAAAACAATTTAAAAACAATTGAAAAAGAAATATCTTTCATCCGTCTGATGATTTATGACATGCTTTCCATTCTTTGATCATCCTTCACAGCAAGGAGACAGAGACCATAGAAGATGCCACAATCAATTCAGATGAATCAGAGATTTAATTTTAAAAATCGCTATAGTCATAAGTACTTGTAAAGCACATTTCATGTTGATTCTGGAAGTTAAAAAGAGCCTTATGTCTTTGAAAAATGCTTGGTTGAAAAAAAGATGTCTTATAGTATGACCAGCAGAGGGCAACAACAGAGACTCTTCCTGACCTCCTCAGGAAAGATTTCACAGTCTTGAAGCTGCTCTGCCTTCTGTTCCTTCGATTCTTTGTTTTGCATAAAGTAAATGTTGCCTGCTTTTGTGGGAGGAAGGAAAGGCAGCCTTTGCAATAGTACAATGGGCTTAGTCCATTGAGGACCCTATAAATTATATCTCAGTGGTGCTCCATCTGTGTATTAGGAACATTTGTCGCTTTCTAAATTCTACATTGAGGGTGACCATTTTAAGAAAGAATTCTATTTGATTATGAACTGAAAGTTCATCCCTAAGCCACATATTGTGATTTTTAAAATGAAGTGTTTGAATCAGCTGCATTTTTATGGGGAAGAGGTAGAGAGTATTGTTCTCCAGCTGCCTCCTAGTGCTTCCCCTGCAGCCCTAGGAACAAATCAAAGGAGATTAGAGTGCTCTGAGCAGCAGCTGTCCTTTTCCTGCTTAGCAGACCCCCACTGGCTGTCTAATGCATTGCAGAGGATGGAGGAGCAAGTAACTCTGCCTACTACTCCATTACCTGGTTCACTACAGGCTGTGATCGCTCCAGGGAAAGATGGACAAGGTCTTGACTGGCTCTGTCTCAGCTTTGGAGAGTGTTTAGCAGTGGATTGCACCTTCACAGAAACAGTTACAAAGGGCAGTCAAAGTAGGAGAAAGAAAAACTGAGAACTAACAAGTATCAGAGGGGTAGCCGCGTTAGTCTGGATCTGTAAAAACAGCAAAGAATCCTGTGGCACCTTATAGACTAACAGACGTTTTGGAACATGAGCTTTTGTGGGTGAATACCCACTTCATCAGATGCATGCACATCAGATGTATGCATCTGATGAAGTGGGTATTCACCCACAAAAGCTCATGCTCCAAAACGTCTGTTAGTCTATAAAGTGCCACACAATTCTTTGCTAAGAACTAACAGAGTTCCCTGATATTTTGCCTCAGTCTAGGGGCTATTCTAACTTGTGCCAGCTGGTGTATGGTCCCTAAAGGCCATCCAATAGCTGAGGGTAGTTGGATCACTCCACACTCCAGTTAGTCTCCAGTAATGCCACCTGCACCAGGTATAGAGAGCAGAGAGACATAAGAACTCTGTTTTAGATCTAGATCTTCTTGGGTCTGCACTGCACTGGGGGAATCTCAAGCATGGGACTTGTTGGCTAGGTTCCATTCCCTTTCTGCTTGCTGAGCAGCACAAAGAAGCGTAACAGAACAGATACTTTGTCCCACAGAATTTACAATGGCCCCTTGACCTTTTTGAAATAACATGTTCATCTCTTAGGCTGAGAAGGTTGGAAACCACTGTAAAATTAGAACTTCAAATTGATAGTTCATAGGAAGCCAATAGAAACTGAGGAACATGGGCATTATATGCTCCCTTGTATTAAGCACCCTCAGAACCAGGTGACACATAAATCCAGCCACTCACATTCTACATGCTATCTCATTGGATAAATGTTCACTTATTATGGCCCAAGTCACATAAAATGATTTTCTTTAAAACAGTATTTTGCAAAATGTCTATGCTTGAATCTCTTAAATTCAGCATAACTCAATAATCTAAATGTTATGAGTATTTTATTCTCAGTCGAGAATTTCATACAATGTAAAATCAAAACAGCTCTAAGGGTATGTCTACACTATGGGATTATTCCGATTTTACAGAAATTGATTTTTGGATTTTTGGAAACAGATTGCATAAAGTCAAGTGCACACAGCCACACTAAGCATATTAATTTGGTGCTGTGTGTCCAGGTACCGAGGCTAGCATCAACTTCTGGAGCACTGCACTCTGGATAGCTATCCCATAGTTGTCCCATAATTCCCGCAGTCTCCTCTGCCCATTGGAATTCTGGGTTGAGATCCCAATGCTTGATGGGGGCAAAAATTTGTCAGGGGTGGTTGTGGGTAAATATCATCAGTCAATTCTCCCTCCATGAAAGTAATGGCAGACAATCATTTTGCACCCTTTTCCCTGGATTGCCTGGGCAGACACCATAGTACAACAATCATGGAGCCCATTCAGCCTTTTTTCACTGTGACCGTATGTCTAATGGATGCTGCTGACAGACGCGGTACTGCAGTGCTACACAACAGCATCCCCTTGCCTTTGCAAGTTGACAAAGATGGTTACCAGTCATACTGTACCGTCTGCTGCTGTCATGGGTGCTCCTGGCCGGCCTCAGTGAGGTCAGTCAGGGGCATCTGGACAAAAATGGGAATGAATCCCCAAGTCATTCTCTTTTTTAAGTTGTCTAATGGAGAGTCAGTTCTACTGAGAATATCAAGCAAGCCTACTAAAGAACCAGAGAGGCAAATGGCCGCTCCGGGTCAGAGCCCCAGATATCCCACGGAAATGATGAACTGCATGCCATTCTAGGGGGTGCCCCTGCAACAACCCGACCTGTTGCTTCCCTCCTCCCCCATCCCTCCTGGGCTACTGTGGCAGTTATCCCCCATTTGTGTGATGAAGTAATAAAGAATGCATGAATAAGAACAACACTGACTTCATTGCCTTTGCAGGCAGAGATCAAAGGGCGAGGGGAGGGTGGTTGGCTTACAGCGAAGTAGAGTGAACCACCATTCTGCACCTGCTCAGCCTATAGCTGAAAATAGAAATCTGTGATAAGCACTAGGATAGAAGCACAGGCAGGACTGAATCTCCATTTGCATGTGGACCTTTGTTTGACACTGGTAAACTACAAAATGGCCCAGGATATGTATGTTGGGGGACAGTTCTAAAAGGCAGCTTAATTTTTTTTTATTTGCAGCAAAATGTAGATGTCTAAGTATCTGATTGTGAGCCCTGGTAGCAAGGGGTAGGCTGAGGTAGGCGCGACTGCGCGGTGGTGCTGACTGGGAGAGCAGCCTGAGGCAGAAGCCTCCAGCTGCCATATTTCAGGCAGGACTGAATCTCCATTAGACAAAACTTAAAGAAGAGAATGACTGGAGTCATTCCCATTTTTGCCCAGGCGCCTCTGACCAACCTTACAGAGGCCAGCCGGGAGCACCTACAGGATGAGAGATGACGGATATCAGTCATACTCTGCTGTCTGCCGTCTGCAAGGCAAGGCAAGGCAAGGGGATGCTGCTGTGTAGTGCTGCAGCACTGCGTCTGCCAGCAGCATCCAGTAGACATACGGTGACACTGAAAAAATGATTTTTTTCTCTTTGCTTTCACAGAGGGGTGGGGAGTGGAGGGGCTGACGACATACCCTGAACCACTGCAACAATGTTTTTGACCCTTCAGACTTTGGTAGCTCAGCCTAGAATTCAAACGGTTTTTGGAGAGTGCAGGAACTGTGGGATAGCTACAGTCATCAGTCACCCCTCCCTCCATGAACGTCCATTTCATTCTTTGGCTTTCTGGTATGCTTGTCTAAGATCCTTAAGTTTCACGCAGTACTGTGTTGAGTCCGTGTTGTGGCCTCTGTCTATCATGGCCTTGGAAATTTTTTCAAATGTTTTGGCATTTCGTCTTTTGGAACGGAGTTCTGATAGAACAGATTCATCTCCCCATACAGAGATCAGATTCAGTATCTCCCGTACGGTCCATGCTGGAGCTCTTTTTTGATTCTGGGACTGCATGGTCACCTGTGCTGATCAGTGCTCCACACTGGGCAAAGAGGAAATAAAATTCAAAAGTTCGCAGGGCTTTTCCTGTCTACGTGGCCAGTGCATCTGAGTTCAGATTGTTGTCCAGAGCTGTCACAACAGTGCACTGTGGGATAACTCCCGGAGGTCAATACCGTTGAATTGTGGCCACACTAACCCCAATTCAAAATGGCAGAAATTGATTTTAAGGACCCTTTATATTGAAGTAAAGGGCTTCGTTGTGTGGATGGGTGCATGGTTAATTCTATTTAACGCTGCTAAATTCAACATAAACTTGTAGTGTAGACCAGGCCTTAGAGGAAAAGGTGCAAAAGTTATCTTACAAGGCAGTGTCTGGGAAAAATCAGTTTTATCAGAACTAAAGAACACAGAAGGCTGCTGTTGATCAGACATCTGAAAATAAAAAAGCTCATCATTAAACTGTATTCCCCAAACACACTAAAATATATAATTTATTTATTTTAACCCTTTCTAAAATTTTGACAAACTTTTTCTGCTGTACTTTATTCTCTTCATGCATAGATTTTAACACAGTATATGCTGCTACAGTAAATTTACCGTCTGTAATACTTCCTTCAAACTGGTTGACTCAAACTAATGGAATATATTAAATACAGTTTTTCACCTCTATGTCTTTGGTTCAAATCTGACCTAGGCTGGTAGCAATCATAGCTAGTTTATTTTTTTTTTATGCTGTTTGGTGGCTCATGTGAAATTAACTGGTTTGCTGCCCATTATCCACATTACATTAAACACTATTATAATTGACACAGTTGAAGGCAATTTCATGAGAGAGGTTACTTAGATGCATTTCTATCATTAGCATTTAAGGTACATCAGTGGTGCTGTAATATTTTAGCCTCAGGCACTTTCACAGATATATTGTCAAGTTGTGGACATCTGAGTGAATTTGTATATTTAATGCATATAGTCAATGGAAGCCTTTTTCAACTCAAAAGCTTATAAAAGGAGAATCATGAAAAAAATGCTTTTTTGTCACTTTCTACCTCCATACAGCTCACATAAGCAAAACAATTATTAGATAACTTAAAATACAATTTAAAAGTGATTCAAACTCAGAGAGTATTTAAAGAAATCCATACTTGTACAATAGCATAGACTGTGTGACACACTACTGTGAATGAATCTAAACTCCAAAACCTTTTTACAGTAAAACATACTACTTTCTAAATTCACAAAGTCATTCCTAGTTTCTTTACCCTACAACTAAAAATAAGCAACATTTATGGAGAATTGAAAAAAAAAGTGCTTCTCATATTCAGAATCTAGAAAAGAGGTACATACTGTTCCCAGCTTCTAGAATCTAAATTCACTGTCAACTGAGTATTTTGTAACATTAAGTATAGTACCTAAGATGGACAATATTTTTAAAAATTGAAGTCTATGCTCTAATATTTTTCCAGTATTTTTGCACATGAAAAGGACATCTAAAGCTCAAACTTAATGAATTGCATAGATTTTAATTTACTGCTATTAGTCAAGGTAGCACCAAGAGATCTCAATCAGAAGTAGGGTACCATTGTATTGGGCATTGTAGAAACATTTAAAAAGACAGTCTTTGACTTGAATAACGTACAACTTCAATTAAAACAAGTTGCAAGAGGCAACTGTAACAGAAAATAGAGTATGTGGAGAAGAGATCATTAACAACTAGGGGAAAACATGGATGAGGTATGTTCATTATTTGTAGGCTTTAAGTCATATGTCTTTAAAAGATACCTTGATTTTATGTTTGATGTATGAACCTCATTGTAAAACATATCAATTTTGTTTATATGAGTTTGTGCATACTTACACAGGTAGTATAATAATTCTATTATCAAATTATGGGCTAGAGCCTCAGCTGCACAAAAGCTCTGATTTTGTCACAGCTTGAAGTGGATAAAGGTAACCTCATGCCACCTTTCTATTCCTGTGATCCTGGTATTGGCTTGAGGGCAGTTTGGTCAGCAGCACAGGTGCGAGCAGCCTTGGGGCTGCATTAAACTGTGCCTAGCTACAGTGGTCCCTAAAAGATCATTTTGCAGCTGGGGATAGGGCAAGGAGAAGGGTGAAGAGCTGAGTATGATAGCTTGAAGCAGATGGAGATTTCCTTATGCTGAAGAAATCTCTGTGTACCTCATTAAAATAAATTTAAGGCTGCTTTGCACTACTCAACGTTAATAGAATTTGTGTATCATTCGGACTCATCACATACTGAATAAAAATTTACTCCTCAATATCCAAAATGTGGGATCCTTGCACATTGGATCTAAATTTCACCACTGAAAATTCTTCTCAGCATACACAAAAGAAATAAGTTTGAAAAAATATATGCACACTTACGTTTACAGACAGGTGGTCTCCCTTTGTTACTCCATAATCCATCTTCTTGACACACTGCTGTTGCTTGTTGACTAGTCTCTAGCTTGAAGCCTTCTTTACATTCATATATCACTCTACTGCCCAAAGTGAACTCATTACCTACAACTGAACCATTTCCTGGAGATTCTGGAATACCACACGACACAGCTGAGGGGGGAAAAAGATGGAAATCTAGTATCTTAAGGTATTTTTAAAAGTCATATTTACCCCCTATATACCAAAAAACATACATGCATAATAATACATTCATCATCAATAACTAGTGCAATTTCCTCCACATCTACAACTTTCTAACTAATCCAGGAATATTTTTAAAATGGATACATAAAATAAAGTATAGCCAATGTAGGCCAACTTTAATCTATCATTTGTGCAATTCAGTGAATTCTGCAATTACCATAGATGATATCAAATGGTCAGAATAACAGGCCATTTATTGGCTCAGAATCATCCATCAAGTACCCAAAATTACCAGGCTAAAGTCAAATAAAATATTAATGAAGGCGAAACCTCACATATCAAATAGTCTGCTAATGCTATGTTCTCACTTTCTCTGTAGTCTTTCCACACTTCCATCATTCCAGTTAGGGTATGTCTACACTTCAAGAGGAAGCTGCAATATCCAACTGGAGACATACCTGTGCAAACTCTGATCAAGCTAGCATGCTAAAAATAGAGTGCAGCTGCAGCAGAACAAACAGCAACAGGGACTAGCCTCCCCATGTATATACCTAGCATCCTGGGTGGGTATGTACTCAGTACAGCTAATCTCTCCCATCGCTGGCACCTCCGCAGCTATGCTCTATTTTTAATGTGCTAGCTCAGTCGGTGCTAGGTATGTCTTCTTAAGCTGGAAATTGTACCAATGCCGTGAAGGACAGATATACCTTAAGATTGCTACGTCAGAAAAAGGGGTAAATTCCTGTGCCTAGTGAATTCAATGGCAAAATTCCCATTGACTCCAAGGGTGCAGGATTTCACCCAAGGTCTTTGGGACAGGGACACTTTCTTGGGATGCCCAGGAATGAGAGTCATCTTGTTATCTCTCCCCCACCACTTTTCCCAGATCCAGCATGAGGGAGTCTTTCTTGTGGTAGCTGGATGTCAGCACTGTGTTACAGCCAGCCCTACAGCCACCCAAGCATGAGCCTTCTGGCTCTGCCAGTCCCTACTTTGCCTTGCAAGTTAACAACAGGTGCACCCCAGACTCTGAGCCACTCTGAAAACATCTCCTTGTAGTGTCCAGCTCCTGTTGCTGGACAATCACACTAATTACCAGGTTCACTACTTCCAAGGGAATAGTATGCACATTTCAGCTTGTTTGATTCAACTGAGTTTTAACTCCAATACATCAACACTGCACTGTAACCTATTTATAGTAAAAACAAATATAAATGTTTTAACAAAAGGAAAGAATTATGAGATAGTGAGCCCAGCATATGGTATCTAACAATACCTCCTAACACAGGATTTTCAGATAAGGTAAATTTCTTGTAATACCTATGTCAGAAGCCTTTACCAGTGATGCCCAAGTCAATATAGCCCTTCTGCAGTTATCAAAGACTTTCCAGACAACTAATCACTCCCAGTGATTTCAGCAAAGAGAATTGTAGAAGTAGGAACTTTTTTTTGTGGGGCTTTGTTTTAACATGCTTCACACTCCACAGGGGCTAACTCCTGGGTGCTTGACTAACTTGATAACTTTGAAAGATTTTTCACTTTCCCTATGTTGGCATTTAAAATAAAACAACAAGTTATTTCTTATTTATTCTTCAAGTTTTATTTCTTTAGAAATATTTAGTCTTTTTAAAACAGCAACTTGGAGTATAAAACATAGCACAGTAGTTACATTAAGCCCCTTTGATTAAGGATTACATAGGAAACCAAACCCACATATGTACAGAATCACCTTCTTGCTCTGGTCCAGTCGCTGATATATCACTCTTTGATAAATATAACATAGAAATGAAATGTAAGTTTAAGTGTTATACTTATAAATATTAAACAGTATGGGATGAGCTTTGATGATAAACTAGGGTTGAAAAAGAAAAACTCTGCCCCATATGTACTTGCTCAATTGTAGGAAGCAATGCAACATTTTAACATAAAGAATTTTGCCACTGCATGTCTTCTTCTTTGGACCATGAACTTTTATTTAAATTTTATAAAATCAACATTTGCCAAAAGAATAAAAGGCCAGCCTTTACCAGAAGCCTATTGAACACAAATGAGAAAAAAAATGAGAAAAATTATGCCATCAATTTAATTAATGGCATAATTTACCTGCTTCAGTGTACATGATTAATTTCACAATGCACTGTTACAGTACAATAAACATAACTCTACATAGTTGTTTTCATTATTTCAAAGCTGTCACATTTGATGCATTTAAATTAAATACAACATAGTGTTTGGAATTTGATTACAATGAGACAAACTACGCAATATGAAATGATAGATGTGGTTCATGTTCTTGGTTAGTGGTTTTTTATTGTGTTTGTTCCCATCTGGAATATGCCAAATTGCACATGCAAGTAGAACTGAAAGAATATGACAAAAAAACCTGCTTCCTTAAAAAATAAAGTTCATGTGAATTTTAAAATAGCCTAACACTAAATTTCCCACCATTTGAAAAGAACTTGACAGCTGGGGAGCCTTTACTGATATAAGCAGAGTCAGGATGAGCACTACCCTGACATCTGCTGGTGAATTGTGGAAAAGAACTTCAGGGGCTGATCTTGTTTGCATAGGCACACCCACCCCGCCTAGCATGAGCCAAAATGGTCACTTTGGCTTCTGTGGGATCCCCAGTTTCTCTGTTATTGGGGCAAGAACAATAAAGTGTTGTTACCCTGATTATGTGAATCAAGGACAATTAAACTGTTTTATGATAGAGGGACTCAGCATCAACCAAATAGCAGTCACTAAACAAGGGATATGGGTTCCAAAACCCAGTGAATTGAGAGATGCTGGGCATTTGTATCTGATGGTATGGGACCCCTTTTGAGAGCCTGAAATACCAATTGCATCTCTTCCTCTCTCTACTGTAGAATATCAGAGCTAATTTTAATTCCATTAGGACTCTAATTACAGGCTGTTGAGCTGAATTTACTTTGGGATAATGGTGCACCAGCACTGGGGCTTCCCTACTACAAGCTGAAATCACTGAATGCTTGGTGGGGGTCTGATGATATGTTGTTGAGCAGCTGGCAGAGCAGAGCAGTTTGCAGGATGACTGGAGCGGCTTGCAGGACAGCTGGTGGAGCGGAACAGTTCATAGAATGGCTGCAGCAGCTCACAGGACAGCTGGTGGAGTCGAATGACTGGTGGATTGGCTCATGGTGAAGGCTGAAGAAGAACCCCATGGAGAGGCGGGGTAGTCAGCCTTGGACCATGTAAGGTGCCCCTTAACACCGCAATGCCTACCCCCTCCCTCCAGGCTGGGAGGTAAAACTCTGCAGATAAACTTTTGAACTCTGGGGCTGCACTGACCAGGCACAGAGACTTTTGAGTTGTTGGACTTTTGGGTGATTTTTTTGGGTTGCTGGACTTAAGACCTTGAGGGGAAAAGGATATTGCCAAAATTACTTGGGGGAGAGGGGGTCTTTTGCTCATGGCTTGTGTTATGAATCCTGTTTGTGGTGTTTCCCCAATATAATGCCACATTGTTTCTCTCCTTTATTAAAATGATTTTGCTACACTCAGGCTCCGTGCTTGTGAGGGGGGAAGTATTGTCTCTTAGAGGAGCCCAGGATGGTATGTAATTGTCCCAGGTCACTGGGTGGGGGCTCAAGCTGGTTTTGCATTGTGTTATTGAAACAGAACCCTTAGATACTGAACCCAGCCCTTGTTCCTGCCAACTCAGATGGGCAGAAGGGTTACACTTATACTTTTAAATAGGTAGAAAGTTGAAATCACATCCTGTTTTTCTACCCCCTTAAAACTATCAAACTCTCCCCATTCCCAAGTGCAATTACTGTTGTTTTTTGTTTGTTTGTTTTTTCTGTTGGTAGCAGGAATTTGGAAACCTTTTCTTCCCACTCCCACAAACCCTCTCTTTCAGTTATTTTCTGTCAGTGTAGAACAAACCTTGATATGGCTCCTGAAGGGTTTACTTTGGGATACAACTGGGTTAATTCTAGTTTCCTGGCAACTTTTTGTTTGTTTTCTCTCCCCCCCGCTACCCCCGAGAGTAAGATATCAATTTCTGATTTAAGCCAGCACATGGTTAACTGTCTAAAAGTAAAAACATCAGGGTTCAAATTTTAATAAATATTATATGTAGGCCTAACTTTGTTCTTCCTTTAATCAGTAGAAATCTGGGTATAATCCTATTAAATTCAAAACTCTTTCTATGGAATGAAAGAGCAGAATTTGGCCCTCTGTAACTTGAATAATAAATACATGAATCTGCTGCATTCATTTTATCAGCAAAATAGCTCTGTCAGCAGACAATGCTTTGCACTCTGGCTTGATGAAAATATTGCAGAAGACTACTTAAAATCCAGGAATTCTAGGACCCCCCCTATTATTTGCATGATATACTACAGAATAAAAGGTGTATAATATTTCATTTTACCTTTAAAGTGCTTAAGCTGCACCAAACAGATCTGTTTGTTATACTAGCCCAAGCATGTTACACAGAATATTGCACCTGCTGTGCCCTGATCTCAGTGTCTGCATCTGTTCCTCTCTTCTCACTTCCCTTTCACCGTCTTCATTCCACCTAAACATCACACCTAGTCCCCTCTTACTTTTCTTCTCCCAGTCATATAGGAGCACTGTTGCTGATCTGTATATTCCTTAGGTTGCTAAGCTACTGCTGGTAATTGCTAACGATAGCAGTGCCTTCTGGTGCTACTTCAGTTACAGTCCATCTGTCTATTTGTTACTCATCTCTCTCTACAAATAATACTATAGTGGAGAGTGGTATTCCTGCTGCTACTGTTTGTCTGATTATGCTAATAGCTTTCAGACCAATAGTGTCCAAACAAAATATGTCAGCACTCATTGGCTTGAATAAAATAACATAACAGCAAATACACAGTGACTTTCTGGAGCAAGCTTTGATGAAGAGAGCTAACTAAAATGACATTTGGTCATTTAACAGCTGAGAGTAGTCAATGCTGTTAAACACATAAGTGCACTGAAGCTGTTCTCAGCTTCCTACGTGCTTGCTAAAATGACTAAGAACAGACTAAGAAAATTGCCCAATTCAATGAATAGGTGCAGACATTTCTCAGCTCAATGATTAGAAGAAACTTGCAGCCAGTGCCACCAACATGTACTTTGTACTTACGCATGAACACTTCCAGCTGGGTTATGAGCATTCAGAGAGTGAATAATGAATAATTCTTTAACCTTAATTGTCATCATTGTTCTTATACTGCAGCAAGATATATTTCTTCCTAAGAGTCTATAATCAGTGCAAGCTGAAAAGCCTATTTACTGCCTAGAAAGTAGAATGCAACTTCAATTGCTCATAAGTGTTCCCCCTCAAAAATATTCTTCTGTTTCTACAGTAAAGCTTTTCCTCTTCTTAAAAAAAATAAAATAAAAAAAAATCCTTTAGGATTCCTGAATCTATTCACATATACTGCGTGTGAACACACTACACAAAAACACAGATACTTCAGTGATATATACCATAGCAATGCTTATACATAAATAAAACACACACATACGCAGTATTTTGATCGACATGTTACTTTAACAAATTCTTCCTTGGTGTAACACCACATAATTTAATGAAGTTAAAGCAGATTAATTTGTTCCATTACTGAATATTTATAAATACAGATCATATACCTTTTCACATAGTCAGGTTAGTTGTCTGTGAAAAAGCTCACTAGTATTCTATTGTTGATTCTCACCCTACTTCTAACCAAACATTATTTTTTAAAAAGTTTACTTTGTTTTAAGTAAAAATTATTCTATTTCCATTTACCTCAACTTCCTCTCTACCAGGGGACTCTCAGGTATTACCAGACTGCTAAGTGTGATAATTCAATGACACTGCTCACTGTTTCTTATCAAAAGAGCCCCTGTGTAGCCCAGCAGGCAATAAGATGACCACCCTGCCAGAAAATCTGTTTTATAATCAGACATTATTATAGACCTATGGAATTATATATCCTGCTTAATCCGAGCATGCAGTGAGTGCTCTCACATTGCGAGGAGGATTTTGTTTGCCTTTATAGAAGTTTATCAGAAAAGTTAGTAAATGTTTTTATTTTTTCAGTTTTTAAAAATGGCCTAATAGAATATCTCTAAAACCAAGTAATACAAAAATGAATATTAAAAACATTAAAGAAAGTACCCATGCTCAGGACCCAGAAAAGAAAGGTTCCCTACAAGAACCTCTCAGTAAAAGCCTGGTTAACAGATACGCTCTGTCTTGAAGGTTCACTAATTTAGGTTGTGTTGAGCTAGTGGGGATGTACAGCACAGTTGAGGGCCTTTCGTTATAAGGCCCTGCCAGCAGCCTTCTCATCTTAAAAACAGGGCATCTGTAGCTAACCTCAACTCTCACAGTAATCCACAAGAAGAGATATCGACTTGTAAGTAGCTACTATAGGAATCAAACTATATATGAAAGGTAACATACTTACTATTATTTACTATATGTATTACCACTGAACCTACGAGGTCCTGTCATGGGCCAAGAGCCATTGTGCTATGCATTGTACAAACACAGCACAAAAAGACAGTTCCTGGCCCAGTGAGCTCAAAATCTAAGGGTATGTCTACACTATGGGATTATTCCGATTTTACATAAACCGGTTTTGTAAAACAGATTGTATAAAGTCGAGTGCACATGGCCACACTGAGCATAATCTGGTCGTCATTTGTACAGGCTAGCGTCGATTTTCGTGCTTGCACTGTGGAAGATACCTGTAACTATCACCATATTTCTGTGTCATCTTTGCCTCCACCCTGTCTTCTGGGGGGTTCATTTTCTGAATTCGGGTTGAGATCCCAGCAAACAGTGTCACGGGTGTTTCTTGATTAATATTGTTTCAACTTTGTCACTTTCTTTCTCCATGACAGAACTGCAGTTCTATCTATTTTGTATCGTCTGCCGCTTTTTTCTCTCTGTGGATTTGCATTCTGGCTAGCTGCATAGCATAGAACTCTGCTGCCTTATTTTGCCGTGTTCACTTGTTCATCGCGTGTATCTGTCTTGGATGCTGATCTGACATGAGGTGGGGCATTGGGCTTACACGCAATTTTCTTTTTGCTTGTGATGTTATGCTTAGACGTTTTTCTCATTCTTATTTTTTTGTTGTTCATTCTTTCATCTGTAATATGGTTCAATGAGATTAATTTTATCACATTTTTGTACGTGCTTGCTTGTCAGGTTTTTTTCTTCTTTTGATGGATTCATATTGATGTATATGGACGTGCATGACAAATGGGAATGGACTCCTCGAGCATTCGTTCTTCTATGTATTTGTCTAGATATGGTCAGTCCTGCCATAATGGGGACGTGTACTAGAGACAAGAGCCAAGTCCTCCGTTCAGGCCCAAGTCGTGCAGAATAGATAGATGCCATTGGCGTTCATAGGGTGCCCTGCAAAACCACCATTGTTCCCTCTCCAACCTGTCCTGGGCTTACGTAGGCAGTTGTCCCCCATTGTGTGATGAAGTAATATAAGAGAGAATAGAAAACATCTGATTTTTAAGTGAGATAAAATGAGAGGAGGCAGCTTCCTGCTGTGCATAGTCCAGACGGACATAAAAGAGTGGCGAGGAAGGAGCCCAAGCTCCCGGCTATGATAATCAGGCAGCATTAAGCGTGTGGGTAAGAGCAGCCTGCTAGATAGTCAGGCATAAGAATTTTCTTTAGAAGAAAGGGGGCACTGATGATTCATGGCTCCAGTTGCTATGATGAAGAAGTTACCAGCTGTTCTGTACATCTGTGGGATGATGGGATACATTCCATTTTAATCAGTCGCCCCCGGGCGACTCACTGATGCCACAAAACGTCAAACGACTGATATGAAGAAGATAAGACTTTGTACTCTGCCATAGGAAGGATGCTGTGTCAGCGTGCAGCACCCAACTAACAGCAGCAATGCGGTAGACAACGGTGACATGACAAAAGGTGATAAATTTTTTTTTCTTTCTTTCAAGGGGGAAGGGTGTAATTCACCGACAATACCCTGAAAACTGGAAAATGTTTTGACCCTTCAGCCATTGGGAGCTCAGCGAGAATGCAAATGCTTTCGGAGACGCGGGACTGTGAATAAGCTGGAGTCCCATTCCTCTCCCTCCATGAGCATCATTTCATTCTTTGGCTCTATTAGCTTGTCACACAACATGGTGTGGCTTCTGTCTATCATGCATGGAGATTTTTCAAATGCTTTGTCATTTCTTCGTAACGGAGCTCTGAATAGAACAGATATTGCCTCCTCATATAGGATAGACCTCATTCCCGTACGGTCCATGCTGGAGCTCTTTTTGGATTTGGGACTGCATCGCCACTCGTGCTGATCAGAGCTCCACCTGGGCAAACAGGAAATGCAATTCAAAAGTTTGCGGGGCTTTTCCTGTCTACATGGCCACTGCATCCGAGTTCAGATTGCTTTCCAGAGCAGTCACAATGGTGCACTGTGGGATACCGCCCGGAGGCCAAGACCATCGATTTGCGGCCACACTAACCCTAATCCGACATGGCAATACCGATTTCAGCGCTACTCCTCTCGTTGGGGAGGAGTACAGAAACTGGTTTAAAGAGCCCTTTATATTGATATAAAGGACCTCGTTGTGTGGACGGCTGCAGGGTTAAATCGGTTTGACCCACTGCTAAATTTGGTTTAAACACGTAGTGAAGACCAGGCCTAAGTAAAAGACAAGAGACAACAGATGATACAGATATAGTTTTAAAAATGTTGCTCTAACTTGGCCAAATTACAAAACAACAAATTTCCAGGGGCAATAAAAGGAACCTTTCCACTTTAAGGATTATCTCCCTGACAAATTTCAGCTTTCTGCTCCTTCTGCTTTAGTGTAAAACATTATGATTTTTTTTTTTTAAGAACTGGAAAAAGTGTATTTCTCTCTCCTCATATCCCAAAATATCTGAAACCATTTTTATTTTTTTTAAAAAAATACTTTTCACAAATATTAACCTTGGGTATAGATCAGTCCTGAAAAATTTTAACCTCCCCAAAAAGAAAGTTATAATCCAACGAGAAAGTGGGATGTAATGGGGCACAGAAGCCTCCATGCAAGACCAGAAAGTGTTAATGGACTATTGACTGTCAGCCAGATTGAGACATCTGGAGCAGAGGCAGGATTCTGGGGAGCAGGCTGGAATCTTCTTAGAAAGAAGAATCCTGATCAGTTGGAGGGGAGCAAGTAGAGAGAAGAGAGGCTGGCAATATACTAGTGCTGGGGAAGACTGATGCCTAGCAGATCTCTCAGAAGAATGGGAAAAGTTTAACTTGCTTCATGTTTGTTTTGGATTTTGAGTACCCCAGAAGGGATAGAACTATATGTAATCTAGCCAGAGGGCTAAGTCTCTGCAACTCCAGGGAGGGTAAGTGAAGCAGCAGCAGGTCAGCTGGGAAACTGAAGCTGAGTGGCTGCTGCACTGCCCAATGCCACAGGATGTGCTATAATATGAGGTATAATGAAAATGTTTCAGCAGCTTTAACTATAGTTGTTATTTGCTCCATTTACAATTATTTTGAATGCACTGTGGCTCATGCTTGTCTGTTGCTTTGAAAGTAACAGTAATAACAATAAATTGTTATTTTTTGGAAGATAGTCAAGTTCTTTATACAGCATGTAGAGCATTATTAGGTGAGTCTCCAGTTGAAAAGACTGGAAATGGAAATACCATTTGACTCTAACAGTTTAACCTAAATTAAATATGTTTATATTAAAACTGAAACTGTTGCACTATACACACAGAAAAAGAACTACATTTAAAAAAAATCAAATTTGATTCCAAATATTATTTCCTGCATAATGATGTTGTTTAATTATAAATTAAGCTCTGTGGAATCAGTTTTACTGGTATTTCAGACTTAATTAAAGGACATTTCTTTGCAAATATCGCATGCTGATATCTATAAACTGGGCCAAATATGTCTGGCTTTTATAAGTTTTCAAGGAGGACTTGTGTGTTTTTATGCAAGATAAATATGTTTCTCCAAAATTTCTGAAAAAATATCTTCTTTACATACAAAATCTTATTGTAAATGTATTCTTATAAATTAATGTTGTAATAATCAATCATTATTAATACTAATTTAATATTCAATACAGACCCTACTGCACAGGATAGTATAGTCACAAGGACAGAGTTAATGCATTTGTGTAATTTCATAGGTTTTGTTCCAAGTTTAGTTAGTTTTCAGTTTCTGAGCTTTTATTCCATTGTGTTTTCTTCAGAACTGTGTTACTACAAACAAATTTACAATCTTAACGTCAGCTTTATTATTGTTTATTTCCTGTATTTTTGGACCTGTTTTCCATTGATATCCATTGCTTATGCATCATGATCAAGCTGTTCTTCCTCACTTTCAAGCCCTATACATATTCATTCCTATCTCCACATTATGCTCATGTTCCCTTCCTCTCAGTTTCATACTCTGTGTATCCTCCTGTGTATCTGCTCCCTTAATTTGCTTCTACTACTCTCTGTAAATTCTGCCATGCTGTCCCTCAGACCTGAGAACACTTTTCTTGATCCTGTGCAGCAAAGCAAAGAATCAATTTCCCCCTTCTTGTTCAAATCTGTTCCAATCAACACACACACAATTACCTATTTTTAGGTATATTTTTCAAAGACATCTTGGGATGACCTTAGGCTACGTCTACACTACAGGATAAATTCGAATTAGCTTAAACCAATTTTATAAAAGAGATATTATAAAGTCGATTGTGCGAGTCCACACTAGGCACATTAATTCGGTGGTGTGCGTCCATGGTCCAAGGCTAGCGTTGATTTCTGGAGTGGATCACTGTGCGGTAGCTACTTAAACTAATGAGGCCAATAACGTCGATTTGCATCCACACTAACCCTATCCGATATAGTAATATCGTTTTTAGCGTTATCCTTCTTTTGTAGGAGCACAGAAATCGATTTTACAGAGCCCTTTAATCATATAAAGGCAGGTGTAGTGTGGACGGTCGCTTAATCAATTACGCTTTAAAATCGGTTTAAACAGCTATGTCGCGGGCCTAGACTGTCCCTCCCCACACTCCCTTGCAGATTTTTTTCCCGTCTCCAGTCCATCCCAGCTTCTTTCCAGCTTGTCTCTCCCTACTCTTCTCTCACTATTACCGCCAGCTCCAGTCTCCATCTTTATCTGCCAGTCTCCCATCACCCTTGCCGCTCCCAGATCCAGTTTCTTCTCACACACACACACACACACCAAGCTTCCCAGTTCCAGTCTCTCTCTCTCTCTCTCTCTCACACACACACACGGTGGAGATGATTCAGAATGAGCTGTGTCTAGGGTTGGTCCCAGGTAGGTCTCTCCACGTCCTGTGTGCTGTGGAGTTCTGAGACATTGCACTAAATCAGTTAATATGCTTAAACACACAACTGCAGCCTGCTGTCCCTGCGGCTGTAGTTCATCTCCTGCATGTAGTGATCAATTAATTACGCTTGGAGATGTGAACCTTTTGGATTTAACCTGTTACTGTAGTTCTCAGATTATTTTTCATATTGCTATATAAATCATTAGCATCCACCTTCAGTTTTTGTCCCATTTAGCACATAGTAGGGTGACCATTTCCCTGTGCTGATACTGTGTTACTCGTAGTCAAGTGGATCAATGGCACTTTCAATAGCATTGCTAAACGTTTCAAATTAACATCAAGTTGGACTGAGCCCCTGTTAAAGAAGATACTGCATGCTGGTTCTTTTTATTTACCTTCTTATGTTTAAGCTTCAGGTTCGACCCGAAGGGTGACCACACCCTCCCCTCAGCCGCCACGTGGTGCCTGTCTGCACACACCAGTCTCTACAGCTTGCAGTGCACAGCCAGTGCCAGATGGAAATGGGAGGTGGGGCCCTGCTGTTTGAGAGCTGGCACACAGCAGGGGCTGCAGCTTTGCCCCACCACCAGCCTTGCACACCCACCCCCATCACTGGCCATTGGAACCCCCACTCACCGCTGGTGGGCAGGCAGGTGGCCAGCAGGGATCCAGCCAGCAGTAGGACCTGCCAGTACTGATGGGATTGGGGAGACAGAAAATATGGGATAGTTTGTCCATTTTTAAGAAGTCGGGACACCTGCAGGAGGGCTTAAATAGGGGACTGTCTCTTCAAAAATGGGACATCTGGTCACCCTACACATAAGTAAATTTAAATACATGAGTAAGCCCACTGTGTTCATGGATAAGTATTTGCAAGATTGTGCAAGACTCTGTTCTTATTTTGTAATGTTTTTAGAGATAAACGAAGGAAACATACATAACAGCAATACAATATCTTACCATGGCAAAGTGGGGCAGGAGAATCCCATTGATACAGGTCATTCTGGTGACGTCTACAAGTTGCATTACTATGGCCAATCATTCTATATCCAGGCTTGCAGTAATAGTGCACTTTACTTCCAGTTGAACCTGCTGTTTTATTGACAGTTCCACCATTCTTCGGGATATTGTTTAAGCTGCAATAGGGAGCTATATACCAAAACCAAAATAATTATAATTTTAAAAAAGTTAGCAAACACATAAAATAACAATTCTTCTTGCAATATTTAAAAAATATGTTTGTGTAGTTTAAAAATCTATAGTATGTTTTAAATTACTATCAGAATTTTCATATATATATATGTATATATATAATGTAAAAATATCATGAGTTGGAGGAATATAATTTATATTCCACACATTCAGAACTCCTGTTATTGACAATACATTGTAAAAGCTATAAGAGTAAGCTTTTGTTAATAACATACATAGTTGCCTCAGAACTCCAGCAACGTCACATTTAGTGAATAAAATCTCTCATAGATTTGATTAATTTATATCTAGGTCAATAGTTATATAATTTACCATGCACAAAGGCCAAACAGTTTTACATCTAGGCTGAAATTTCAACTTTGACTCCAGCCTCATCACTTCACTGGCTCACAATAACTTACATAAGATCCACACCTGGAAGGTCTTTCAGGTTTAGACCTAATCTCGCCCCTCCTATCATTTTAAGGAAGGACTCAGACCCCTACCATGTTGTTTTTCTATCTTTTCCACCTTCCTACTTTGCATCCAGTTGAGGCCATTAACTACTCATCTGGCTGGCTTGGTGGTTATTCAGGATAGAATTAACTACATCTCCTGTCAAATACTAAAGCAAATTTCAACTACAATCAATCAAATTAATTGTTTAAATAAATTTGTCTTCAACTGAAACCTGCTACAAATGGTGACAGAGTTGTAGCCAGTTCTCTTCTGAGAATCAGCTAGTAGGCAGCTGAGAAAGTCACCAAGAGATGGGCATAATGAATACTAGTCAAGAAACATAGAAGCAGGAGCCAGATTTATGGCAAAATTACTCTCCTGGTGGGAGGTGAAATAACAAAATTTTCCAGGTAAAAGTTTTTTTTCCACCAATTGCTGTACTGCATAGGCTGCAAGATCTCACAATTAGTATTGTTGTTTTGAACAGTGTACTTCTGACTCACAGTAGGCTCAAGTACTGATTGGAGCTATATTCAGGGATATATATTAAATGCCTCCAATATTAATTTCTATCACTACATAGGAAGAATTCCAAAATTCAGTCCAATGAACAGGTTGTTTGATGATAAAATCTGATCTGATTCAAGCTGTATAGGATATTTTACCATTGGAAAATGCTTGATATAAAACAATGAGAGAGGATAAAACCAAATTTTGCTTCCCTTTATTAACTATTTCAAAGACAATTACCTAGATTCCTATGGTTTGGAATTCAGCTGTAGTTGGATTCCTAAACTGCCTTAACCCCTTTAAAAAACCTGGCCTAGAGCACCTTGTTTTTTTTTAAGTACAAACTATAGCCTGGAATATATTCCTATTGTATATCACAAAATTAATTGATACTGCAATCTGTAAAGAAATTAAAAATTTAAAGGACAGGATATTAGATATGTTGTTGTATGCATTAATTTATCCTAGGCATTTACCTGCTACAAAATTGATTTATACGGTTGACACATTTTACAAACAATGATACAACTGTGCTATCCATATGTATTATTTTTATGTTATTAATATTTGTAATACTATCCCCTCCCTCTTCAATTTTCAATATCTAGGTATGGGATTTTGTTTGGTTTCGCTTGTTTTTTAGTTGAATGAATGGTTAACAGTCATCTTTAAAAAGGAAAGAGTCTTGCTCCTATCTTATATTATAGGTGTGCTATCAGGGAAATCCTGGTCCAAAACGAAGGAGCAAATACCAGGGAGGGATAAGAGCTATTTAAGCTAAAGGGTAATATCAGTACAAGAACAAATGGATGTAAACTGGCTATGAATATATTTAGGCTGGAAATTAAAAGAAGGCTTCTAATTATCGGAAGAGTGAGGTGCTGGAGTAGCCTTCCAACAGTAGTTGTGGGGACAAATTTTACCAGTTTTCAGATGGAGTTCATTTAATTTATAAATGAGATTTGTGATGGGATTATTTGAGACTGCAGGGAATGAAACTCAGTGACCCAGGAAGTTCATTGAAGCCCTATATTCTGTTTTTTGTAAAAAGCAGATTTTTATAAAGCCTATGACCAATTCAAATTTTTCCCTGACTTTATTTTTAAATTCAATGGATATATTTTTTTCTTCATACAACAAGCATGACCTATTACTTTACACTGTTTGCAACTTCAGACATTTCAGTATTGCACTAGTGTCTAAGAACCTGAAAGTGAAATTGTCTAGAAATTGATGATAAATTAAAGCTGACAAATATATTTTCATTGTCTAAACTGAGAGAATTGCAAAAGTAAACTGAATTAAAACATGAAGAGGCTATTTAGTAATCTTTAAATACAAATTAATAACTTAGATTAGGAAACTATATGTGTTTTTATCTGATGATGTCCCCATATCATTCATCAAGACTGAATGGGTCATTTCTTTAAGAGAGAATCGGAATGCCTGGACTATGGAGTACGTTTGTGCACTCCTATATTCCATTTCATAACACAATACACAAAGCTTGTGATTTTATCAAAGGCAACTTGGAAAAAAACATCTACAGCCTAATACTAAAGACACAGCAAGCATCAGCTTTTCTGATTTCCATCTTCACGTCATACCTGGTAAAATGCAGTATTCTAGTATGCTTAGCCCTCACCACATCACTATTTCCAAGAGGAATTTTTGCTGTTATCTAAGAAGCCCTTATATGACACATATATAACTACAAGTCTTTCCCACATCTATTGTACCGATCTTAAAATATGTAATGAATAATCTGTTCCTCCCACTGTCTGGGATGTTCCTCTGTTATTTAGAGATGGCCTGAATCAACAGGGCTTCAGTTTATTTTGAACAACCAAGTCCCAGATCAGGAGTGGTTCATCAGCCAGCAAACAGAGCTGTAAACGGGAGAGTTTCAGTGGGACTTCTGTTGGCGGAGCACGTTTTTGTATTTTGTGTATTGTATTTTGCAGTTGGTATGTGTGGAGGCTGGTAGGGGCAGTGTGCTGGGAGAGAAGCTGAGCCCTGCTTAGGGGGCAGGGCTTCTCTGCTTAGAGGTCCTATAAAGGCAGCCAGCCAGTCAGGCAGTGGCCTAGACAGCTGCAGCGGCACAGCTGCCAGCAAACAGAGCTGTAAACAGGGGAGTTTCAGTGGGAGTTCTGTTGGAGGAACAGGCTATGACCGATACAAAGGCATCAGTGAAAGACACAATGAGGATGACTGGATGTGGAAGCTGCGGCATGTACATGATCCTGGAAGGGGTACCTGAAAAGAGTTTTGTCTGCATGAAGGGCCGACTGATAGAGCTGATGGAAGAAAAGATCCGAGGACAGGAGATGCAGGTGGAAACTCTGGTTGAGTTTAGAAGGGGGTTTGAGCAGATGATGGAGCAAAGACATGAGGAGGCTGAAGGGATAATCTCAGACTTGCAGATGGAAGCAGGGCCAAAGAATTCTGAGGGGAGACTGCTGGGTGAGGAAAGAGGTCGGTGGAAGCAGAGAACCAGGCAAAGGAAAAGACAGGCCAGTGAAGGAGAAATAGAGCTCAGGAACAGGTTTGCAGAGTTGGAAAATGAAGAAGGGGCACAGCAGGTGGTCGCTGAAGGTGAGAGGGCAAGGAAAAAGAAAAGAGCAGCTAGTCCTATAGGAAGAGGAGAAAAGTCAATGGAGACAACACCAAATATGAGCCCCAGGAGGATACGGGATGGGTTGCGGAGGATTGCAAGGGAATAAACAGAGAATGGGTTGGAGGACTTGCAAGGAAATATTGCAAGGGTATAAGGAATCAGAGAAGGACTTGCAGCCAGTGAAAGCAGGGGACAGACACGAGATACAATACTGTCACCAGGAAAAGATCAGGTCTAATGAGATTGGGGACGCCTTTACTGAGAAGACAACGAGCCGATGATAACTAGAGCTGTCCAGAGAACGAAGGAAAGATGCTGTGTCTGCACGAAGTGCTAGATACGATGTGGACACTAGAGCTGAAAAGCAATCCTGAAACGAACAGGAAAGACATCCATTCATTGTTTATATCATGTCGAGATGAAAGATACGGCAGAGTTTCACTGGACGTGCATCAGGAGACTATGGCCACGACTGGGAAGAACGCTTAAGGAAATCAGTGCTCAGGTATCTCTCAGTGCGATTTGCACTGCTTCCTGAGAAGGGCACAAAGGCTGTCACAGATTATTGGTGTCAACAAGAAATGGCTCAGAGCAGTGCAGTGCGGGGCTATAGGGGGGCATTATTGGTATGTACGGCATGAGCATTCATGGGACAGAGGACTGTTCTCTCGGATGGACTTACCTGAGTATAGGAGAAATAGCGTCAAGTGCAGGCTGCACAACTGATTAAAGGCTTTAAACTAAGCAGTTGGGAGAATAAGTTGGCGAGAGGTCCAGTGGTAATCTCCACACTGGAATTCAACTGAGAGGAAGAAACAAAATAAACGAGTATACAGCCGGAACAGAGAATAGCTATAGGAGGGAGGTAGTATAGATACCAGCTTTAACTAGTTGATACTGGTGGGAATCTTGTGTGTCTAATCGGGTAAAAAAATGTAGTGAACCAAATGGAAAAATTAAGACTGTCTGTACCACTACATGCGAGAGCGCTAAGGTACAAAAATGGGGACTAGAGCTACTGGTGCGGGAATAACCGAATTATAGGGATAACAACTACTGATAGTAGTATGAGCTGACGTACAGTATATGTAGAGCTATGTGCTGCTTTAGAAAGAGGAGATAAAGGCAAAGGTGTGGGTCGATTGTATGTCAATGATGAGGTAACTGTTAAGAAATAAGAGTGATGGACATGGATAAAAGAGTCTGTCTGGGCACTCTCTGAATAAAAGCTACTAGAGCCTCCCCTGGATAGTGCTTGGGTGTGCTACTCAGACGCTGGATCTGATCTGGATATGGATAGAGACCTCTTAATGTTTTAATGAGTAAACACTATGGGATTGTGTGATCATGGGAGACTTTAACTTCCAGATACAGACTGGAGGACACGTGCTGTAGTACAATAATGGCTCAGATTTTCTGGATGCGATAGCTGATGGATTTCTTCACCAAGCAGTTGAAGAACCAACAAGAGGAGATGATATTTAGATTTGTTTGGTGAGTAGTGAGGACCTCGTAGAAGAAATGGTTGTAGGGCAACTTGGTTTGAGTGATTATGAGCTAATTCAGTTAAATTAGACGGAAGGATAACAAAAATAGATCTGGACAGGTTTTTGATTTCAAAGGCTAACTTTAAAGAATGAGGAATTAGTTAGGGAAGTGGATTGACTGAAGAATCATGGATCAAAAGGCAGAGGGCCTGGAATTACTTCAGTCAAAGCTGCAGAAACTTCAGAAGCCTGCATCCAGGAGGAGGGGAAAAATCATAGGCAGGATTGTAGACCAGCTGATAGAGAAGCATCTTCAGGAGTGATTAAGAAAAAGCAGAAAGCCTACAAGGAGTGAAGATGGCAGGATTAGCAAGGAAAGCTACCTTATTGAGTGAGAACATGTAGGGATGTAGTGGAGAAGGCTAAAAGCCATGTTAGAGTCAGATCTTGCAAAGGAATTAAAGATTAAAAGGTTCTATAGCCATATAAAGAAGAAAACAAAAAAGAGAAGTGGGACAGCTAACACTGAGGATGGAATGGAGGTTAATGATAATCTAGGCATGCCTCAATAAATCACTGTGTCAGTCTTTAATAAGGCTATGAGGAGATTAGGGATAATGGTAGGATGACAAATGGGAATGAGGGTAATGGAGGTAGATATTACATCCTAGGTAGAGCCAACTCGAGAACAGCTTAATGGACAAAATCGGAGAGGATCAGATAATCTTCATTCAAGAATATTAAGGCACTGCACAATGCAAGCCCATTGCAAGAATTTTTTAATGAAGCCATAAACTCAGGGGTTTGTCTTACGACTGGATAATTGCTAATATAGTTCCTATTTTTAAGAAAGGGAAAAAATGATCCGAGTAACTATAGGCCTGTTAGTTGACATCTGTAGTATGCAAGGTCTTGGAAAATTTGAAGTAGAAAGTAGTTAGGACATTGGGTCAATGATAATGGACAATACAGGTGCCAACCAACTGATCTCCTTCTGAGAGGTAACGGTTCTGAAGGAAATGCAGTGGATCTAATTTACCATCGATTTCATAAGGCATTTGACTGGCTCCACATAGAGAATTATTAGTTAAATTGGAAAGATGGGATCATATGAACTGAAAGGTGGTCAGGAACGGTTAAAGGGGAGACTACAATGGGCTCGTTTTGAAAGGTAACTGTCAGGCTAGGAGGTTACTAATGAGCTCCTCAGGGATCTGTTTTGAGGCCAATTTATTTAACCTTTTTTACTGACCTTGACCAAAAAGCAGGAATGTGCTATAAAGTTGCAGATGACACAAGCTGGGAGGTATTGCTACACAAAAGACCAGTATTGATTTCTGGATGACTTGTTGTAACTGGAGTGATAGTATAGGATGAAATTAATAGTGAAAGTGCAAGAATGCTTTAGGGATTAAAATTTAGTTAAAATTGGAGGACACCTCAGTGGAAGTAACAGAGGAGGAGAAGGACCTCGAGTTATTGGTTGATCACAGGATGACTTATGAGCCACCAATGGATATGGCCGGTTAAAAAACTATTGCAGTTTTAGGATGTATCAGGAGGGTATTTCAAAAAGTAAGGAGTGTTTATGTTATACAACGCACTAGTGAGACCTCATCTGGAATTCTGTGTGCTGTTCTGGTCTCCCATGTTAAGAAGGATGATTCAACTGGAACAGGTTCCGAGACGGGCTCTAGGATGATCGAGGAATGGAAACTGCTTTATGAAAGGGACTCAAAGAGTTGGCTTGTTTAGCCTAACAAAGAAGGCTGGGGGAGGATAGGATGGCTCTTTAAATATATCAGAGAGATTAATATTAGCGAGGGGACTTTAAGCTTAGTACCAATGTGGACACAAGAACATGGATATAACTGGACACTAGAGTTTAGATTGAAATTAGATGAAGGTTCTAACCTCGAGAGAGTGAAGTTCTGGACAGCCTTCCAAGGGAGTAGTGGGGGCAAAAGACATATCTGGCTTAAGACTAAGCTTGATAGTTTATGGAGAGATGTATGATGGGATTACTCTTATTTGGCAAATTAATCAAAGATCAGTTGCCAAATTATAAGCAAGATAAGTATGGCCAGTTGTCTTTTTGATGGATCTTAGTGGGATGGGATCTGAATACTACAGAGATTTCTTTCCTGGGAGCTGGCTGGGAGTCTTGCCCACATGCTCAGGGTTTAACTGATCACATGTAGGGGTAGGGAAATCTTCCCCCAGTGCCTTCCTCTGCAGCATGGGGCACAGATCACTTGCTGGAGGATTCTCTGCAGCTTGAGGTCTTCAAATCAGAATTTGAGGAATTCAGTAACTCAGACATAGGTTAGGGGTTTGTTATAGAAGTGGATGGGTGAGATTGTATGGCCTGCATTGTGCAGGAGGTCAGACTAGATGATCATAATGGTCCCTTCTGACTTTAAAGTCTATGAGTCTATGTCCAGGTCCTATTTCTATACTAAGCATCAGTGTTCTCTTGGGATGGGGAATTCTGGATAAAAAGTTTCGATTTTGCCATACCACTTATATAGGAAATCCAACTGTGGTTTTCATTTTGGAAAGAGATTATTTTTTCTAGTAGCTCTTCGACTAGATTATCAATATAGATTTGCAGTCCGCGGAATGTAATGTGCTCTTGGCACAAAAGTGAGAGACTCCTTTCAAAGCAGTGGCCTTTGATACTATATCCATACACCCTTGTAAAATTAAATGCAAGATTCAGCACAAGATTTCTAAGAAACCACAACCCTAATCCCAACCCAGTAACTAGAATCCATATTAAAAACACTGAAGAAATGTGGATCAATACTGACATTCTGTTCAAAGAGTTATGGTCACTAGTAAAATAGCTATGTTTGCCCTTTGAATGTTGTCAGTATAGAGGCAATGCTTGGGAGATGAAGTAGTGGTAACAGCCCCCAAAGGAATGGAGTTGGAGGCAAGTCAGGAAGCAATGATGGCTCAGTAAAAGGTTCTCTTTTGGGCCAGACTGAATATCCTTTACAATCACAGAGACATTTGCGTACATACTTCAATTAAATGCATGATATTACAGAAATACCCTTGATTTTCTAAAAGGGGAATTGACATTTAAAGAGGTACAATAAATATTACATTAATTTACTTTTCAACTAATTTAAGAAACAAAGGGATTATGTTTCTGAAGCAAGACGGTTAAAACTAAAGGCTTTTAGTGGTTCTAGGAAAGCCTTAAGCGACATTTAGTTTTGAATCTCTCAAGGAAAGTTGAGAATGACAGCTGAGGTTTAATATCATTTTCATTTCAGTCAAAAAAGAATTGCAAAGTGATCTTGACAGTTTTGCAGCTCTAAGACGAAACTATTACCTATATGCTTGGATTATTTGTTTTATTTTTTCTGTATTGCAGGAGAATTTATTAGCATGTTCTTTCTCTCTACTTTTTAAAATGTGGTCATATAAGGACAAACTATACTGGGGTGGCTAAACTTACTGCTCTGCCAGGCCACATACAGCAATCTTCAAAAGTTCGAGAGCCATGCATGCCTGCCAGGGCTCGGGGCTTCATCTATATGGAAGGGGCCTGGTGGGTCTCGGGGCTTTGGTCCCATTCCTGAATCCCTGAGCTCCAGCATATACATTTCACAGAGCTGAAGCCACCACACCCCCCTCCCTGCTGGGTGGAAGCCCCTACTCCTCCACCCCATTGCAAGGCAGAGGTCCCAAGCTCCCCTCCCCCAGTCTCGTAGGTGGAGAATGAGGGGAGCTGTGGGGGGCTCTGCAAACCACACTTTAACAGTAAAAAAGCCACAATCTGGTCACTCTTGAAGCATAGAGTATGTGTGAGTCTTCCAAACAGCAACCTTAATGGGGCATAAAACAGGTGAGAGGTAGGCATCTGAATTACACAAAATGAGAAAACTCACTGAAAATATTTCTTTTTTTTCCCCTTTTTTCTGTTGTTTTATTTATTACAGTACACCTAGGAACCTATCATAGATCAGAGTCCCACTGTACTAGGCATTGTACAGACACATAACAAAAAGATAATCCCTGCCCCAAGGAACTAAAAGTCCAAGTATAAGACAAGAGATGGATGAAACAAACAGGGGGACACAAGTTAACCATAAGACAATATAGGGGAATGGAGAGACAGGGACTGTTTGGGTGAAGTGGCTGGGACTGGGAGAAGAGGCTAGAACTGGCCAGCGTCATTTCCTAATTGCTGAGTGCTTTATTAATAATATTGTTTTAGCATAGTGAGGGACTGTGTGTGAGTGTGAGTGTGGAAAATATACATTTATAATAGCCACTTATTAGCAACAGACCCAGATTAAATCCACTTCAGAGTTTCTACAGAGGTGCTCAGAGTCCCTGCTAGACAGACCCCTTTAAGCCTCAAGCGGCACAAAGTTAATTGGGAAAGATGTCATGGATAGCCAGTATGTCAGAAACTGTTCCTGCAGTCTTCCCCTAGCCAAAAGTCCTATTCAACTGCAGTTTTGCCTAAGTCAGGAGTGTAAAACCACCACAGTATACACAAAAGGAATTTTTAAGTAAACGTCAAAATCAATATTTATAAACTATCAGGTATTCTTTAGAAAGAAGGACATAGGGTTGCCAACCCTCCTTGATTGTCCTGGAGTCTCCAGGAATTAAAGATTAATCTCATGTGATGAAACCTCCAGGAATATATCCAGACAAAACTGGCAACCCTAGAAGGACAAGTAGGTCAGCAGCTGTTTTTTCTTTTCTTTTTTTAAATTTTTTTCTTTTTTTCTTTCCTTTTTTTTTTTTTGGCAACTAAATGCTGTAACATTAAAAAAGTAACATTTATTTTAAGCTTCATAGATTATTATTAGGGTTGGAAGGGACCTCAAGAGATCATTTAGTCCAACCCTCTGCTCAAAGTATGACCAATTCCCAAATGATTGCCTCAAGGATTGAACTCACAACCCTAGGTTTAGCAGGCTAATGCTCAAACCACTGAGCTATCCCTCCCTCTTTTAGTGAAGCTTGCAAGTGATAGCATCTGGGGAAAGGGTGGAGGAGAGTTTATGGTGTTTTATATAGAATTCCTTCTGTATTCACTCTATATCAGGGGTAGGCAAACTATGGCCCGTGGACTGGATCCAGCCCGTGGTGCCACTGGCACCAAGTCCCTGTGGCTCCCGGGTGGGGGAGCAGAGGGCTCCATGCATTGCCCTGGCCTCCAGGCACTGCCCCTCCCCCCGCAGCTCCCATTGGCCGGGAATGGGGAACCGCGACCAATGGGTGCTTCGGGGGAGGTACCTGGAGGCGCAGCAAGGTCAGCGCACTGCCCAGGCCCTGGAGCGCACTGCTGCCACCCTGGAGCCACTTGAGGTAAGCGGTGCTGAGCGAGAGCCTGAACCCCTCCTGTACCCCCACCCCCAACTCCCTCCACTAAGCCCCCTTCCTTCACCTTGCACCCCTCCTGCACCCCAACCCCCTGCCCTGAGCCCCATCCCGCAGTCCACACCGCTACTGTTCCCCTGCCCTGAGATCCCTCCTGCACTCTGCACCCCTCCTGCACCCCAACCCCCTGCCCTGAGCCCCATCCCGCAGTCCACACCGCTACTGTTCCCCTGCCCTGAGATCCCTCCTGCACTCTGCACCCCTCCCTCTTCCCTGAGCTCCCTTATAGAACACGCACTCTTCCTCTGCCCCAATCCCTTGTCTGAGCCCCTTCCTGCACACCCGCACCCCCCTCCCACACTCCACACTCCCTCCCACACACCAACCCCCTGCCCCAGTGCTGCATACAATTTCCCTACCCAGATGTGGCCGTCAGCCCAAAAAGTTTGCCCACCTCTGATCTATATAGTTTAGTAATCATTCAAAGTGTGATCTTAGCACTAAATCCATTGGAGTTGAGGGTGCTGAGTGTTCAACAATTTGCAGGATCAGGCACTAACAGTGTTAGTAAAGAAGCAAGTATAAGGCAATAAAATACAAAATGTCTAAAGGCTTGAGGGTCAGCTAGTGCCATAGGAAATGTCAATGTCAAAATTCCAGCCACTATCACCTGCACTCCATTTCTGTGTTTCAATGGGAATCAGTGGGATAGAATGCTTATCATGTATTCTAACCTCATATCTACAACTACAGAGATAAAATATTTTTCTTCTCCAATAAGACTTCTGAGACAAGAGCTGCATTGACTCTATGAGAGTATTAGCAGGTACGAGTGCAGTGATGCAGCAGTGCATTTGTCTAGGAACAACAAACCTTTCACTCACATTAATGACAAAGTGTAAGCCAGCCACTCCATTGACCTGAACTAGTATTGCATTATAGATTTAATTTACTTTTCTCAGTGACATATCAGCAAAGATCTTTCAAGGCCTTCTAACTATTAATGTTTTCTTCAAAGTAACACATTTGTACATTTTCAGTTTACTTATATCAGCAATGCCCATTTGTACAGACCAGCCAGTTGTAACTGTGTCAGTGCAAGGATATTAGAGAAACAAGGTGAGCTAGGTAATATCTTTTATTGGTCCAACTTCTGTTGGTGAGAGAGACAAGCTTTCTAGACACACACAGCTCATCTTCAGGTCTAAGAAAGGTACTCTCAGTGTCACAGCAAAATGCAAGGTGGCAGGGCCGCCCAGAGGACTCAGGGGGCGGGCCCCAGGGCGGAAGGACCCCCTGCCGCCGAATTGCAGCCGAAGACCTGGAGTGGCAGAAGCTCCGGGAGCCCGAGCCCCCCAAGAGTTTTCTGGGGCCCCCGGAGCAAGTGAAGGACCCCGCTCCAGGGGCCCCAAAAAACTCTCATGGGGGCTTGAGGCAAATTGCCTCACTTGCCTCCCGCCCCCCTAGGCAGCCCTGCAAGGTGGAACAGATTGTTTAGCATAAGCAATTAGCACATATTGTAAACGACTGTGACAGGGCATACCAGGCCCTTTGATGCTCCCTGCTGGAGGCCCTGCAGTCCTACCACACTGAGGAAAAGGAGCAGTGAAGATGGGTCCTCCCGACCTTCCTAGAAAGACTGCAGGGAAGCAGCCAATCAGAGCTCAGCTGGCTCACTGAGAGGGACATACAGGACCTGAGCAGAGCAGTCACTGGCTGGGACCAGAAAGGTAAAGAAGGAGTGGAAGACTGTGAGATTCCATGGGTAGAGAGACTGGAGAGAAACCCTACTCAAGCAGGGATAGGACTGTGAAGTGTTCCAGGTGAAGAGGCCTTGGAGAGGGAACCCTGACTGAAAGGGGGCACAGACAGTTACAAGCTCTCCAGGCAAACAGTGCTTCTATATCTGGTAATTTTTGAGTAACATCTTTGAATGAAAAGTCCCAATTTCCCAAGTTGAAACATTTTACTTGCAAATTCCCAGGTTTTGGAGAATTTCCCAGGATATACAAGCACTGTAAAAAACTTTATCTGGGAATTTTTTACCAGATTTGGGAAATTTTTAGCACTAGGTTGGGAAAAGTTGCCATATAGTTGGGATATAGAAGCCCTGCAGGCAAAGAGGCCTGAGAGAAGACCCTGAGAAATCAGGACACAGACTGAGAAACTCAAAGAGGCCTAGTAGAGACCCTGCTTAAACAGGGAGCAGACAGAGAACCCAAGAATGTGATGGGACAGAGTGGGAAGCAGCCCAGGGAATGCAGCAGTAGCAATTAGCAAAGAAAGCAGCACATGTAGGGTTTCTGGCTTGAGACCCAGAGTAATTGGCAGACCTGTGTCCCCCCACTGGCAAGAAGAGGACAAGATTTGTTCTGGAGCCCGAGACAGGGGCTAGAATTTAAATAGGCCAGGAGACAGGGCTGAAGACTTTGAGAAGGCCAATTTTTTGTTGGATTGTACTATCCTGGAAAAGGTTCCTTCGTGTGTCTGTGTGTGACTAAGCCGGTAGGCTGAGCTGCTGAAGACCTGCCTGATGAGGGCAACTGCCAACAGGAGGTGCTGCGAACATAAAAAAGAAAGAGTGTAGGATCGCACCTAGCTGGTAGGAACCACACATGAGAGGCGAGTATCTTTCCCTCCCTTCCTCCTGCTCCCCCACCTCTCCTGGTCACAGGGCCTATTCAAGATAGAATGGCCTATTAACATCTCTGCAGTCATAGGACAAAAAGACTGCAGAGATGTGGGTTATGGCTTATTACCAGGATCTGTAACCGGGGGGAGAAGAGTTGAGCCGAAGCTGTAAGTGGTCTAACTTGTGCGTAATAATACCTGAGGTCTCAAGCTGCAGGCCAGTACAGCTGCCTTTCAAGACTTTCCATAATCTGCCTGTGGCAATATCTCCTTCCCTACACTCACACTCTTTCTCTCTAATATCACACAGACACAAAATAATTTATCATTTCTCAAATAAAATCAATGAGGTGACAAATTTGGGGCTCTTTCCTCTCCCACAACAGAGAAATCCTCCCCAGTTGTTCCTTTTCTTTAGTCTCAAATAGCACTGAAAGCTCAGCCTTGCTTTTTTTACTTTCTTTGGAGTTAGAAGTTGGCACTGTGAGGTAGGAGGAAGGCTCCCTGAATCTATGTCCTGGTGCATTCAAACGGGACAATCTGGCTCTCAATAAAATATTTTCTGAAGTGAAAAAAATTAAAATGTTTTGTTAGTCATTGAAAACCTTGAGAGATACACAACCATATATGGATCAAACACAGCAAAATCAATATGTTTTAGTGACAGAGATATTACAATTATCAGTGCAGAAAGACTTCCTCCCCATAGATGTTGCATAAATGATCTCTGTGGTAAGTGTCTAGAGCCGAATGTGTGTGTGTGTGTGTGGGCGGGGGAGAGGTTTATTTTATCCCATAAATGGTGACAAGGCCAATGGATCCTCACACAGCGGCAAATCTTGTTCCCCCATGGTTACAGTGACATCATTGGCAATGGAAGTACCCTTATTCCACTAAAAAACTGGAGGGCAGGATTTTGCAGACTATTCAGTTGGTTCACATTCCCTGCACAGAGCCCCTGTGCAGCAGTTTAAATTTAGGTATGAAGGACGTGGCATGGTTGGGCCAGGGCAGACCCACTGATGAAGGCGAGAGGGGGAAAGGTGGCAACTGTCCAGGGGCCTGGGTGATTTAAAAGTGCCCTTTTCCTTCCCATCCTTGCTCTGTACTGCTCCTGAAAGCGACCAGCACATCCCTGTGGCCCCTGGGGAGGGGGTCTCTATGCGCTGCCCCCAGCCCAAGTGCTGATTCCACAGCTCCCATTGGCCAGGAGCTGTGGCCAATAGGAGCTGTGGGGGTGGTACCTGTGGGCAGAGGTGTGTGGAGATCCCCTTGACCTCCCACATAGAAGCCACTGCCAGAGGGGTGTGCTGGTCATTTTCAGGAATCACCCAAGGTAAGCACTGACCCCCTGATCTCCTCTTGCACCCCAATCCCTGCCCCAGCCTAGAGCCCACACCCTACCTTAGTTTGCATGTTTCATTTTATTTGTTTAGTAATTGCTTTGTTCTGTATGCTACCTCTTTAACCACTTAAAATCTACCTTTTATGGTTAATAAACATTTCTTGATTATAATATAACCCAGTTTGTGCAATTCATAATTCCAGGGGGAGGCTGTGCATACCTTCCTCCACATCATAATATCTCTTTGAGTCTGCACTCCAAGGGAGGTGGGCACCTGAGTGCTGGGGCAACTCCCTTAAGTCTTCCCAGAGCTGATCTCAGTGTCTGTCATTCTGCAGTTGGGTGTGGCATGCTGGAGGAAGCTTAAGAGCCTGGCACAGCAAGACAGGTAAAAAGGGGGTCCATGCTGGCAGAACAGGTGGGCTCAGTGGTATCTCAGCTCATAATGAGGCATCTTAAAGGGGGGGGGGCAACCCGTCACATCTCTCACCAACAAAAGTTGGTTAAATAAAAGATATCACCTCACCCAGCTTGTCTCAACCAAGAAAATGACTGCCTGGCTTGTCATATTGCAATGCTTTATGACACATCACCAGTCAACCAATGCATGGACAACAGCAGCATGGGTATACGCTGGTCTGTATTTGCAAGATCAGATATTTTCTTTCACAAATATAATCTCTTGCTGGATCATTTAAAACATTTAGGCTAAGATTGTCAATGTTGCCCCAGTGATTTAGATGCAAAATTCCCAAATAAAATTAATTTGAATTGAGTGTCAAAATCCCTTAGGTCACTTTGGAAATCCCAGCATTAGTGTTAATAATGTGATATTCTCTAATTATTCATTTATAAGGGAGCTGCTTAGTCTATCCAGAGCCTGCACCCTGCACCCCCTCCCACACCCAAACTCCCTCCCAGAGCTCCCACCCCACACCCCTCCTGCAAACAAACTCCCTCCCAGAGCCTGACTCCTCAACCTTTTCCTCATCAAAACTCCCTCCCAAAGCCTGCACCCTTCACCCCCCCTGCACCCAAACTCCCCCCCAGAGCATGGCCTCGCACCCCTTCCCACACCACAACTCCCTGTCCCAGTCTGATGAAAGTGAGTGAGGGTAGGGGGATGGAGTGGGCAGGGGGTGGGGCCTTGGAGAAGGGGAGGGGCTGGGGCAGGGCAAGGCTCTTTGGGTTTGCATGATTAGACAGCTAGCAGCCCTACCGGGAAGGCATGTGGAAGCCCTGGCCGTGCCAGAAGAACGTGTACAGTAATGCAGCCAGCAGCTCACTGGACACCAGCCAGTGCAGGCGCAGCACCGTCCAAATGTCAGGTGGACTGCATCTGCGTGGGTGCAGCTTGTGTGTGTGTGGGTGCCCATTCACAGTTCTGCCCAGAATTGCTGTTGGCGGACCTGGAACAGGGGCAAGTAACTACTGCTATAGGATCCTTCCTTCCTGTGCCCCTTGTAGTAGAGGAACCAGTGGGCTGAAGCAGCCTTTGGTGAATGTCAGCACAGCAGTTCTGTGGCTTGTTAAGTAATCATAGAATCATAGAAGAATAGGGTTGGAAGAGACCTCAGGTGGTCATCTAGTCCAACACCCTGTTCAAAGCAGGACCAACCTCAATTAAATCATCCAAGCCAGGCTTTGTCAAGCTGGGCCTTAAAAACTTCTAAGGATGAAAATTTCACCACCTTCCTAGGTAACACAGACCAGTGCTTCACCACCCTTGTAGTAAAATAGTTTTCCCTACTATCTAGCATAGACCTCCCCCACTGCAACTTGAGACCATTGCTCTTTGTTCTGTCATGTGCCATCACTGAGAAAAGCCTAGCTCTATCTTCTTTGGAACCCCCTTCAGGTAATTGAAAGCAGCTATCAAATCCCCCCGCAATCTTCAATTCTGCAGACTAAATAAGCCCAGTTCCCTCAACCTCTCCTCATAAGTCTTGTGCCCCATCCCTCTAATCACTTTTGTTGCCCTCTGCTGGACTCTCTCCAATTGGTCCACATTTTTTCTGCAGTGGGGGGCCCAAAATGGACACAATACTCCAGATGTGGCTCCACTAGTGCAGAATAGAAGGGAATAATCACTTCTCTCGATCTGCTGGCAATCTTCCTACTAATGCAGCCCAATATGCTGTTAGCCTTCTTGGCAACAAGGACACACTGTTGAATTATATCCAGTTTCTCATTGACTGTAATCCTCCCCAATAACCACCACTGAATAATACCTACTCAGTACCCAATCAAGCCAGACTCTGTGGAGGAAGGATTGCCCCACAGTTCAGATCTATATGACAAAATACCCTGCAGAGGAAAGTAGCAGCAGAGCTCATCCTCTATTCATCCCATACCCATTAGCTAGCTACATAACTACTGTGGCTTAGGACTCCTTCCCTCAACCCTGTTATGTTTCAATACCTTTTAGGCCAAGCATATCATTTTTGTTCAGGAATTGTTCAACTGATATTTTTGCTAATGTTATAATTCAATACCCCTTTATCTCATAACTCTGTGAATCATCATCTTGTCATTTACATCACAGGTTTTACATACAGTGTATTCAGACAGGAAAGAACAGATACTTTTTTTTCCTCTCTCTCTCTGCCTCACTTTCTTGATCTGTAAAATTAGGATATTACTACTTACCATCCTCAGTAAAGCACTTTGAGATCCTCAGATGAAAGTACTATTGTGACTGAATGCGCCCTGTGTTCACACTCTACACACTATTGTAATTGTTGTACAAAATGTGCCTTGTGAAGTATCATTTGAAAACTAATAACTCGCTCATCAATAATATCATGGTGAAGTGTACGTAGCAACATTATATGTAAAGTTACAAACATAAGCTGAAATTATGACTGAAGTGTGTTTACCAGACAAGTCTGCGATGGGGGTAAACCAGTTTCTTAAAGACAAAAGACAAGCTAACACTTCTAGCCAGGTGTCTTCAAAGTTGACTAGTAATCACCGATCAAAAAGAAAAAACATATGAAACCTTTTTCACCACAAAACTCCATGTCTCTGTCCTAATAGTGGGAAGGAACTTTAGGAATAACCCTCAGGAAAATGCATTTCAAAGGATGACTGGACTGTCTGGCTATACTGAAGGAAGGATAGGAGACACTTGATCTGGATTTCATCAGGGTGCAACTTTATTATTAGATGTCTGGGACTACCCGACAGATAAAAGTGTACAGTACAGGTAACCCCATGTTTATTCTATAATTATTCAGGGGGTTCCACCAGCTCCCCCTCTTTTCCAGCCAAGTCCATCCAGCACATCTATTGACAGAACCTTATCATACATGAGGGACTTTTACCAGCTCCGCCTCTTTTTCTATCCAAGTCCCTCCAGCAAATCCATTGCCAGGACCTTATCATCCACCCCCTCCTCTCATAGGAGAGGTAAGGTGGGCTATCCAAAAGGGAGTTTGGCTCCCTGCCGTTCCAACCATAGGAGCCCCAAACCGTTCCATTCCTTTAACAAACACCTCCTTTTTAAGTCCTTTACCAGGCCATTTATCTGGTCACTGGATGCCTTCCCTACAGAGTACATGCACTGGACATCTGCCACAAGGAGGCACCAGCAATTAGCTTGGCTGCCTAACCTCTCCAGACCCAGTCGAGTTCCCATCTTCCAACAGCCTTTTGTATATCAGCCCAAAGCCTGCTGCGTGGAGAAAAGGGTTTCCAACATCAGGGCTTTGTGTGGGAAAATTCAGGAATGTGAGTGTCTTGGAGTCACCCTGCAAATGGTAACCATGGCTGCTTGAAGCCAGAGTGTGACCAGAATGTTGCTGCCTGGTTGCAGCTACACACAGACACTTGGTGTGAGCTGCATGCTGGAGGGTTATTTATGAGGGGTCCAGGTTGGGAGCTACAGCAGAAAAGCCTTGAGAGGCACCAAAGATTGCAGGGCAGGTGGTGATACAACCCCTTGCTAGTCTGGACTGTATTCTGGAATGTGACAACTATATCATGCAAGATTTACTACTTTCAGAGAAGCAATCAGTTACAGACAACTAGATGTGAATATTTTAGGTCTTAAAGTGTTACTGATTACTTTGTATAAACAGAGTATAATTCATTCTAAGCATATAACAGTTACTAACCTGAGTAACGTATCTTGAATCCCTTCTTATTGGTTGCATGGTCAGTTGACCAGCGAAGATATAGCTGATTATTTCTGCTTGTGAAGTTTAGTTGTCCTGTATAATTTCCACTTAAAGAAACCAACAAAGGGCTTTGCCCAGAAGAACCTTTAGAATCAGGGAAAGTGAATGTTAATTGTTTAAAAAAAAATTGTAGCTCTTCTGTAATGAGATACAGACTAGTGACAAAGACTTTTGAGCTAAGTTTGATGCTTCTAATACTCCAACTAGAGCTTTAATGAAAGAAAATGATCCCAAATCATCTCTGGTATAATTCCACTGACTTCAGTGGAGTTAAACCAGAGATGAATTCAGCCAAAAACAATTTTACATCACAAAGTATATGCTAGAGTCTAAGACTGCTGATTGGTAACTATATTAACTCTTCCCCTATATTTAGTACCAATACTTGGATTCAATTAAAACTTAATGCATGAGTAAATAAGAAAGAATTACACAAGGAGCAATAACCAATCTAAATAGGGTTTTAAAAAAAAGAAAAGAAAAAAGAAAACTAACACATTGCTTAAGCCACTGGGGAAGTTCCAGGGAAATCTGTGGCTGTTCTCTAATCTGGAAGATGTGTGCTGAGTAGTGAGGAGATAGGGAGAATCTTAATAACTTTCCCCCACTAATTACTACTTTGACTTCTCAGAGCCAGGGAAGCTTATAGAGAGAAAACTGGCAATTTGAAAAGATTGCTAAATTTTGTTTTTATAATAAACCATTGTTGATTGCTAATCAATATTTTTATAGATATTATCAATATATATTAAAAGATCAATTGATAAAGGAAAAAAAAGTATCCAAATTATATTTACAACAGGACACTTCAAACCTCTTGATAATGATTATATCCTTTTGGGTATCCTGGTAACATGATGAAAATATGCCCGACGTGTACATTAATCAGTTGTACCATGCAGTCTTCTTGCTTAATAAGGGTAGACATGACAATAGTCTCCAAATACATAAAATTATGTTATGATGTGGTTTTGGACCAATTGCTCTCATTAGTCAATGACAACAGAATAAGTAGTAACCAACTTAAACTGCAGCAGGAAAAAAATAGTTTAGGAACGAGAGGAAAATTTTATGAGACCTGTCAATAGCATAAGGTAATAAAGGGCTGTGAAATCATCTTTATTAGATGTACTCAAGACTTGTGATACATATTGTGCTACAATATAAAGAGAATGGACTAGATATTTGATTAGAAAGCACTTGGACCCTAAATAATTCTATGAATATAAACATATGGTATTTCATTCCAAGAGAATTGCCTCACCAGGAATGGCAACATTTTAAAGATAACATGCTAAATTCTGTGCTCAGATGCCCACATGTGATTTGCAAGAGTTGCATGTGATTTCTCAGCACAGGATTTGGCCCAAGAATAGTAAAACAGCTCTCTATCTAAACTATTATCTAAACTCAAATGGCAATAATCTATGGTATAATTTATGGGAATCTAATGACACACTTTTTTCCCCCCAAAAGATAGGCTCACAATGAAACCATATAATCATTTATCAAATTTCTTTAAAGAGATATTTAACTTTCCATATTAATCTAATAGGACAGACATAACAAAATTAATCAGCTGCTTTTTCAAAAATACTGTAATTGAAAACATCACTGGATACCAAAGTTTAGACGTGAAGCAGAATAGTCATTTGGAGGTTCCAAACACATCATTGTCTGATGGCACCAACATTCTGGAAATTGAGTTTGTCTCATATCTATATTCATTGTTTGCATTCAGATGATAGTTAAATAAATCTTACCGTCAAATATTTCCAATTCATCAAACTGTTTTTCACTCTGAAACATTTCTACAAAAATAGAGATGTTATAGCTTGGTTCAACTTTAATAGTCCAGGAGCAGGTCTGAGAATTGGGGTAGTTGCCTGGGTAACCTGGACTGAGGATCACTCCAGATGAGTCTGTACGGATTTCATTTGCTGGGCATTGTGCTAAAATAAATAAATAAATAAAAATAAATAAAATGAATACACCTTTTGCCTTCTTATAACCTTTACTATTTTTCAGATGTATAAATGAAGACTTCAGCATCAATTTTTGGTGCCTTTAAATCATATTGTACTTATGCACTAAATATAGTGATCCTTCACTCAATGCAGCCAAAGGTAAAACTCCCATTATCAGATAAAGGAACTGGATTGGATCCTAACTCAGCACTCCGATTTATAAAAGAAGCTAATAATAAGAATATACAAAACAAAGATTTCAAGACACTCCCTACTCCAAGGAGTTTGCAATCAAGTAGACCATATGTACCCAAGTGCTGACGTGACTACCCACATGTGTGATGTTCACGACTCGTGTGTGTACATGTGTTCTACTTACACTCTTATATTGGAAAATTTGACTTGTCCCTTCCAACTGAGTTCTGAAGAATCAAATATTCTTTTTTTTTTTTTTGGGGGGGGGGGGAATGCAAAATTCAAGTCAGGTCAAATGATTGTTACCATAACATGCCCATTAGTCAAAAGAGATAAACTGGCAAGTCTAGCAATTTGTTGGCATGCAATGTTTTTAAAGGAAATACAGTGTAAATTCCTCAGACAATATATTTACCTTCAGTTCAAGAGTAGTTTTATTTAGCCAAGTGTATATAATTTCCCCACCCCCACCAGTTCTTTTAACTTTTAATTTTAAAGTATCCCCCAAGTAATAATGACTATGAATGATTTTATGCAATGGCAAAAAGTTCTGCAACTATCTCGGAAACCTCCTCAGGAGATCAGAGATGAACTGAGAACAGTGACTTCATAAGGCAATTGATGGCAAAGACAGCTTCATAGGCCTCATTGGGTGCCTTCAACACTGCAGCCAGATCAGTGGCCACTGTGGTCACTCTGAGAAGAACATATTCTAGTTGCAGTCATTAGAAATTTCTAAACAGATTAAGGTCACTGTTGAAGACCTGCCTTTTCAGGGCCATGATCTGTTTAACTCTAAAACAGTTGAAGCACTGCACTCTCTGAGGAATTCTAAGGCAATGTTCTGGTCTCTATACAGGCCACCTCAGAAGATGAAAAAAACCCATGGGCTGAGATGTGGGGGGCATGGTTTAGAAAGACAGTTGTGGACAAGTGTGTACAAAATATATATCTCTAACTGCACACCAAATTTTTTATATTTTACTTATTACTGCAGTAAATATGCATGAAGATTACTTTGGATGGTAATAGGTCATTTACATATGCCATTCCTGTGATTGTGCTTGAAATCATAGCAATGAGTCATGCAAATTAGATGCACAATTTAATGTTCATATTTGCAGATATACTCTGAAAATGTAGCTAATATATCAGTTTGATGTTACTTACTATATTTAATGCTAGCTTAGGGGCCAGCCTGTGCTCTGCTGCTCCATGGTTCAATGGGTGAAAGGGCAGATGAAGCCCCCTCCCTATGTGTTCCTGTGCAGAAAAGGGCTATAACTGAGCACAGGGATTGGTCCCTCAATGAACTCACTCCTGGGATATAAAACACTCCAAAGATGGCGGAGTCGCATGAGTAGAAGGTGAAGCCAGTAACCACCTCTCTTGTCTTAGAAGCATATTGTATTGTAAGCTTTTTGGGAATTGTGTCTTTATTTGTTCTATAAAAAGTCATGCAAATCCATGACACTATATTATTAATAAATAACTATTACTAATGTGTAATAGTAATAAACACTATGGTGCGATACTGGTAATACTAATGTAAACAGATGTATAAATCACAGCACATGGATCTGCTTTTTTTGGACAATACTGGCCTCATCTTTAGTATAACATTTGAAGATACTGTAGTATGTTCTTCAGCCAGATACAATCACACAAACTGCCACCATGAAAGATGTTGGAATAAATGATCTATTAGAAGTACATTACTTGTTATCTACCGATCAGTCAAGGTATTTATATTGTACTCATCACGAGTGTATTTGAGTCCTTTACAGATTCTCAAAAGGATAAACATGAGGATCTCTACTCTCACTCCATCTCCTAAATTGAGCTTATTTTTTTCTACATTATTTTTTTAAAAAAGCAAGGGAGAAAGAGGCAAAATTTTGCAACAAAGAGTTTCTGAAGTATAAAGAACCAGTATACAATATTAAGGTCTCATTTAAAATATTTCATGATTAGCAATTTATATTTATATTCTGTTAATTTTAACAGAGCATTTTGTTTAGCTGAAGAAAAAGTAGGAACTCTTGGATGTGGTGGAATGTATGGTGTAAGCAATTTCTTTTACATATATATTTCAATCATTTTATTATTGCAAGTGTAAAACTCACATGTCTTATTTATTGCTATGTATAAATATCTGTATAGCTTTAATAGCCTATAAATCATATATGCACACAGTTTGAATTAACTTGCTCACCAAGTACTCAGAATATATTATAATATATATTTTATATATATATCTTCCTTCACTTTTCTCAAAACCATCTATTTATCCTTTTGTCAGCACTCTCTGATGTTTACTGCAAAGGTTCCTGAAATTGGCGGAGGGAAGCCGACACAAATTTATCCTCCTCAAGATCCACTCGACCCAAGTCCATAAGATGATCACCTGAGAACTCAATCATGTGAAGTATGGATAGCGCATGAAGCAGAAAGCAGCATGCACATTAAAATACACAATTGTACATACGTTCAGATCAAAAGAAGAAAGAGCACACTAACACTTAAGAAAACAAACAAAAACAGGAGTGAAGGCACTATATGACTGAGTGTGCTGGACCATAAACAAAAGATGGAGGCCTTCCGGCTCTTACCAGGCAAGGGGGATGCTACACATGACAGCACTCCTAGGATGAGTCTCATACAAGTATGAGTTTGGCAGGATTGCTTCACAACACTGCAGTCTCCAACCTCACATTTTTCCTGATTTTATCGGCATTTGGTGATGATGGGCACTCCCTCGATTCAAGGATGATCTCTACCACAGATTTACATATGAGTCCTGAGGTGACTCAGGAGTTGGGTCCTGGAACCACAAATCCACCCACAGTTGGTACAGACATTTTGTGGCTGGCCAGCTACCTCTTGGGAGAAAGTTCTTTCTTTTTCCTTCCTTCTCTCTCTCTTTTCAGCTTTGAAGGCAAGGCACTTCTCCTTGAAGCAGGCCACTGCCCGATGGAGGATATGGCGCCATTGGGGTCGGTTGATGGCTTGCTCCTCCCAGCTTGTGACGTCCTCATCAGTTTTCTTAAGATATGCTTTCAGTGTGTCTTTATAGTGTTTCCTCTGACCACGATGGGAACTCTGACCATGGGTGAGCTGAGAGTAGAAGACTTGTTTTGGAAGGTGAGAGTCTGGCATCAGCACACAATGTCCAGCCCAGTGAAGTTAGTGCATGAAGATCATTGCTTCAATGCTAGTGACTTCAGCGAGGATGCTGTCAGTAGTGCAGCGATCTTGCCACTTAACGCAAAGGATATTCTGGAGGTATCATTGGTGGTACCTCTCCAGACTCTTAAGGGGCTGTCGATAGGTCACCCAGTTTTCACATCCATAGAGGAGTGTAGGAACAACAATTTTCTTCTTTATTTAAATAAGTTATGAAGACATGGCCAGAAATTTACGAGTAGTAGCTGGCCAACAAAATATTGCATTTAGGAGACTGATAGCAAACTTACTTATAGAAATACTAATTTGACAAGTGCAATTATGTTTTTTTCCTCAGACCTGGCCCCCACCTGTCCATAATGAACAATTAGTGAAGGATAGGGTAAGGATATTTTTGTAGCCAGATGAGTATATTTCTGTCATATTTGAACAAAAATGTCTATATTTAGAAAGAATCTTATTTTCCCCATATCTCCTTTATTTATCAACTGATTTTGATAAAATTTGAACTAGAGTCCATTTTTTTTTTAGAGGCCCTTGTGAGGCCCTAGGCTGTCACTAAATTAGTTTATGCCCTAATCCAGCCCTACCTGTATCCACAGCAAAATGTAAAGAACAATTTTTTTAAAAAAATCACTTCATTCAAGTTTCTTTCTTTCTTGATGCAAGGTCCTAGAACCTGACATCCTATCATACTTAACACTTTCCTGTCTTTTGATGTGTCAACACAATATGCCAAGTGACTCAGGTAGATCCAATATTTTCTGAATTAATGCTGTATTTCTTCTTCTTAATTGATAGGAGGTGTTGGCTGTGACTATCCAATTCACTTCAGTGTGTTGACACAAAACTTACTAAAAATATCAAGATAGTGAGAAGTATTTTTTACATGTTGTCTTCTCTTTGCTTTCCTCTCCTCCTCTTATTTTCCTTCTCTTCTAACCGTTCTCTAGCTTCCTCTGAATTTGTTGTTTGACTGCCAAACACTCTTGTACAGTGATTGCAGGTGTGCTATAAATTAAAAAGCTGAATTCAAATGATCCCCAAATACAAAAAGCCTAGTCATTCACATTCAATGAGTTAATAAACAATTTCAGAATGTAAAAATATATTGCACTAGATCTGGAGTGATGTAGTATACACTGAAGTGGTATGTCCAAACCAAAAGCAGAGATAATGGGGGGACTGGGAAAAGGGAAGTGAACCATTTACTACAAGAAGCATCAAGAAAGGCAGCTTTGATAATCAGGCAGTTATAAATGGGATTCTTTTGTGTCTGAGGGGAATTTATCACACAAACTCTATTTTAACTCACATGAGACCGATGTAATTATAGTACTTGTAGAGCTAAGATAAAAAGAGTGGTTTCGGTTCTTTTTATGAACTAACAAGAGTCACTTCTAGACACAGAAACATTCCCTTTGAGGAGAATACTTTCAGTTATATCTGTCTTTTTAGAAATGTTAATTGATGATTTAGTTCTCAAAAAGAAAAAAGAAAGGATATATATATTGAAATGAAAGAATACTATCATGGATGGAAACTAGCAGCTAACAACACCAGTCAAACAAACACTAAATTCACAAGGAATAAATAAAGAAGAGGAAGAATTTGAAGAAGTTATTATTATGCTCACTGATTTAGTTCTTTCATGTGTTTTCCCTGGGTGCATCCTGAGGCTACAAAGATGAAACCTCATTACACATGCTTAAGTTCTGCACTAAAATTATAATAAGCTGTGTTCTGGTGTCTGAATATGTTAGACATACTCTTCAAAAGTAGCATTCCTTTGGAATGTTGAATTTACTGCCCTGGAGATGTAAATTATTCTGTATGTACTAAAAACGCCATCTATAGAAACACCTTTTAAAAGAGATGGAAATGAATAGTGCCAGAAAAAAACAACAACAACAACAACAAAAAAGGTACCTTTTCATGTTCCACAACAGCTGCGTCCAGGTTTTCTGGAGCAATTACATGTGTTTATGCCAGAATCAGCCAAGTAAACTCTACTTATACTCCTTATTACAAAGCAAATGGAAATATGGCTTTATTAATAATCTGCTGAGGCTGCCTATTATGTAAAATGTTGCATCCAGCGGAGAAAAGTATAATGCAATGTCAGAGAGGAGGCTTCTCTTTGACCCTCTCATATAGTCAATGCCTCAGAAGTATGAGGGTTTCAGCACTAGTAACAAATGGGACATACAAAGAATGCATGCTACAAAAGATATGGGACCAATTAGTTAGGTATATCATACAGAATTTTACTGGAAACCAGACAAAAATAAAACAAATATTGCTAAAATCCCACCACAAAAAAGTTTTTGTCTGTTTTGTTGAATACTGACATGCTAATTGAGATAACAAAGGGACTAATCCTGCATGAGTGACAAAACTTTCTTGACTTCAGTGGTGCAGGATCCAACCCTAAAGGAGAAAGAATCTATTACAAAGAGAGAGGAAAAAACCATAAGCATAAGCATATATAATGAGAAAATGTTAAGGCTGCATGAAGTATAGCTATCAATGGTCAAAAATGTCATTCAAAGTTAAACCAATTTTTCACAAGGATCACTCAAAAATGTCACACTCAGCATGGGTGGTTTCATTGCCAAATTTAGACCCTGAGTTACATCAGCATAGAAGCTGTTCAAAAAACATGATACGGCTTGTTTTTTTTTAACAGAAAAAAGACGTTCACTCACCTTTGTAACTGTTGTTCTTCGAGATGTGTTGCTCATATCGATTCCAATTAGGTGTGCGTGCGCCGCGTGCACGTTTGTCGGAAGATTTTTACCTTAGCAACACTCGGTGGGTCAGCTGGGTTGCCCCCTAGAGTGGCGCCACCATGGTGCCAGATATATACCCCTGCTGACCCAACGGCCCTTCAGTTCCTTCTTGCCGGCTTCTCCAACAGAGGGGAAGGAAGGTGGGTTTGGAATGGATATAAGCAACACATCTCAAAGAACAACAGTTACAAAGGTGAGTAACCGTCTTTTCTTCTTTGAGTGCTTGCTCATATTGTCATAAACAGATAGTTAAGGGTTAATGTCTCTTTTACCTGTAAACGGTTAACAAGCTCAGTGAACCTGGCTGACACCTGACCAAAGAACCAATCGGGAGACAAATCTTGGTGGAGGGAAGTCTTAGTTTTGTGCTTTTTGTCCTGTTCTTTGTTCTCTCTTGGGATTAAGAGAAGCCAGACATGTAACCAGATTTCTCCAATCTTACTGTAACAGTCTCTCAGATTCAAGACAGTAAGTAATAGATACAAAGTGGATTAGATTTATGTTTGTTTTCTTTATTTGCAAATGTGTATTTTTCTGGAAGGATATTTCACCTCTGTTTGCTGTAACTTATACTTAAGCTGGGAGGGGGAGTCCCTCTGATTTAGGTGAAGCTGAGACCCTGTAAACATTTTTCCATCTTGATTTTACAGAGATAATTTTTACTGTTTTCTTTCTTTAATTAAAAGCTTTTCTTTTTAAGAACCTGATTGATTTTGTCCTTGTGTTAAGACCCAAGGGGACTGGGTCTGAACCCACCAGGGATTGGTGGGGGAAAGGAGAGAAGGGGGAGGAAAAGCTTGATTCCTCTCTGTTTTAGGATCCAAGGAGTTGGGATCAGTGTACTTCTCAGGAAGAGTCTGGGAGCGGAAAGGAGGAGGGAAAGGTTAATTTCTCTCTATGTTAGGATCCAAGGAGTTGGGATCAGTGTCTCTCTCTCTCAGGGAGAGTCTGGGAGGAGGAGAGAAGGCGGGGAAGGTGAATTTCCTCTCTGTTTTAAGATTCAAGGAGTTTGAATCACACTATCTTTCTGGGTAACCCAGGGAGGGGAAAGTCTGGGAGGGGAAAGATAGGGGGGATGGTTTATTTCCCCTTGTTTTAAGACCCAGGGGTTTGGGTCTTGGTCTCCCCAGGGAAGGTTTTGGGGGGACAAGGAATGCACTAAACACTGAAATCTCTAGTTGGTGGCAGCCCTATACGATCTAAGCTAGAAATTAAGCTTAGAAGGGACATGCAGGTCCCCACTTTCTGGACGCTAAAGTTCAAAGTGGGAAAGAGACCCTGACAGATATCGATTCCAATTAGGTGATTTCCAAGCCTTACCTAGGCGGTGGAGTCAGAGTGAGATGTTGCAGAATGCAAGACTGCTGAGCCAAAGGCTGCGTCATCTCTGGACTGTTGAACCAGAGCATAATGACAGGCAAAAGTGTGGACCGAGGACCAGGTAGCTGCGCAACATATCTCCTGGATGGTACATGAGCCAGGAAGGAGGCAGATGAAGCCTGAGCCCTGGTAGAATGTGCGGTGAAGTGGCTCGAGGGAACATGAGCCAAGTCATAACAAGTACGGATGCATGCTGTCACCCAAGATGAGATCCTCTGGGAGGAGACAGGTAGCCCCTTCATTTGGTCTGCCACAGCGACGAAGAGTTGGGACGATTTACGAAAGGGTTTTGTTCGCTCGATATAAAATGTGAGCGCCCTATAGACCTCTAGGGAGTGCAATTGTTGCTCCCGTCATGATGAGGGTGGCTTCGGGAAGAAGACTGGAAGGAAGATATCCTGGTTAACACAAAAGGCCGATAGCACTTTAGGGAGGAACGCCGAGTGTGGTCGCAACTGCACCTTGTCCTTGTGAAACACAGTATACGGTGGGTCCACCGTGAGAGCCCAAAGCTTGGAGACTCGTCTGGCTGATGTAATGGCTACAAGAAAGCTGTCTTCCAGGACAGGTATAGTAGCAAGCAGGTTGCTAACGGCTCAAATGGGGCAGACCTAAGTCTGGTTAGAACCAGGTTGAGGTCCCAGGTTGGGGCGGGGCAGCGTACTTGGGGGTATAGGCGCTCCAAGACCTTGAGGAACCTAGAAACCATAGGGTGCGAGAACACGGAGCGGCCACTCTCCCATGGGTGGAAGGTAGAGATGGCCGCCAAGTGCACCCTCAGTGATGATACCGCTAGACCCTGCTGTTTGAGAGATGAGAGGTAGTCCAAGATGGTGGGGATCGAGGCCTCGGTGGGAGTAACATTCTGCGTTTCACACCAGCAGGAGAAACGCTTCCACTTGGCCAGATACGTTGACCGAGTGGAAGATTTCCTGCTACCCAGGAGTACTTGTTGTACTGAGGCAGAGCAACATAACTCTGACTGGTTTAACCATGCAGCAGCCATGCCGTAAGGTGAAGGGACTGCAGGTCTGGGTGGTGAAGTCTGCCATGGTCCTGAGTTATGAGGTCTGGGCGAAGAGGCAGGGTAATTGTCTTGTCTATCGACAGGTCGAGCAACATGGTGTACCAGTGCTGCCTGGGCCACGCTGGAGCGATCATGATCAAGTGAGCTCTGTCCCTGCGGAGCTTTAGCAGGACCCTGTGAACCAGCGGGAATGGTGGAAAGGCATAAAGCAGTTGGCTCGTCCACAGCATCAGGAAAACATCCGAGATCGAGCCCTGGGAGAGGCCTTGGAAGGAGCAGAACATCTGGCATTTCCTGTTCTCGTGGAAAGCGAAGAGGTCTATGCGGGGAAATCCCCACTTCCGGAAAACTGAATAAATAAGGGCGTCCGGATGAATCGGACCACTTGTGAGACAGGAAGGATCTGCTGAATCGATCCGCCAGAGTGTTCTGAACTCCTGGGAGAAAGGACGCTACCAGGTCTATTGAGTGGGCTATACAAAAGACCCAGAGTTGGATGGCCTCTTGACAAAGGGGAGAAGACCGTGCCCCTCCCTGCTTGTTTATGTAATACATGGCTGTTGTGTTTTCTGTGAACACTGAGACACAACGGCCTTGCAAGTGCTGTTGAAACGCCTGGCACGCAAGGCGGACTGCTCTCAGCTTTCGGACATTGATGTGCAAGGCCAGCTCCTGAGATGACCAAAGGCCTTGATTGCGAAGATGTCCGAGGTGAGTGCCCCAGCCGAGAGATGACGCATCCGTCGTCAGGGACATAGAGGCTGGAGCGGATGGAACGGCATCCCTGCACACACCAGGGAAGGCGTCAGCCACCAGTCCAGGGAGCCTAGGTTGCTTGGGGGAATGGAGACTATCATGTCTATGGCGTCTCTGCCCAGGTGGTATACCGAGTTGAGCCAAGATTGGAGGGGACGGAGGCATAGCCTGGCGTGTTTGGTCATGAACGTGCAGGCAGCCATGTGACCCAAGAGACCGAGACAAGTGCAAGCCGAAGTCGTTGGGAAGTTCTGTAGGCTTTGGATAATTGTTACCACCGCCTGAAACTGAGTCAGTGGTAAGCAGGTTCTGGCAAGACTGGAGTCCAGGATGGCCCCAATGAAGTCTATCCTCCGTGTGGGAACCAGAGTGGATTTCTCTGTATTGATCATCAGGCCTAGACATATGAATAGGTCCTTGACGATGCCCACATGATGGGCGACTTGTGTCTCAGAGGTCCCTCGGATGAGCCAATCTTCCAGATATGGAAAGACATGCAGCCAGCGGCGGCAGAGGGAGGCGGCGACTACAGCCATGCACTTTGTGAATACTCTCGGGGCTGTAGAGAGGCCAAACAACAGGACTGTAAACTGGAAATGCTGACGGTTGGCTACAACCCGGAGGCACCGCCTGTGTGGAGGATAAATGGCGATGTGAAAATACGCGTCCTTCATGTCAAGGGCGGCATACCAGTCTCCGGGATCCAATGATGGGATGATGGTCCCCAGGGATACTATGCGGAACGTCAACTTTATCATGAACTTGTTGAGTTCTCGCAGGTCTAGGATAGGTCTGAGACCTCTCTTCGCCTTGGGGGTTAGGAAATAGCAGGAACAGAACCCCTTCCCCCTTTCATCTTCTGGTACTTCCTCTATGGCTCCCATGGCAAGGAGCGTCCGCACCTCTGGTAAGAGGAATTGCTCATGATAGGGGTCCCTGAAGAGGGATGAGGGTGGAAGGTGAGGGGCGAAATAAACTGGAGGTGGTACCCAAATTCCACCATGCGTAGGACCCAATGATCTGAAGTTAGCTAAGACCACCCAGGGAGGAAAAAGGAGAGGCGGTTGAAAAAAGGAGGGAAAGGATCCTGGATAGTAACTGGTACACCGTCCTCGGGTGCACCTTCAAATGTTTGGCTTTGGCCCCGTAGGCGGTTTGGAGGGACCCTGATTTTGGCCCCCTTGGGGTCCAAACTGCCATCTACGATTGCCTTGGCCACACCTTCTGCCGAAGTCCTGTCTTCCTCTAGGCGGGGGATAAGGGTGGTGAGGCTGGAGACGGAAGGACCTGCGCTGAGTCACCGGGGTATGCATCCCGAGGGAGCGCATGATGACCCTGTTGTCCTTAAGGCTCTCCAGCCTGGGGTCAGTCTTTTCAGAGAATAGGCCTTGACCATCAAATGGCAGGTCCTGTATGGTGGTTTGTAACTCAGGTGGAAGGCCTGACACCTGAAGCCATGATATTTGCCTCATGGCAACACCTGAAGCCAGGGCCCTGGCTGCGGAGTCAACTGCATCCAGGGAGGCCTGGAGAGAAGTTCTCACCACCTTCTTCCCTTCCTCCATAAGGGCAGCAAACTCTGGGTGGGAGTCTTGGGGAATGAACTCCTTGAATTTCTCAACCGCCGTCCAGGTGTTATAATTGTAGCGGCTAAGCAGGGCTTGCCCGTTTGCCACCCTGAGTTGGAGGTCCCCAGTAGAGTATACCTTGCAGCCCAATAAGTCCATGCGCCTAGCCTTCTTTGATTTTGGAGCAGGAGCTTGCTGGCCATGGCGTTCCCTTTCATTGACTGATTGCACGACAAGGGAGCAGGGAGGAGGGTGCACGTACAGGTACTCTTACGCCTTAGAGGATACCATGTACTTCTGCTCAACTCCCTTGGCCGTGGGCGTAATAGATGCTGGAGATTGCCAGATGGTATCGGCGTTTGCTTGGGATCGTACGTATGAACGGCAGGGCCACTCTTGGGGGGGTGTCAGCTGTCAGGATATCCACCACCGGGTCCTCTATCTCCGGGACCTCCTCCACCTGAAGATTCATATTCAGGGCCACCCGCCTCAGGAGGTCCTGATGTGCCCGCAGGTCAATTGGAGGAGGGCCCGAGGAGGATGTCCCCACCACCGCTTCATCTGGAGAGGAGGAAGAGGAAAGGCCAGGGACAAAAGGGTCCTGTGTGGGCTCCTGTTCTTGAGTGATGTCAGGCTCAGGTGGAACTTGAGAGACTGTTGGCTGAATGAGAGCCTCCTCTGTACTCACGGGAGGGGGGCGGCTGACCGTTGCCTCCAGCACCCTGTGTTCCAATGGTGCGGAGCGGGATGGCACTGGAGGCACATCTTGGGATTTATGGTATGCCCAAGGTGTCCAGAATAACCACTGATGGGATCTCTGTTCCTGGGCCTGGGTCTCCTGGAAGACTCGGCCGGGCACAGCTGAGTCACGGTCCTGTGCATAGGAAGCACTGTCCACGTGAGATGACACAGATGTGTGATGAGATGGCTAAGGAGGAGCTGAAAAACTCTGGGAAGGGTCTCCATCTCTAAACAACCTCTCCCTGTGTGGCACCGGAGAGCGGTACCGGAGGCCATATCGGTACCGGGAACGAGACTGGGACCTGCGACCGGAGTGGTGCTGGGAGGTCGACCGGGATCTGGAGGCTTGACGTCTGGAGTGACTGAGAGAGGTGCGGTGCCGGGAATGGTATTGGGAGCTGGATCAGTGCCGAGAGTATTGGGCTGGCGAACGGGATGCTGATCGGTGCTGCGAGTACGACTGGTACCGAGATGGAGAGCGGTGCCAGGACTGCGAGTGGCATTGGGATCGGGATCAGCGACGGGACCGAGAGCGCTGGTGGGACCGTGATCGTGATCGGTGCCTCTCGACGGTGCTGACAAACGGTGGCCTCAGCAGGGCAGGCTTGGCTATTGATTGAATGACCCTCACCGGCGGTGCTGCTGGTTGAGGCAGCGCGGACTCCATCAGCGTGATCAGCTCCCTTGCCATAGAAAAGGTCTCCAGCGTGGAGGGAATTGTGAGCTCAACCACGGCATGCACCGGGGAGCTTTCAGGCACCGGACTTGACGGCCCTTGCGGGACTGGAATCGACGGTGCAGAAGCTGTTGGTGCCGTGGCAGGTGTCGGTGCCGGGCGGTCCGGCTTAGGCAGATGCTCCAACTGTGGTGCAGGTGGCACGGAAGCCGCAGGAGTCTTATGCTTCTTAACCCGCGGAGAGAGGGAACGGTGCCGAGCAGACATCGGTGCCGGTGCCGGTCGGTGCAGAGGGGCCTTAGTGGTACCGGCTCAATCCGGTGCCGAAGAGACGCTTCTGCCTGATGCGGACTGCCCAGCGCTCAGTGCCAGGGGCGGAGGAGTAAGAGCTGCCTCCATCAGGAGCTGTTTCAGACGAAAGTCCCGCTCCTTCTTTGTCCTGGGCTTAAAGGCCTTACAGATCCAGCACTTATCCGAGAGGTGGGATTCCCCGAGGCACTTAAGACAAGAGTCGTGGGGATCTCCCATTGGCATCGGTCTGTGGCAGGTCGAGCACGGTTTGAAGCCCGGTGAATCGGGCATGGGCCCTGGTACCGGGTGCGGGGAAGGGGCTAATCCCCGAACCCCTCTCAACTATATATACTAACTATAACAAAGAATGAATAAAACTAACTATAACTATAGAATTTATAACTATATACACAAGAATTAATAAAAGAACTACGAGTAGCTAGGGAGGTGGAGATCAGCTAAGCCGCACTCCACTGTTCCAACGACCGACGCGGCTGGTAAGAAGGAACTGAAGGGCCGTTGGGTTGGCAGGGGTATATATCTGGCTCCATGGCGGCGCCACTCTAGGAGGTGACCCAGCCGATCCATCGAGTGTTGCTAGGGTAAAAATCTTCCGACAAACGGAATCGATATGAGCAAGCACTTGAAGAAGAAAGTGTATTTCTTTTGTTTTCCTCTTATTCCCAAGTGGCTGAACCATTTTTACTTAAACTGTCCAAATAAAATTAATCTTCAAGAAGAAGTCAGGCCTCAAAATTCCTGGAAAATTTCAGACACATAAGTGAAAGTTCCAGATCATTTTGAACAGCTAAAAAGGGGGATTACAATGGAAATTCTTAAGCACCCTTACTTCAAGCAATCTTTTCTGCCATAATATATAAAAACACAAATGCTTCTATGAAATAATATTTTGCATTCAGACTCACAAAAGGAAAGGTGAAGAGAAACTAAAAATATGGAGAAATAAAATTTAAATTATTATCTTAATATTTTCCCAGAAAAATATATATTTTGTTTTAAATTGACTAAAATTTGTGGTCTAGTTGGGCTAGGAATAACAACAAGTAATGTCGTTTTCCATAAGAGAAAACAAAACATACTTAACGAAGCAAACAACTTGTGTGAGAAGACAGGAAATTACCATCTTCCATATTTGTCCATAATGAACTATTTTATCTTCTGACCAAAATGTTACTACTAAATTAATTCTCTCTCGCAAACACACACCTCCAACCCAACAGACCTCTTCATTCAATATCTCCAATGTTTTCTCTCAGTTTAATTGTCACATTTGAAGTTTATATGCTGAATTACAAAGCCCTTTATAATTGTGCCTGTCTACCTATCTGCTTTGATTTATCCCCATGTCAATGCTCTACTCAATCATTCTGGCTTACTTCTCCTTTCATTCCCATTCCTCACTCTGCTTCAAAAGGTGAAATCTTGTCCCCACTAAAGTCAATAGAAATTTCTATATTGACTTCAGTAGAGCCAGGATTTCACCTCAGATCGTTATCATGGAATCCACTATGCTTCAAATTTCTTCCCTCTCTTTTTCTGCCAATCAGTTCCTTCAACTCCATTCTAGAAATCCATCTCTAAAAGTAATATTTTCTTCTCATCATCAATAATCCTAATGTTCTCCATTTCCTGCACTGCTGCCGTCTATTTAGCTTAACATAATTTATAGCTCAATCTTTGAAGAACAGCTGATGGAAAATGAAAGTTGAGTATCTTCAATCAACGGCAGACCAAAAAGACTTCAAATGGTTTTCTGATGAGCTGAAGACCTTGTACCTTGGAATGAAGATGAGTCGCTGTTGCTGACCAATCATGGACAAATTCTGAAAAGATGGGCTGAACACTTTAATAACATTCTGAACTGCCTGACCACAATGTCAGCAACAGTGCTTGATGATCTTGAACAATTTCCAATTCAAGACCAACTCTCAATTCCACTGAACATATATGAAGTATGGAAAGCTGTCAAGCAAATATCAAACATCAAAGAAGTGGGTCCAGGTTGTATTCCCTGCATAAATCTTCAAATACGAGGGCCATGAGCCGATCAGGAAGCTCAATAACCTCTACTGAAAGTTTTGGGAAAAGGAGGCTGTGTCATGGGAATTTAAAGTTGTCAACACTATTCACCTTTACAAATGGGAAGGCAAGTACACTCCTTGAGGTAAACATTGTGGCCTCTCGCTCCTTGCTACTGCAGGAAAGATACTTGAGCAAGTCTTGCTAAACTGGCTAACTGACCAATTTGCAGAGAAGATACTGCCTGAAAGCCAATGCGCTGGGAATAGTACTTCAGATGTAATCTTTGCACTTTGGCAAATTCAGGAGAAATGTTGAGAGAAGAATCAAGATCTATATGTAGTTTTTGATGATCTTATTAAGGCCTTTGATTCTGTAAACTGAGATGGCTTGTGGACAGTCCTCCACAAGTTCAGTTCCTATGAAAAGTTTGTCAATATTATTAAATCTTTCCTTGCAGGAATGCAGTTCATGTCCTTGACCATGGCTGCTTCTCAAAACTCTTTGTTACCAGTAGAGTAAAACAAGGCTGTGTTCTTGTGCTAACTTTATTTAGCATTGTGTTTACAGCAGTTCTAATAGATGCATTCAGAGACACTGATTATGGCATTTATGTGCAATACCATATAGATAGAGATGTCCTGAATTTGCATTATTTGCATGCAAAGACAGAAGTTTTGAAAACAATTGTTCATATATTACTGTTCGCTGATGATTGTGCTTTATTGGCCCATATCCTCAAGGACATTCAGCTTCTCATTGATTTCTTTTTGCACATGAAGCAAAATGTTTTTTTTTTCCTTAATAATCAGCCTAAAGATAGAAGTCATGGTCCAGTCTCAACCAGAAAGTACTGCAACTTCTCAATTTGTGTCCACTAACAATATAGTATTCAAAGTCATTGAAAAATGTTGCTACCTTGGCTGTGTCATTTCACAAGATTCCATTAATGATGATGATCTTACAAAGTACATTAGTGCACCCAGCTATGCTTTGGAAAATTTCAGCATGGTCTCTGAAATGAACAGGGTGTCAGACTGCAAACAAAAATTGATATTTACCACACTGTCATCATGCTCACCCTCCTCTAACACTGCGATACATGACTTATGAGGAAAGGCTGAGGGAACTAAGCTTCTTTAGTCTGCAAAAGAGAAGACTGAGGGGGGATTTGATAGCAGCCCATGGTGGCTACTGTGATCTGAGCACCATAGGAATGTCTGTCAAAAAGGTCACCAATGTTACAGGGTGCCCTGCCCATTTAAGGGGAAGCAGCGTGGTGTGGCAGGTCAGGCACTGGGCTGGGATTCAGGAGCCATGGGTTCTCATCCTGCTCAGCTGGTGACCTTGGACAAGTCAATTCCTCTCTCTGAATTTTTCCTCCCACTCTGCATCTGTCAAGTCTGTTTAGATCTTTGGGCCTCTCTCAATGTGCACATACATCCCCTTGCACAATAGGCCCTGATCTCGTTTGGAGCAGCCAGTGCCACCACAATACAAAGCAATGAAGTGAGAATTTTCCCTATCCCACAGACCCAGATTGGCAGGAAGGGCAAATTCCTTCCCTCGAGACCTGGTCTGGCTCAAATATTAGGAAAAACGTTTTCACTCAGAGAGTGGTGAAGCACTGGAATGGGTTACCTAGGGAGGTGGTGGAATCTCCTTCCTTAGAGGTTTTTAAGGTCAGGCTTGACAAAGCCCTGGCTGGGTTGATTTAGTTGGGAATTGGTCCTGCTTTGAGCAGGGGGTTGGACTAGATGACCTCCTGAGGTCCCTTCCAACCCTGATATTCTATGATTCTATGAACTACCTGAAGGGGGGTTCCAAAGAAGTTGGAGTTCGGCTGTTCTCAGTGGTGAAAGATGACAGAACAAGAAGCAATGGTCTCAAGTTGCAGTCAGGAAGGTCTAGGTTGGATATTAGGAAACACTATTTCACTAGGAGGGTGGTGAAGCACTGGAATGGGTTACCTAGGGAGGTGGTAGAATCTCCATCCTTAGAGATTTTTAAGGCCCGGCTTCACAAAGCCCTGGCTGGGATGATTTAGTTGGTCTTGGTCCTGCTTTGAGCATGAGGTTGGACTAGATGACCTCCTGAGGTCTCTTCCAATCCTAATCTTCTATGATTCTATGATACATGAACTAGTTATCAATTCCACATAAAATACTTGGACCAATTTCATCTATGATGTCTACTGTGGATAGTGGGAATTAAATGGAAAGATTTCTTGCAAAAAACCGACGTCCTTGAGTGCTGCAACATCACAGGCCCTGAAGCTTTTATAGTGATAATACAGCTGAGATGGTGTGATCATGTGGTCTGTTTGTCTGACAGTGGAAAATGAAGGCTGTCTTTCACAGAGAATTACAGATCAGAACTCACTTTAGGGACAGACCAAGAAAACATTACAAAGACACTCTGCGACCAACCATCAATCTTAAAATGTTGACATGAACACCTTGGCGCTCTTAGCCCATGACAAGATCTGATGATATCAGCTCTGCCACTTCACACTGAAAGATTTCAAGAGCTTATGGACTGCTGTAATCAAAAAGAGATGTATGAGGCATAAGGGTAAAGGCAGCTCACATTCATCTGATTCAACTGTCTTCACCTGTAGCACTTGTGGATGAGACTGCACGTTTGATACTGGCCTTTGGTTTCATCTCAGGACCCACAATAAATGACTGTAACTCATCCATCAAACACAATAGGAGAATCTATCATCAATAGTTCCATCTATTTATTTTAAGAAAGAGGGGTTATATGATCACAATTTATAAGTACCTACATAGGGAACACAAATTTGACAATGGACTCTTCAGTCTAGCAGACAAAGGCACAACAAGATCCTGTGACTGGAGTTTGAACCTAGACAAATTCAGACTGAAAATAAGACACTATTTTTAAAAGTGAGGGTAAATTAACCATTGCAACAATTTACCAAGGGTTGTGAAGGATTCTCATCTCTGTCAATTTTTAAATCAAGATTGGACTTTTGTCTAACAGATATGATCTACTTAAGAAAAGCTTCTATTCAGGGAAGGACTATGGCTTGTATTATATAGGTCAGACAGAGGATCACAATGGTCCCTTCTGACCTGAACACCTATGAACATATGAATCCTGTCTTGCGTTTGTCTCACCTTTATTATTTGGATTTCAAGTTCTTCAGAGTGAATGAACATGTTTTAGTTTTGTCCCTAAATAGCAACTACATTTATGGTGCTATACAAATATTTTTTTAACAAGAAAAAAGAAAATAGAAAACATTAATTTTAGTTTATAATCCACAGTAATTTAGAATTATTTCAGTTTGAACATTTGTATAATATGAATTTTAATAGTGTATGTTTGCACATTGATTTAATATATTACAGTGCAACATATTTTCACTTAATTTTCTCCACTTTTTCTCTTTCTTACTTCAAGTTATTTTTTTAATACCATTGCCAAGAGCAATTCCCACCTATAGTGCAAAAGTGCTGAAATCACTGCAGGCTTCACTACATCTGAGCTGAATGTTTCTTCAGTAGCAATCTCTGATTTAAAAAATGCACAATAGCTCCAAGAAAGAATAGTCTAAAACTCTTTCCCCAGAGATGCATCCACTTTGGCTCACGTTAAAAGTCCAATTTACAACAGAATGTTTTGGTTGTCTGAATCATCACGCCTACTCCAGATAATGTAATTATTACAACATATTTTACATAAAAATAAAAACAATAACCATGTTTACTTATTTTATTGACCAAATATATAAGAGCTGATAAGTAAAACAGTCAAGAACTGTAATGAATAATTGTGGGTAACTTTTAAAACCAATATACCTGAATTGCATTTAACAAGACTATAGAGAAAGCAAGAAAATGACCAAATCTGTTTACACGTCAGGGGAAAGCTGTCAACTACAGATTCATCTACAACATCTCAAAGGACTACAAAGAAAGAGCAAGTATTGCTGGGCTCAGAGAGAGCCAATAGCTCCAACAACTTCTGCAAGAATTGTAGAAAGCCAGCTACTCTCTTGTTTTTTACAGATGACTAACCATTATCAGAGGCTCCTCACATCTCTGTAGTTTTTAATAAGAATCTTCTACTTTCTTTTTCAGATTCTTGTGTTTTTATTGAAATGGCCAAGAGTTTAGTTGTTGCTATTACTGTAAACTCAAAACAAAAGCTGGATTTTTGGTGCAATTACTGCTTGCTTGCTGACTGTCAAAAACATTTAATACCTCAGGACAAATCTAGTACTGACTAAATAACACAATTAAAGTGTAAGTTGGAACAGAATTTTGGTTCACAGGGCTTTATTATTATTTTTAAAAAAAGGAGGAAAGGAAAAAAAGCAGCCTAATGAGGTGCTAATGAAATTCACATGTGAACAGTTCATCCTGTTCTAAAAACAACCTCTGTCGATTGAAATGTAGGTGCTTTCATTATGTACTTCCTGGTGCACTGGTTTGTGTGTTTATATATACTGAAAATACTGGGGCCAGATAGTCTGGTCAGCTAAAGCCACTGTGAGCCATATAAGCAACACAACGTGAAGAGAGAAAACAGAAGGAGAGTTTGCTGTCTGCCTTGGGCTCTGATTAAAGTCAATAATTGAGGCAGAGTTCTCCCTGGAAACTGAGCATTGTTGTCAAGCTGAGATTCCCAGAAGAAGGGATTGCCCTGCATCCTGTTTGCCCATCTCATTTCAGGATTGGCGTATATGTGAAAATAAAGTACCAGTAACTTATACTTAGAATACATGAAGAATCCAAGCCACTGATTTCTCCTCTACTGGGATGTTGACCTTCAAAGCCCTGGATGTCTGTTTCTGCATGGCTGAGGGGCAACATTACGTCAGAATTGGATACTTGTGTCAAAGGAGCAATATAAAAAAATCCTTTGTTCTGAAAGAGTTACTTAAGACCATAAGAACGGCCATATTAGGTCAGACCAATAGTCCATCTAGCCAGTATCCAGTCTTCCAACTGTAGCCACTGCCACAAGGTTCAAAGGGAATGAATAGAACAGGGTAATAATCAAGTGATCCATCCCCTGTTGTCTTCTCCCAGATTCTGGCAGTCAGAAGCTTAGGGACATCCAGAGGTTGGGGTTGCATCCCTGACCATCTTGGGTAATAGCCATTGATGAATCAATCCTCCATGAACTTCTCCAATTCTTTTTTTAACAGAGTTATACTTTTGACCTTCACCACATCCCCTCTCAATGAGCTCCACAAATTGACTATGCACTGTGTGAAGAAGTACTTCCTTTGGTTTGTTTTAAATCTCTGGCCTATTAATTCCATTGGGTGCCCCCGGTTCTTGTAATATGTGAAGGTGTAAATGAAACTTCTTAATTCACTTTCTCCATATTATTCTTGATTTTATATACCTCTTTCATATCCCTCTATAGTCATCTCTTTTTGAAGCTGAATGATAGTCTTTTAATCTCTCCTCATCTAGAAGCTGTTCCATACCCTTAATCATTTTTGTTGCCCTTCTCTGTACCTTTTCCATTTCCAATATATCTTTTATGAGATGGGGCAACCAGAAGTGCATGCTGTATTCAAAGTATGGGAATACCATGGATTTATATAGCGACATTAGGATATTTATTGTCTAATTACCTAATTAGGTGCTAGATTTTTTGACTAGTACTGCACTTTGAGCAGATGTTTTCAGAGAACTATCCACAATGATGCCAAGGTCTCTTTCTTGAGTGGTAACAGCTAATTTAGACCCCATTATTATGCGTTATTATTATGCTGGGATTGTGTTTTCCAATGTGCATTACTTTGCATTTATCAACACTGAATTTCATCTGCCATTTTGTTGCCCAGTCACCCAGTATTGTGAGATTCCTTTGTAATTCTTTGCAGTCAGCTTTTGACTTAACTATCTTGAGCAATTTTGTGCCATCTGCAAATTTTTCCACCTCACTGTTCACCTCTACACATATAACCTATACTACACGTATAACATGCTTAATACAAACCCACCAATGCAAGGAAATAAAAAAAATTAAGCAACCTAACAGTATATACCCTCTACTCCCCAACTTATGGACTCTCACCATACTACACTGACGTACACCATGAATTATGCACAGCAATCTTAACTTTTCCTGCCTTCCATCTATTTGCACACACCTCTTTATCAGATTATTATCCCAACAGCAGTACTTGGTCTAATAGGTAGTTGCGTTGAGAGATGGTAATTTGGTAAGGGGTGTATGCAAAAGTTTGGCTAAAGGCAGTGATGGAAGAACACGTGGTGGTAGAGAAGTGCAACTACTGATGGAGAAGATTTTATCAGTGAGCAGCTATGCATGAACCCTTCTTTTCAGGAGGATACAATCAGACAGAATAGTACAGCTCCTGATGGAGAAGATTATTTCTCTTAGAGATGTTATAACTGATGGATAATGGATTCATATAAACTTAACATGAATAATCACTAAAAATGAGCCTACATCCAAAATTGCCCTTTAAAAACACCTCAAACTATCAATTGCTCCAAATTAACTCAGGATCCATCTCTCATGTATTTTTTATATAAATAGACAACATTTAAAACGATATCAGTCAACAATTGTAAGTAGGGAAAGCAATATTCCTTATGTATTGTACTGGTTATGCAGAATATAATGCTTAACACTGATTAGAGAAACACTAATGAATTTGTAATGTGGATATGCAGAGGGAGTCAGGTGAGTGAGACCAAAATTGGAGATATACTAGACCAGAAATGGAAGGAATGAGTCTGAAGAATCAGAGGCAGCAACAAACCTCATGAAACCCAGGAGAACTTCCTGGTACTCCATAATTTGATAACTTAGGTCCCTACTCTTTCTTTTTTATTGGTTTATCATCTGGAATAAACATATGTTCAGACACTATAAGTGGCAATCATTTTGTCTGAAAATTTATAAATAAAGGTAAAAGTTTATTAAGTCTAAATTGGTGCATGTGTGACTCACTTTCCCATGTTATATTCCCAACAATACACACACATATTATAGGGGGACTGATAGCACCTCCAATTATTAAGGTTGTTTGACACTTCCCATTGAAAGACTCATTTTCAATTTTTTACAACTTTTTACAACTTTGCCAAACTTTAACTGTTCAGGCTGAAATTGTATATGCTGGATATCTACCTCAGCCAAAACAATCCAGCCATTTCTGAGAATAAGCCTAGGGAAAAATACATTGTTTTTCTCAAGTTAAACATTTTGGAAACCTTTTTTCTTGAGAAGCTCTAGCACTTCTGTGCTTTGGAGAAGGGATTTGAAATTTGGTAGAGTGATAGCCTGTATGTCAGAGATTTGTCTTTTGTTGTTCCTGTATCAATCCACATAAATTTGGACAACCTATAAGCCTCTGAAAAAAATCAGAGTTCACACACACTCAGTAGAGACTTGCTAGACAGCTAAAATCTCTGATGATTCCATTTCTGTTGAGCAGGACTTTATCTGCAACTGCAGCTCTGGGCTGCTGAGGGCTGTGCCAAGACCAGGTCCGGACAGAAGAATTGAAAGCAAGGATCCTGTCTCTCCTGTGCTCCCAGTGACCCCTTGCTTTGCCTACATGGCATAGAGGAGGAACCTATTTGATTCAAATGCAGAAGGGACATGAAGGAGAAGAGAAGAATAGATTAATCTAATGTTCCTGGGGGAAGGAAACGAGACTGGAGTCTGGGGACTAGAGGAGGGGGAAACTGGGCATTGACTTGCAGGGGCAGAACAGGCACTGTCTGGACAAAGAGACTGGGACAGGGAGCCAGCAGTGGGGGAGATTGGGAAAAGGAAACAGGAAAGGGGAGGGGAGGGAGGCTGAGGTTGAATGAGTAGCCTAGGGGAGGATGTCTGGGAGCCAGTGAGGATGGGTAGCATGGTCAGGAGGGTGTGTGACTGAAGGCCAGTGGAGATGTTAAATTTGGATAAGGACACTGTGGACAAGGGTGCTACTGGGAATTTATGGGCAAGGAGAATGAGGCCAGGAGGGGAACAGACAGACTGGGGGCCGGGAGACTCTGGGATGGGGAATCCAGAAAGGGAGATAAGGCATGTCTAGGCAAGGAGACTGGGATGGGAAGCCTGAGAAGTGGAGACTGGGATTGGCTAAGTGAGAAGAATGGGACTGGGATGATGACTGGGATGGGGAAGAAACAGGACTGGCAAATAGACAAGTGAGAAAGGATAAGGTAGAAGGGGTTAAGGGTTTTTTGGGGGGGGCTGTAATAAGCCTCTGTCCCAAATCTGGACCTTAGCGTCCAAAATCTGGGTGCTTAGCATGAACCTCCAAGCTTAATTACCAACTTGGAACTTATCTCGCTACCACCATCCAAAATTTCCAGGGTTTTGGCCCCCTCTGGTCTCCCCAAACCTTCCCTGGAGAGACCCCTAAGACCCAGAAGCTCCGAGTCTTACCGGCAAGAAAATACACCACTTCCCTTCTCCCATATCTATACTCCACCATGACTTTCCTCTCTGGGCTAACTTGAGGTATTGATGCACCATCTCTATACATTACAATACAAGAAGCCTGTCCCCTCTCTCTCACAAAGAGACAAACCGTCAAGCACAATGAAACAGAGATTGATTTAATTTATATGCTCTTTCACACTCCTTCTTCTCCCCCCCCCAGTCTTTCCACTGAGAGAGGACGTACTTCCTGCACAGAGATCCTAGTAGCCTTTTGCGCCTGTTAACTAGGAGAAAGAACTCCAACAGTTTAAAAGTAAGCTTTACATAAAAAGAACCCAAGAAAAACATCATGACATGTCGCGTGATCAAGTGCATAATCCTATGGCTCTCTCGCTTCAAAGAATATATGAATAACACTGTATTTCAAAAAAGATATCCAATTTAAACATTCCCAGCAACTACCAACACTGTAAATACAAAACTACAATTAAACCATATTGCTTTTTCTTTTGTACTCACAAATTAGGGGTACAGAAGAGGTAGAAGTTAAGCTTGATATAGAAAAAGAGCGTGCTTCACCCTCATAGCGAGAGAAAAACAAACACAGAACAGAAACATATAAAGACAACACACCAGAGTTCCCTCCCTGAGCTTTGAAAAATCCGGTTTCCTGATTGGTCCTCTGGTCAGGTGTTTGGTTCCCTTTGTTAACCCTTTACAGGTAAAAGAAACATTAACCGTTAGCTATCTGTTTATGACAGGGGCAGGAAGAGGGAGACAGGAAGAAGAGTCTCTGCCCATCAAAGCATAATGCCCTCCCGAATCTGGAATAGACATCCTGAATCTCACCAGTTCTCCGCTGCCAGCAAATATCTGTGCAATCCACTGGCTAAGTGTCTCTCATCCCTATCTAGTGCTGGTCCACAGAGAGTGACAATTCATTACTGCTGTCGGTTACACCCTTAGCTCAAGTTGCAGAGGTCTGTGTGGTGGATATAAAGGTTCTAACAAAATGCTGATGACTCAATTGACTGTCAATATGCTGTCATATGATGAAATGTCAATGAGTTTTAGGGTATTCAAAAATTTTTTTTTTAAAGAAAACTTAAGATATTACTTTGGTAACCTTAATTCTGGCATTTTCTAACCTTTGAGTGCTTAATATTGCCACCATAATAACGTCTTTTTAACAGAGTTTGTGTGTGAGTGCATACACACTAGTATCTAATATGATCCTGATGTAAATCCTAATGTGACATTGATATAAATGTGAAAACTTGATGCATAGCTTTTTTATTTACATAACATTCTGCAGTGAATATCATTAAAATGTAACCAAATGCAGTACTGCAGTATTGAGGTTGATATTATCTTTTCTATATTTAGAATACAACTGGATGAGTACTGGAAAAACAAAAGTCCATGATTATTAGTGGCAGATTGGCCAGGCTCATAGAGGGCCGCAGAGAGCATGGCTTCTTCTGTGCAAGCAGTGGACACCATCCCTACACGTGTAGAGGTCTTAGCCCTACATTCTACTTCCTTTACAGGAGGACCAAAGATACTTGGACAAGTTAATGTTTATCATGTGAAAGTTATTAATACAGTTGTAGTCAGATGTCTTTAGCAAGTTCATAGTGCTCAGTAATCATTTTGTGAAAACTGGGGTAACATTCAGTAACATATACAGAGAAGTATTAATATGGTATCACAATAAATTATAATTTTCAGTGACGTCCACTGTAAATAACATATGCTTTGAAATTATGGAGGGCTGACAGTCCCTCCCCAGAAAAAGTTACAACTAATTTCTTGTGAAAAGTTTGATTTTTGACTGCTCTCCAATCTCCCCCAAACTAAAGTTATTTTCAAATTTCAGGGACAGCTTCTCTTCCATTACAGACCATCATTTCACAAGTTTGCTGGAGATCAAGGAAGGAATTTTATGATTATGATATTGATTTTTCTTAGCCCTTTTTGTTTCAACATTTTTGTAAATATTTTTCCCATCAAATATGTAAAAAACAAACACACACAAACATAAATCCCCCCACAAATCCTGGAAAACTTTGCTTATAGAATAGTCATCATAAATATGAAGTTGTTGCCTGTCAGGTTTTGAAGATATTTTCATATTTCTTTGTGTGAATATACAAAAATAGATGGGAGATATACCTATACTTTTTTCACATTTAATTAATGTACATTCTTAAATCCTGAAATTTTAAACACATTAAACATTCATATGTAATGTGAATTATCAAAAGATAGTCAGTGTTTCCTTGTAAATGCTTAAATTTACCACAAGTATTTTTAAAACACATTTTAAAAATGTTACAATATCACATCCTATGAAATATAATCGAGAAAACCCAGGTGAACCTTTTATTGGTTATCCTGCGAATGTTTAAATTAAGGACACGTGCTTAAACATTCACAAGACAACAAAGATATATTTTCCTCTGGGATGCAACACACATTAGGTCATGTTAATACATTTATACTTTATGTTTCAATAACAACACTTGATTAAGTATAGTCACTCATAAAACAAGGAAATAACAGGAGTTCAATACCTTTGAAAATAAGGCCATTTTTATTTAGGTTCCTAAACAATGATTTAGGTGTATAATCAGACCTCAGGTTTGAAAACTGTTTCCTTGACTATGCTGAACTATCCGCTGAGGGAATACCTGGAAACATTTATATTAAACAGAGATGGAAACCACAGGAAATTAAAGTGTTCGAAAATCTGGCTTAGATTTCCATTTAGGATAAAGGAAAACGAAAAAGAATGCTCAATGAATCTGATGTACAGTCTAAACAAAAACAGAGTTACCTTCACAAAATGGAGGTGAGCCCTCAAACTGCAGTTGTGCATTCAGCTTGCAAGTCAACATGTCATTTCCAACCAGGGTGAAACCAGGATGACACTCGTATTTGGCAAAATCTCCTGAAAAGGATCAATGACAGACTCTTTTTAATTACTCCTCAGTATGATCTATATTATCTTTTACAAAGTGAAATATGTGATATTTCCCCTTAAAATACATTATTTTATATAGTTACTGTATAATGTAGAAATGTAAAAGGAGAAGAAAACTTGAAATATGAATCTCATATTGTCAGATAGGAAGAGGACAGAAGGAATAAAGGGAAGATTTCCATATTGTACTATATTTTCAAGCATTGGAGATACCTTAGAAATGTACTCAGGAGGAGAATGAGATGTAGTAATGGTTTAACTAGATTTTAAGTGAAAGTTGTGTAATGGCCAAGTGTGCTAGCATGAGTTTTATGAGAAAATGAGATACAAATTTATCACCTATTTCAAAATCATCATCTTCTGTAAGTAAGTCAGCCTGTGGAACTGCTGGTGGAGGCTGGCATTTCTTTAGTTGATAAGCTACAAAACAAAATTTAAATACTATTAAATATTAGATTAATAAAATTTATTATAACGGAAGTTAACACCCTCATCCTACAATTGACTGTGCATGGGCACCTGTGTGCCCACATGGATTCACACCGAAACCCATGCACAGTCAAAATTGCAATATCTGGATCTAAATTTTTACAACTAAACAAATCAGTTAAAACATGATTGTTACCCATCTAATGACTTTTCATAATATTTCTAAAACAATATGAAAAATGTCTGTTAGCAATATAAAAATATACATCTCATACACATTAGTCAGTCCAGCTCATCTCTGGATTAAAACAACTGGGAGAAATCAGGGATGAATTTGACTCAATATATGTTTTACTTAGCAAAAACAAACAAAAAAGCCAGATGACTACTAATACAATGCCACCAATAAGTTATTAAAAAACAAATGTGAAATAGTTACCATTTCCTTCTAAACTAGTTTCTGTCAGCTCTTCAAATTTTTGGAGGATATCCAATTTCAGGAAACATGTCCTGCTGGCCATAGTATTTACTGCTCTGAACAGTCCCATTGGGAAAATGAGCATTACAATTACTAACATGTTTGTAGCTTTGGGCACTTAGTTTGTCTTTACCTCTACTGAACATTTGGGGCTTGATTTTCTCTCTGATAGCCTACGAGGATAATCCTGGGTAATATCTCCAAAATAAAGATGTCAGCTAGGGATAGGAATGCACATACTACACATATTAATCTCTCTCCTTCCATGGAAATCAAGCTCAGTTAAGAATAAAGCTGCTCCCTATATCCTCTGAATCCCTCCCCCACCTGTCAAGTTACAAAAGTTAAAAAACAAACAAATAAATCATAATGGGAATTAATCCTCAGACCTCCCTAATTGTGACAGATGTGTGAGTTACTGCACCTCTGCAGGCATTGTGCAAGGAGAAAGGTGGATTGAGATCCATAAAAAGCCACTAAGGACAGGAAGGGGAAAGCATGCATATGAGGTACTATCATCTCTGAGTATCTTTATGTGCCCTGAGAGTAGTTAGTGTTCAAACCCTCCATTACACAGTTGCACATAACTGTGAGGATGACCAGAGACGGTACAGAACCTAGTTACACCCAAATAAGTGAACTCTTGCATAAAAGATGGGCCAGAATTTTGCCACAAAATATGAAAAACAAAATAGTTCAACATTTACTATTTAGAGTTCAGTTTGTCCAAAAATGTAAGATTCAGACCTAAAGAATTCAAAAAAATGTGCATGAAAATCTGCACTACTACATTAAAATAGCAGGCCAAGTAAGCATGATTAATTTTTCTCAATAAGGACATCATGGTTAGGAAATATTCATAAAATCCACAAACTGATCTGCAAAACTATATGTTCCCAGGAAGCAGACTGACCATGGAAATTGAGGACAAAGAACCCTCCGGTTGAGAAGTCACTGTGAAATTTGAGAAGGACTTGATTGGTAGAGCTGTAAGCTGTTTCAAGAGCTGTGTTCCCACTGAAAACACCCAGCTGAGGTGAATTTTGATCAGGACCATCCCTAGAGACCAAAAGAAAGAAAGTAGTCTTAGTAAAAACCTATATAATTAAAATTTAAATTAACGATCTATTTTCTTTTGACAGCAGGCTAAATCTTTGAGAAAGCAAGTTAATCCTAACTACTGTGGTTGAGGTTGTTTCATCTGTATTCAGTCTATGAAGGCAATGTTGAATATTTTTTCTAATGTCAAAGCCTGACCCTTTTAGAGAAGGTTGGGAAAAGTGCATGCAATAGTCACTTTAATTTTTGCATAGGTAAGAACCTTTAGAATCCTGAGGTTTTCTACATTTCTCTTCGATTCCATTTCTTTCCTTCCCTTCCTATGTTTCACATATAAATCAGTTGTACCTCAGAAAAACAAACCACTTTACATATCTGGAGAACTCCTGAAATCACATGATACATTTATTGCCTGCAAGTCTTTTTTATGCCAGTAGTTCCAGTACAATCAAGGGAGTAAGAGTTTGCAGGATGACACTTTTGTTCATGATTGCCATTCATTCCAACTGCTGTAGACATGTGCTCAGAAATCAAATAAGAGTTCTGCATCTCACAACAGCAGGACAGACACCAAATATATATACACACACACACAAACACACACAATATTAAGCTACTTTCATTTTGAGTATCATTATGTAAAAACATTTCAGCTAAAAAAGTCAGAACAACTAACAGAACAACTGTTTTCACTTTCCAACCTCTAGAACACTTCTTTTGTGGGCCCTCCCTAGGTTACACTTGCTGAACCCAAGCTGAATCAAGAAGCTTTTGTGATATGTACTTTACTACACTATACTCCACAAATCATTTAGCTTCTGCCCTTTCACTATCTTTAGATTAGAAGGATATTTGCTCACTTCAGTCTATGATGAGTTCAGTCCAACTTCTCACAGAAAAAAACCCAGTGCATTAATTCATGTCTTGTCTATCCTAAGCCTATCAAGTGAACCTCCTGATCGCAGCCAAATCTATTATATATATAAAACCAGAGTATACATGAACTATCTTTTAAACAGTGTCATTTGTCAAGTGTGTTTAATGCATTTATCACTATTCATTCTAGTACCAGCTTTGAAAATTACCCCATCCTAACATAAATACATGCTGCCACTAATGACAACTATAAATAAATAAAATTAAAATAAAACCAACCACTTTTATTTACCTTCTTGCAACAGTAGTTCTTTGAGGTGTGTTGGATATGTCCATCATACGGTGGGCATGTGCCAGATAATTTTGCCTAGCAGTACTTATGGGGTGACCCCCACCTATCTCCAAGCTCCTTGTGCTGCAAGTGAGGATATAAAGGATAGAGATTCTCCACCCCTCCTCCAGTTTCTTTCACTGGAACCTAATGTTAGACTCCCATGTGCTGGGGAAGGAGGGTGCACTGCGTAATGGAAATATGCAAAACATCTTGAAGAACAACAGTTATGAGAAGTAACCTTTTTTCTTCTTTGAGTGCTTGCATATGTCATTACATTGTAGATGTAGCAGAGAATCCTGTGGCACCTTATAGACTAACAGACGTTTTGGAGCATGAGCTTTTGTGGACACCCAAGCTGTTACCCCAGAAGATGAGATTTCAAATCTTCTCTGAAGAGGGATAGTTGGACCACCTTGCCTACATTTGCATCTTCTCTGGAAGCAGCAGACAGTGAATGACGACTACTGGAAGTACGGATTGAGGCAAGCACTTGAAGAGGAACTAAAAAATTGAGACTAAAGGGGCTTTGATTTTTTTTCCTTCCTCTGCCCAATGCATCATGATATAAATATCCATTATTTTCCAATTAACATGAACACTATATTTTAATTAATATTTTTCATTTTAAAAGTCAGATTACCAAAAATAACAATTAAAAAACAAACATAACTGTTATCACCCCCCTTCACCAAGGGGGGTGAGGTAATATTTTTTACTGGACCAAGTTCTGTGTTGGTCTAATAAAAGACATTACCTCACCCACCTGATCTCTCCAATATCCTGTGACCAGCATTACTACAAGAATGCTGTATTATGTGGAACTTATTCTATCCATTTATGCAGTTAGTTTATGTTCCATTTTTGTTTTAACCTTACTCTTAACTACTCTCGGTCTTTGGAACCTATATTGCATTGTAGAGAACACCAAGTAAAAGTCAGAGCTACAGACACAAAGTCAAGGACAAATCAACCAGACACCAATTATTTTATGTTGAACAGTCACATACCAAACTGCAATGTAGTCATTCACTGGTTCAGTTTGGAGTAAGGTAAAGTTGATATAAACCCCATGGCCTTGAGGGACAGAAATAAGCCATGTACAGTCCTTTGAATTTGGATATTCATCTGGAAATCCTGGGGAATAAACTGTACCATTCTGAGAGGTTACATTATAGCCACACGGAGCTGAAAAGAAAACAAATAAAAAATTTACAGGTGGAATAAATTTATTGCAGTTAAAATGGAATAGAAAAATAGATCAAAATTTTAAAGATTCTGCAGAACAAAATAATCAAAATCTTTACGAGAACAATTTTCCTTGGTTGGGTGACTTTCAGTGATAAGATTATTTATATTTCTAAGAAATAACTTATTCCTGATGTCTTTCATAGTATGTTGCTTAAAACTCATCAGAATTTGTTCAAACAATTGCTTATGTACAGCATTTGTTAAATGAAGTTACGACACATTTTTAAAAAATATTTTTTCCTGTTGTACTTAATCTCTGGAAATCAAGGGAAGAAACACCCACAACACACAATCTACAGACCATCACACAATTAAAAAGCATCCTCCCCCAGAATGGAACCTTGAACAGAACAACTACAGAATTCCCAAGGAATGTTAAGCACTGATTGTGCTTCCACTACCACTACAAACACCAAACACACTTTATTTATCTTTAATAAATAAATTACCATTCTTTAATCGAAGTTTGTATGTTCGTTATTCTTTTATTTTTCAAAATGAAATGAAGATACAGGCATAAATTCGCGTATACTGGCACAATGAAATTCTAAGGCGAGTTTGTAACATGGAAGTGTGTTTGACTTCTGTAAAGGCAGTGAATATTTAGAATTGTGCCTTCTGTTTGGTTAAGAGTGAGGTTTAATTACACGTTTTATTTGGTGGGGTGTACATATATATGCAAGAGGCATAAAAAGTTCTCTATATTCCTCTCTACCCTTCATATACATCTGCACCCTTATAGATCCTGAGTTGCAGTGACACTCCCTCCAGTCCAGGAGAGCTGGACATATCTCTTTCCAGAGTCAATCCATTTTATGGTGACCAGACATCCCGTTTTTAAAGGGACAGGCCTGTATTTAAGCCCTCCTGCATGTGTTCCCACTTTTTTAAAAAAAAAATGGGCAAATTGTCCTGTATTTTATGTCTTCTCCCCCCATCAGTACTGGTTGGTCCTACTGCTGGCCAGATCCCTGCTCGACAGCCACCCACTCACTGGTCAGTGGGAGGATCCCGTGGCTGATGACAGGGGTGGGTATGCAAGGCTGGTGGTTGGGCAAAGATGCAGCACGCGGGGCAGGCTGCTCTCCCTGCTGGCCCATCAGCACAGCCCCCACTGCATGCTGGCTTTCAGCCAGCCGGGCCTCATTCCCTGTCCTGTTTTCAGCCAGTGCTGGCTGCACTCTGCAGTGGCTGATGAGTGCAGGCAGGCGCCAGGTAGCGGCCAGTTATGTGTTGCCTCTGCAGCTCACCCATCAGCCCATTACATGCTCCCCCTCTCGCTGTCCTCTCCCTGCTTTGCCCCTTTACCTCCCCAATCCCACTGGCTCCTCCACATCCCCCCCAGCGGGGCACATTCCACTCCCAGTGCTGTGTGGAGAACCAGCCCCTGGTCAGAACGCTCAGCTCATCAATGGGCTGGCCAGAAGGTTTCTTCCTTTCCCCACTGCCTCTGGCTGGGCCAGAGCCCCAGGAAAGCCCATGACACTCTGGTCCGGTGCGCTGGCCAGGAGGAGCAAAGTCCTGCGTGTGCCAGAGCCCCGCACAGCGCTGGCACAGGGAAGCCTCTCAGCTAAGCTGTGGAGTGGTGGTGGTGAAGCAATTTCCAGCCTGTTCACCCCCGACCCTGCAGTCTCCATAGCAGCTCCCCGGGCAGCGGCTTAGCACTCTCTTTCCCCTAGCTCTGTCCCCTAGACACCCTCCACTGCTGAGCCATCTCTCTGGCCAGGTTTGCTGAAGCCCCTGCAATCAGGTTCCTGGGCCCTGGTGTACAGTGCATCCTTAGGGCTTAACCCCTTCCTGCCTGTATTGTAGGAGGCAGCTGGGTTATGTCGGTGGCCAGTAGAAGCCTGGAAGTGTTATCTGCCTTTTGACACAGTGTGGGCAGGAAAGGATAAGCTGCTTCCAGTACAAGGCAGAGGGCACGGGAAGAGAGAAGAGATGAACTCTGCAAAGACATGAGCCAGGTCATCCCTTCCTCTCCCCCTCCTCCACTGCGACAGGAAGCAGCTCCTGTCTCCTCCTTCATGCACAGTGTGGAAAGGCTGCTGCTAGCCACATTCTGATGTGAACCCTAGCAGAAATCTGGGGAGGAGGCCATGTGACCCTGCGTCCCCTCCCACCACGTGTTGCCTCAGGAAGACACAGTGCTAGGTACCAGGAGAAAATGGGTCAGTTCCAAGGGCCCAGCCAGGCCTGGAAGGCAGAGAGCTCCAGGCAGGAGGATCGGGTTGGTCGATCACACCCACACACATCCCGTGTGGGAGAGGTGTACGGGAGTGTGTGTATATCACCTCTCCATGTGTGAACCCTAAAGTCTTAAGGATAAGAAGGTAAATAAAAAGAATCCAGCTAAGCAGTATTTCTTTTTAACAGGGGCCCAGTCAACTTGATGTTAATTTGAATGTTTGTACTACATAGTTCTGACAGATTGCCATTGAACTTGCTTGAATATGAATAATTTTACTAGGTGTCCCTTGTTCAGCATTGGGAAATATGGTCACCCTAATTCATTTTATTGTGGACGTAGGAGGAAGAAACAGGGAGGATAATGTCTCACTCACCGTATGGTTTGAAAATACTGTGATTTTAGGGCAGCTGGAGGATCTGGTCAGTAGAGAGTACCCTTGGTTGGCTTGCCCAATGTAAAAGAGTTTGGTTAAATGCCCTTTCTTCTGGTTGATTCCTAGTTGCTTAAGTAGCCCTCAAAGGAAGAAGACCGACTCTGACAGCCATAGGATTGGGGCTACATACAGATAACTGAAAGCCAGACCTCCAGCCTTATGCTAAGCAAAAACCATCTGGTCGAGAGAATCTGGTCTGCTGTCTCCACAGTATTTCCTGCCTCTGATGGTTCAATGAGCTTAGAAAGCTTGCAAGATTGCTATGTTCAAATATATTTCCTGATACTAATATAATTGCAAGAGTAGAATGCTTTAAGTTACATTTTAGCTATATATTTTTTAAAAAAACATTACTTGTTTTATACTAAAAATATGTATAGGTTATGCTTTTCTATGTGTCATAAACAGATAGTTAAGGGTTACTGTCTCTTTTACTTGTAAAGGGTTAAGAAGCTCAGTAAACCTGGCTGACACATGACCACAAGACCAATCGAGGGACAAGATACTTTCAAATTTTGGTAGAGGGAACTCTTTGTTTGTGCTGTTTTTTTTGTTCGTTGTTCGCTCTTGGGGATAAGAGGGACCAGACGTGCAACCAGGTCTTTCTCCAATCTTCCTGAAACAGTCTCTCATGTTCAAAATAGTAAATACTAGCTAGAAAAGGCGGATTAATCTTATGTTTGTTTTCTTAACTTGTGAATGTGTATTTTGCTGGAAGGATTTTTACCTCTGTTTGCTGTAACTTTTAATCTCAGGCTAAGGGGGAGGAAGTCCCTCTAGTCTATATGAGCTGAATACCCTGTAAACATTTTCCATCCTGATTTTACAGAGATAATTTTTACTTTTTCTTTCTTTAATTAAAAGCTTTCTTTTTTAAGAACCTGATTGATTTTTTCCCCTTGTTTAAGACCCAAGGGGATTGGGTCTGAACTCACCAGGGATTGGTGGGGGGAAAGGAGGGGGGGGAAGGTTAATTCCTCTCTGTTTTAAGATCCAAGGAGTTTGGATCAGTGTAGTCTCTCAGGGTAACCCAGGGAGGGGAAAGTCTGGGAGGGGGAAAGGAGGGGGAATGGTTTATTTCTCCTTGTTTTAAGACCCAAGGGGTTTGGGTCTTGGGTTCCCCAGGGAAGGTTTTGGGGGAACAGAAAGTGTGCCAAACACTATATTTTGGCTGGTGGCAGCACTATCAGATCTAAGCTAGAAATTAAGCTTAGAAGGGTCCAAGCAGGTCCCCACTTTTTGGACGCTAAAGTTCAAAGTGGGAAAAAGACCTTGATACTATGCTTTCTGGTTTAAAACTTTTTTTTATTATTATTTTGTCTTCATTATTCAGTCACCGTTTATAAAGCAGACTAAGCTTTAGCTCAATAAAGATCACCTTTACTCTTGTTACCCAGATCTGTCAATAAACTATCATAGCTAATAGAAATATAATATTATAAACATGATATACACAGCTGATACTGTGGTCTTTTTCAAAGTATTACAGAAAGTATTACAACCTGCTAACTAAGGAGAAATAATAGCCTGTATTTTCAGCAACTATAAAAATGGCAGTAGTTTGAGTTAGTAAATCAGTCTAATTCAATTATTGTACTCTTCTTTAGACGATATGAGAGAAAGGAGCCCTTTATATAGGAAAAGGTCTTAACTAGAGTGGAGTTGTTTGGTAGCTGAACCGAAAAACAAAAAGAAAACAGTTCATTTAAAATAAAAACTGATATTTTTTTTCATTTTACACTCTAACAATAAAACAAAAACAAAAAATAATTTAAGTTAGAATTAAATGTTTTGAATGGTGATCATAGAATCACAGAAGATTATGGTTGGAAGAGACCTCAGGAGGTCATCTAGTCCAACCCCCAAAGAAAAACAATATTTCCAAATTAAACATCAATTTGATTTTACATTTAATTTGTACAATATCATTTTGAATTGATATTCAGTTTAAATGAATCATTTCAACATTTTTTAAACTAAAGTTTTGATATTTCTGAAATTTTTGTTTTTAGTATTTTTTTTGTGGCTAACACTATTTCCCGAATCCAACTCAAATTCACAAACAGTGTTGGTACCCCGAAAAATCAAATTTTCAATAATTTACTATTTGCTTTAAAAAAGTTACCATCTTTAATCTTAATCAGGCCTCTGGTTTTATTGGTGTAACTTTACACCGGTGTGTGTGTGTGGGCGGGTTTGAGGTGTGCAATATATCATGGGGGGCATGGCCACATCAATCTCTGTGGATCTTGTGTGGTCCACTAGACAGAAATGCCACTGCAGCACAGAAGTAGGGCTTCGTCTTGACAAGCTCACAAGACACTCTGACAAGCCATATAAGATTTAGGGGTCCCCAACATCCCTCCTCTTGCCTGTGATAAGAGGATCTTGAACTCCCCCCGGCTCCACTCCTTATGGGGTAAGTAACCTCATCCTTCCCAAACCTGCATGCCTTAGAAAGCTTGTTTGTCTCTGAGGAACTAGACTGGAACTGCCAACTGCCTGACAAACCTGGAAAGGAGTGTTGGCTCCAAAAGGTTTCCAGTGAGTGGTGGCTGGTTATGAGGGGCCCTTAAAGCCCTCTTAAGGCTAGGAGGGTCCCCAACAAGCCTCATAGGACTTGCAGAAAGTAAATAGATGTAGCAGTAGGTTAATGAGCCTCTTAACATCTACAGAAGGGAAGGAATGTCACCATTGTGCTGCCCCTCCCGCCAGGATTCTGTTGTTTCACACCTGTTCTTTTGCTCCTCTCCCTCCCTTCTGCACTGCCCTCAGTGCGCTGCTCCTCACATCCACTTTTTCCACTTCCAGCCCCATATATATCAAAGGAATTAATCACAAACAACTTCTTTTGGTAACAAAAAAACAAATGTTTCCCCATTGATAAGACTCCCTAGCAAACGGTTTATATTTTCAGCACTCTCTGCAAGGACAAAAGGCTATAAACATAAAATAAGACAAATGTAAAACAGAAGACGACAACTTGTTTCTCCAGTACTCATTTGGCATCCTACTATAAACTCATCAAAACTGATGGTGAATTCTGATATCACTATTTCAAATCTTATTTTTTAGCAATTTAATTTTGGTTGTATGTACTCAATCATAACTAACATAAGCAAATACTGTAACCTAGATTTTATCTCTATTCTTTCCACTTTTTACTATAAAATGACAAATAAAATGTTAGAAGTTTTTTAATCCTGGGGAACATTCTGTTGTTGTGGTGTCATAATTCTCTGATTCCTTTGTTTGAGTCACTTCAAAAACATCAGAAAACAGCTCTAACCTCTTAGATTTAACCAACCAATTTTGAGGCCAACATTGCTTTTTATGTGGATTTTTTGTTGTTTTTTTGAGGGGAAAAGGAAACTTTGCAGAGTGTGGCATAACTGGGTTTCTAATATAAACTCAGTTGACTTAAACTGTCAATGCCACTTCCATCCAATTATGTTTATTTTTGAGGGAACTTGCGAGAACTGTGGGGAAAAAAAATTCTAAGCATCAGCCCATTTTATACATGCATTCCTCCCCTTTTTGCACTCAAAATGTATAACTAAATCCACATGAACTCACTTGTAAATTTACTGTAAGTGATGAACATGAAGCGTACACACAGCTCAAAGAACTCCAGTTACTGCACAAGTTGAATAACCTCTTCTTTAAGTATTGTCCCTGTGAGTGCTCCACTTCAGGTGATTCCTGAGCAGTACCCCACTAAGGTTTGGAGCAGAGTTCAATACAGAGGAGAGAATTGCATTGCCTACTGCAGCATCTGATCTTGAAGCTGGAATTAAGGCATGATATTACAAAAAGTATGAACAGGGGACAAGTTGCTGCTCTGTGTCTTGAAACGGTAAGTCTTTAAGTAAAGCTATAGACATAGCTAGTGCTCTTCTGGAATGACAATGGGAGGATTGGGCCAAAAAAAATCTGATGAGGTTCAACAAGGACAAGTGCAGAGTCCTGCACTTAGGAAGGAAGAATCCCATGAACTGCTACAGGCTGGGGACCGACTGGCTGAGCAGCAGTTCTTCAGAAAAGGATCTGGGGATTACAGTGGATGAAAAGCTGGATATGAGTCAGCACTGTGCCCTCCTTGCCAAGAAGGCCAACAGCAAATTGGGATGTATTAATAGGAGTATTGCCAGGAGATCGAGGGAAGTGATTACTCTCATCTATTCGGCACTGGTGAGGCCACACCTGGAGTACTGCATCCAGTTTTGGTCCCACCACTACAGAAGGGATGTGGACAAATTGGACAGAGTCCAGCGGAGGGCAACAGAAATTGTTAGGGGGCTAGGGCACATGACTTACGAGGAGAGGCTGAGGGAATTGGGATTATTTAGTCTGCAGAAGAGAAGAGTAAGGGGGGATTTTATAGCAGCCTTCAACTACCTGAAGTGGGTTCCAAAGAGGCTGGAGCTTGGCTGTTCTCAGTGGTGGCAGATGATAGAACTAGAAGCAATGGTCTCAAGTTGCAGTGGGGGAGGTCTAGGTTGTATATTAGGCAACACTTTCACTAGGAGAGTGGCGAAGCACTGGAATGGGTTACCTAGGGAGGTGGTGAAAAGACTGAAAAAACCTCTATGGATGAGTGAAAAGCTATTATTGCAGTTAAGTTGACCATAATGGCATTCATACAAAGCCCCAGTGCTTTCAGTTCCAACAGGTAATCCAATAACATAGGAAGAGAAGAGTGAGTTGGCAAGATCCAACAACGGTTACACCAAAGATGATACAGTTTCCACTATGGAGATAACTATTTCATTTAAATTTTTTTCTACTATTTAATAAAATGTGTTATACTTCTGATGAACAGAGTATCTCTACTCCTGAAAACTATCAAGAAACCATGCTTGGAGTTTCAGAAATTGCAGATTGGGATGCAATGTTCAAACAGCATCCTGAGTCAGCAAACAAGGACTGATCAGAAGCCCCATGGAGGGCAGGAGATGAGTTTTTTTAGAAAGGGGTATCAAACTTGTCTCAGCTGCATTGGTGCAATCTTGTTGAGAATCTTCAATAATAATGGTGTCAATAGCTATGCATAGAGAAGACCCATGAGATGAGAAAAGTGTCTCCTAGTTGAATGGGGATCAAGACCCCTTCCGGAGCGATACCCGATGCATTTTGCATTGGTTGCTCTGCCAAATAGATCAGTCTCTACGAACCTCCATGCTATGTGCTGAGGACTCAAGAATCTAGCTCCCACTCAGAATTTAGGAAGAAATGTCTGCTGGGTCATCTGCCATGGCGTTCTAAATACTGGAGAGGCAAGAAGCTGAGCTGACTATCTGGTTGGCTCTGGACCAATTACAGAGCTTTATCACTTCAGCATGGAGAAATGGGAAACATATTCCTTCCTGTTGGTTGATACAATACCTTCCTGCCACTTTGTCTGTCATTATCTTTACTAACTTGGATCTGATTAGAGATAAAAGATATAGGCAAGCCTTTCTCTCCGATCTAAATTCCAGAAGATTGACGTATAGAAGTTGTCTCATAGTGACAGTTTCCTCTGCATTTTTGAGATCCCAAATGTGATCCCCCACCCCAATAGTGAAGCATGTGATGTTATCATATAATCAAAGAATCACAGAACTGGAAGGGACCTCGAGAGGTCTTCTAATCCAGTGCCCCGCACTTAAGGCAGGACTAAGTATTATAGAGACCATCCCTGACAGGTGTTTTTCTAACTTGCTCTCAAAAATCTCCAATGATGGAGATTCCACAAAATCTGTAGGCAAGTTATTACAGTGCTCAACAACCCTGATGGTTAGAAAGTTTTTCTTAATGTCCAACCTAAACTGCCCTTGCTGTAATTTAAACCCATTGCTTCTTGTCCTGTCCTCAGAGGTTAAAGAGAACACTTTCACCCAAGCTGCCTTCCACTTTCAAATTCTCAACAAATCTGGAACAGCCTCTCCCCAAGTGGTTTTCTCCACATTCTGAAATAAAAAAAAAAAGTCTGCAATACATTCCAAGAGCTTGGTGGTTAATCTATGCACTGCTGTGTTATTTTCCCAATGGATGTCTGGGTAGTTGAAGTCCTCCATCACCACCAACTTCTGGGCTCAGGATGATTTTGTTAGTTGTTTATTAAAAGCCTCATCCACACTTCTTCCTGGTTAAGTGGTCTGTAATTTTTTACCTCTTTTATCCTTATGCAGAGATTTTGAACAAGTCTTTCTCCTATTTCCATCTCAACCTCAGTCCAACTGTGTACATTATTAACATATAAGGCAACACTTCCTCCCTTTTCCCGTGCTTACCCTTTCTGAGCAAGCTGTACCCTTCTATACCAATATTCTAGTCATGTGTATTATCCCTCCAAGTCTCTGTGATGGCAACTATGTCATAGCTCTGTTTATTGACTACCATTTTTAGTTCTTCCTGCTTATTCCCCACATTTCTTGCATTAGTATACTTACATCTAAGATACTGATTTGATTTCCCCCTATTTTCTCTCTTATCTCTCCATTACTCCTACCCATGCTCCCCCCAAATTCTGACCCTTCTCCCATGTCTCCCTATTTTTTTTTTACTTAACTGTGGGCTTTTGTCTCCTGCCCCCATCAAACCTAGTTTAAAGCCCCCCTCACTAGCCTATCACTATGGTGGAAGGATTCTGAAAGAATGGACCAACTGCACAGGTTTTGGGCAGGTCCTTCCACCAACTGAGTGATATAGAATCCATTGGAAAAAGAAACTAACCTTCTTATACTGTACTTGCTTGGTTTATAAAGCATTTAAAGACATCACAGGAGACTTAAGAGATATAATTGGGCATGCTGCACTACACAGATGCAAACTGACATGCGCCTCCAGCAGCTGAAGATAATCCCTTACCGTTATTTGAAGACTTCCCTGAATCCTTCAGAGAAGGAAATCCGCTCGAAGGGAAATATGTTGTGCATGTCACTGCATCCAGGGATGGCCTATGAAGTCCAAATACTGTACTGAAGTCAAAACAGACTTCTCTTCTGTGCAAAAGAGACCACATCATCTTTACGGCTGCCAATACTTCCTAAGAAAATCTACCCTGATCAACCAATTACCAAATATGGGGAAAAATTATACCCAGAGGACAAAGGTGGGCAGCAATTACCAACAGAATCTTTGAGAATAGGAGTGGGGAAGAAGATAGGCCAAAAGGGAGCACCCACTATTGGTAGTGTTCATTGTTGATTAGAAAATTAAGAAATATCTTGTGTGAAATATGAACAGTGACATGAAAATGTGTGTCTTGTAGGTCAAGAGTCACAAACCAATCTCCTAAATCTAATGAAGTTAGTATTGCTGCAAGGATCATCATCCTGAATTTATATAATCCCAACTATATATATAAAATGCTGGGGTCTAAATTAGCTGTTATCAGTCAAAGTACTCACTGATGAAGAAAGAGATCTTGGAGTCATTGTGGATAGTTCTCTGAAAACATCCACTCAATGTGCAGCAGCAGTCAAAAAAGTGAACAGAATGTTGGGAATCATTAAGAAAGGGTTAGATAATAAGACATAAAATATCATATTGCCTCTCTATATATCCATGGTATGCCCATGGTTTGAATATTGCATGCAGACATAGTTGCCCCATCTCAAAAAAAGATATATTGGAATTGGAAAAAGTTCAGAAAAGGGTAACAAAAATTATTAGGGGTACAGAACGACTGCCATATGGGGGGATTAATAAGACTAGGGCTTTTCAGCTTGGAAAAGAGATGACGAAAGGAGGATATGATAGAGGTCTATAAAATCATGACTGGTCTGGAGAAAGTAAAGAAGGAAGTGTGACTTAGTCCTTCTCATAACACAAGAACTAGGAGTCACCAAATGAAATTAACAGGTAGCAGGTTTAAAACAAACAAAAGCAAGTATTTTTTTTATACAACATGCAGTCGGTCTGTGAAACTCTTTGCCAGAGGATGTTGTGATGACCAAGACAGGGTTCAAAAAAAAAAAACTAGATAAATTCCTGGAGGATAAGTGCATCAATGGCTATTAGCCAGGATGGGCAGGGATGGTGTCCCTAGACTCTGTTTGCCAGAAGCTGGGAATGGGCAACAGGGCATTGATCACCTGATGATCGACTGTTCTGTTCATTTCCTCTGGGGGGGCATTGGCCACTGTCAGAAGACAGGATACCGGGGAAGATGGATCTTTGGTCTGACCCAGTATGGCCACTCGTATGTTCTTATGCTGTTTCACATAACTTTTTAGAAACATGAGATCTAAAATTGGCCTCCATCTTCTGTTCCTTTTGGGGACCAGGGAGTACTTTGAATAGAATCCTCTTCTCCTATGTTTCACAGAAACTGTTTCCACAATCCCTACATGTAGAAGTGAGGCAACCTCTTGCATCAGCAATTGATCATGAGATGGCTCCCTGAAAAGGGAAGGGGTGGGGAATGGGGAGGCTAGATTTGAAATGAATAGTGTAACCAGACGTTATGGCTTGCAAACTCCACTTCTTGGATGTTATATTCTCCTATGCAGCCTGAAAATGGGAGAGGCAGTAACCAAAAGGAGGGACAGGCATAGGATGTTGGGTTGCAAAACCCTGTTGACTGGATAGTTGAGACTCTCAACTAAGCCATTAATATTGTCACTTGGAGGACACACACAGCTGAAAAGATGCAGCTGTAGCTGAAGGAGGTTTATGTTTACAGTATGTTGGTTCTCTTGCCCAAGGACACAGATGATCTACAGTAAATTGAATACAGGGCTGGGCATATACTTTGTGTCATCTGAGACCTCGTAGATCTCCTCTTATTTACACGAATATAACAGCATGGTTCTTGAGTCCCTTAAAGTGTGGAGAGATGTATCCATCAAGTCTGCAAAGAGCTCATCACTGTCAAATGGAAGGTCCTTGATGGTACTCTGATCCTGTCTTTGGGAAGCCCAACAGCTGCAACTAACATGCTCTTCTTATGACCACTGAAGTGGATACAGAAGTGGATCTGAGGAAGCCTGGAGCAATATCTCTGCCAAGGTGTGACACTCAAGTTGTTCACAATGCTCCTCTGGGAGATGATCAATAAAGGAATTACATTTGTTGAAATTAAATGGTCATATTTCACAATAAGCACCTGATAGTTCACTATTCTAAATTGAAGTCTGTCTGAAGAATAATATTTACCGCCAAAGACATTGAGCCTCTTGTAGTCCTTCCTGTAAGGGCTGGAATTTGAGCTATGTTGTCTACTCTGTGCATTTATAACCTCCACTAATAGAGATTTTGGCACCATTTGAAAAAAAAAAGAAATTCTGAATCCCTGGCAAGGACATAATACTTTCTATCTGCCTTCTTGCAGGTAGGTGGTGCAGTAGCTTGGTTTTGCCAAATGGTCTTAGCAGGTTCCATAAGAGCTTCATTGACTGGGATGGTAATCCTCATCAATGTTGACATATTTAAAATATTCAGAAGTTTACAGTGAGACTCTGAACCTCCTCTAATGAAATCTGAAACAAGGCAGAAATTCACTTATTCAGTTCCTGGAATTGTCTGTCATCATGCATCATAGAAGGCAGTGGAGGTGTCAGAACTTTGTCAGGCAATGAGGAGGAAATATTTGTAAGAGATGTCACCTCCTTGTCTGCCCTTGATTCCTACTTTTTGAAGGTCCTATCTTCTGGCAATGGTGGTGGTAGAGATGGTAGGGGGAATGAGTTTTTCTCTGCTCCCACCAATGGTGCGAAGACTTTGTCACAAATTGCTGATGATAAAATGCCCATGGGTCCCAACAAGACCACTGGGAGGCGCAGGGCATATGGTATAGGTGGAGGCAACCATCTGTGTTCTTAACAGGTGGTTGTCCTTTGAGGTCTATCACTCTCCCGTATCTCACTGTAGGAGGGGAGGAAATTAGCATTTAATTTCAGAAAGGGGTACTACACAAAAAGGAATTTAGTTAAACAGAAATTGAAAGGTATAGCACCAAAAGTGAAATCCCCGAAAGCTGCATGGAAATTTTTTAAAGACATCATAATAGACGCTCAAATTAAATATATACCCCAATTAAAAAAAATAGTAAAAGAACCAAAAAAGTGTCACTGTGTCTAACCAACAAAATAAAAGCATCCTTTTAAAAATGGAAGATAAATCCTACTGAGGAAAATACAAAGGAGCATAAACTTTTTCAAATGAAATGTAAAAATATTATTAGGAAGGACAAAAAACAATTTGAAGAACAGTTAGCCAAAGACTCAAAAAATAATAGCAAAAAAATGTTAAGTACATCAGAAGCAGGTAGCCTGCTGAATAACCAGTGGACCACTGGACAATCGAGATGCTAAAGGACCACTCAAGGAGAATAAGGTCATTGCAGAGAAACTAAATGAATTCTTTGCATCGGGCTTCATGGTTGCGGATGTGAGAGAGATTCCCAAATATGAACCATTCTTTTTAGGTGACAAATCTGAAGAACTGTCCCAGACTGAGGTATCATTAGAGGTGGTTTTGGACCTAATTGATAAACTAAACAGTAATAAGTCACCAGGACCAGAATGGTATTCATCCAAGAGTTCTGAAGGAACTCAAATGTGAAAGTACAGAACTACTAATGGTGGTTTGTAACCTATCATTTAAATCAGCTTCTGTACCAAATGACTGGAGGATAACTAATGTGACACCAATTTTAAAAAAGGGCTCCAGAGGTGATCCTGGCAATTACAGGCCAGTAAGCCTGACTTCAGTACCAGGGAAACTAGTTGAAATTACAGTAAAGAACAAAATCGTCAGAAACATAGATGAACATAATTTGTTGGGGAAGAGTCAATGTGATTTTTGTAAAGGGAAAGCATGCCTCACCAATCTACTAGAATTCTTTGAGGGGGTCAACAAGCATGTGGACCAAGGGGATCCAGTGGATATAGTGTACTTAGACTTTCAGAAAGCCTTTGACAAGGTCCCTCCTCAAAGACTCTGAAGCAAAGTAAGCTGTCGTGGGCAAAGAAGGAAGGTCCTCTCATGGATGGGTAACTGGTTAAAAGATAGGAAACAAAGGGTAGGAATAAATGATCAGTTTTCAGAATGGAGAAAGGTAAACAGTGGTGTCCCCCAGAGGTCTGTACTTGGCAGTCCTATTCAACATATTCATAAATGATCTGGAAAAAGGGATAAACAGTGAGGTCACAAAATTTGCAGATGATAACTATCTTGAGCAATTTTGTAAGTCCCAGGCAGACTGCAGAGGGCTACAAAAGGATCTCTCAAAACTGGGTGACTGGGCAAAATGGCAGATGAAATCCAAGGTTGACAAATGCAAAGTAATGTACATTGGAAAACATAGTTCCAACTATATGTATAAAATGACAGACTCTAAATTGGCTGTTACCATTCAAGAAAGAGATCTTGGAGTCATCGTGGATAGTTCTCTGAAAACATTCACTCAATAGGCAGCGGCAGTCAAAAAAGCGAACAGAATGTTGGTAATTATTAAGAAAGGGCTAGATAATAAGATATAAAATATCATATTCCCTCTATATAAACCCATGTTGAATACTGTGTGCAGATGTACTCACCCCATCTCAAAAAAGATACACCTCTACCCCGATATAACGCTATCCTCAGGAGTCAAAATATCTTCCCGCATTATAGGTGAAACCGCATTATATCAAACTTCCTATGATCCGCTGGAGTGAGCAGCCCCGCCCCCTCAGAGCACTGCTTTACCGCATTATATCCGAATTTGTGTTATATCAGGTCGTGTTATATCAGGGTAGAGATGTATATTGGAATTGGAAAAGGTTCAGAAAAGGGAAACAAAAATGATTAGGGGTAGGGAACGGCTTCCATATGAGGAAAGATAAGTAGGACTGGGACTTTACAGCTTGGAAAAGAGACAACTAAGGGGGGATATGTTAGAGGTCTATAAATTGATGACTGGTGTGGAAAAAGTAAATAAGGAAGTGTTATGTACTCCTTCTCATAACACAAGAACTAGGGGGTCATTAAATGAAATTAATAGGCAGCAGTTTAAAACAAACAAAAGGAAGTATTTTTTTTCACAAAATACACAGTAAACCTGTGGAATTCCTTACCAGAGGATGTTGTGAAGGCCAAGACTATAACAAGGTTAAAATAAGAAGTATATAAGGTCACGGAGGATAGGTCCAGAAATGGCTATTAGCTAGGACGGCCAGGGATGGTGTCTTTAGCCTCTATTTGCCAGAAGCTGAGAATGGGTGATAGGGGATGAATCACTTGATGATTACCTGTTCTGTTCATCCCCTGTGAGGCATCTCACACTGGCAACTGTCTGAAGACAGGATACTGGGCTAGATGGACCTTTGGTCTGACCCAGTATTGATGTTCTTATGTGTTCTTGCATCGGGGGAACCCTGTTCTGAGATTTGAGTCCAAGGAATCCTTTTCAACATACTCCAGTGGGGGAAGGGAGATAACTGTTCTGCTTGTACTGTAGATGAGAGTGAGTATGGTACTCCCATGATGGTGGAAGGGTGGTCAGTGACCAAGTAAATCTCAGTGTAGATAACCATCCAGTACCAGTTAATAGAGGGGACTCCAGCTCCAAAGATACGATTAGGGCCTTAGAATAACTACATTCTTGGAGGACCCACAGCTTGAGAGATGTGTTGAGCGAGAACACGTAGAAGACAGCTTTGGTTCCAAGGTAGCTGGCACCAAACAACTGGCAAAGGAATGAGTTGACTCTGATTTCCTCAGTTGACTTCCATGTTGATGAGACTGACTGATGTTCAGGGATGAGAGTAGAAGTCCCTTTGGAAGAGTCTCTACAGCTCCAGGTACAGGTATGTGAGCTAGGCATCAAGTCTGTCTTTGAGGATTGACTCTCTTACCTGCCTTTGTGGTACCAGAATCACTCAGAGCCTCCATGGAACTTCCCTTAGGACCTGAGGTCTCCACAGCCTTTTTGTGCACTGGTGACTAAGCCTTTCTTGGAGGTTTAGTCTTTGCCTCTTTCTGCATAGAGGCAAATTTTTAAGGTCTTCAGTGATAAAGAAGTAATTAGTGCCACAGTATCATCTACATGTGCTGAGCAGCCTCCAGTGACAGAGATCTTGATGTAGCCTGGGCACTAGCTGTACTGGGAGGTCTATGTACCGGCAGGTCCCCTGCCCCTGTATCCGAAGCCCGTCTTTAGGCTTGTTCCATTATGAGGAGCTTAAATTTAATTTCCCTATTTTGGAGGGATATGCCTTTGAAGAAAATGCAGATCTTACACTTACTGAGAATATGAGTCTCTCCAAAACAGCGGAGGCACTGAGAATGCCTATCACTGATCTGACCAGCCTTGTGGAAGGAGAGGCACCTTTCAAATCCTGTGGAGACCAGCATCCCCAAGCAAAATAACAAAAAGTCAGCCCTGAATTGGGAAAGGTTTTAAATCTATCTAACTATATTTATAAATATCTTTTAAGGGAAAGGAAAAAGAAAAAAAAGAACGGTTTCAACATTATAAAATAACTATTAACTAACTAAAGAGAACAGTCACACAGCAGACTCCACTTTGAGATGAAATCAGGTGAGAAGGAACTGACAGTGGTTTGCCTACAAAGCCCCATATCGTCTCAGTGTGGGGCACAAGGATGTGTGGGGCACATATGCAAGCCGAATAGTCATTGCCACCAAAAATCTTTGATTGAAGGCACAAGGTGCAGGCAGGGCCGCCCAGAGGATTCAGGGGGCCTAGGGAAAAGCAATTTGGGGGGCCCCTTCCATAAAAAAAATTGCAATACTGTACAATACTATATTCTCGTGGGGGCCCCTGCGGGGCCCAGAGCAAATTGCCCCACTTGCTCCCCTCCACAGGCAGGGCAGGCAGCCTAGGCAATTGCCTAGGGAGCCAGGATTATTGTGGGGGTGGCATTTTGCCGGGGGGGTGGCAGGCGGCTGTGGTTGACCAGCCGCAGTCATGCCTGCAGATGGTCGGCTGCTCCCGCGGCTCCGGTGGCACTCCCGCCAGGCATGCCTGCAGAGTCCACAGAGCCATGGACCAAAGGACCCTCTGCAGGAATGCCTGAGCAGCTCCACCAGAGCCACGGGATCAGTGGGGGGGGGTGACGAAAGGCCCCGTGCACCTAGGGCGCGAGAACCCTGGCGCTGGGTCTGCCGCACAGCAGCCTGGGAAAAATAAACCTCTGCATTGGCACAACCATTTTGAAAAACTTCTTTACAAGGTATCTACTGTTCTCCGCATCAGCTAAGTGCTAAAAGGCAACTAAAGCTCATTCAAGGTTGGACAAATATTTCTGTCAAAACTTTCTTGGATCGAAAAACTAGGGGGTTTAAAAAGGCAGAACAAAATCGAGACAATGTCGCTTTCCTTTCAACCATTTGTTGTTTTTTTTTAATTGAAAAGCTTAAATATAGTCTGCAAAATCTTGAATATGGTTTAAGGTTTCAAGAAGTGTGTGGTCCAATATTTGATGCTTGCTATGTTTGATGTGTTTAAAGCAGCAATAAAAGCATTCTCTTCAAAAAAATCCAGAAACTTTTGAACCACCGTTAGCTTGTGTGACAAAACGCCTGAGCCCAATCCATCAGAAGATATCTTCCAGTTTCTGATACCTGCTGGCTTCCTACTATATCTGTCTCCATAACTTTGGGTTCATTTAGGTAGAACTAAGAACCAGCCATACTGGGTCAAACCAAAGGTCATCTAGCCCATAATCCTGTCTAACCGACAATGGCCATGCCAAGTGCCCCAGAGTATAAACTAATAGGTATGAATCAAGTGATCTCTCTCGTCATCATCTCCACCCTCGACAAACAGAGGCAGGGACACCATTTCCTTCACCATCCTGGCTAATTGCCATTAATGACCTTAACCTCATGCTTATCTGTTTCTAGAGACTGACTCATGGGGTCCTCAAACATGGAGACGTTACTGGTTGTTTGTCTTTAGTATAGCACTATGTCATACTCCACGGACTGAGCATTTGAGCTTGTTCCAAGATCTGGGAGTGAGTTCTATGTTGTGAAAACTGAAAGCTCAAAATAGCACATCGCATTGAATGGAACGAGGGTGTAAATTAAAATCTAACCCAGGGAGTTCTCAAACTGGGGCGGCACTCCTCAGGGGGGCACGAGGTTATTACTGGGGGTCACGAGCTGTCAGCCTCCACCTCAAACCCCGCTTTGCCTCCAGCATTTACAATAGTGTTAAATATATAAAAAACTGTTTTTAATTTATAAGGGGGGAGTCACATTCAGAGGTTAGCTATGTGAAAGGGGTCACCAGTATAAAAGTTTGAGAACCACTGACTTAACCCCTTTGGAGCCTCAGGAATGTAGGGGAGGGGGAGTCTCTCTTGGTAGGATTGGGAAGGATATTGCTCTTCTCATGTGATCCCTCCCCCAGTGGCTAATTTTAAATGAAGCTACCCTCCCCTGACATGAATCTCCCTATGGCACTGAAATTAAATATAGAGTATAATTTGGCATTTGAGAATTGAAAAGGATGGTAGCCCTAATGGAAAAGCTAACAGCTTGGCTCTTCTGCAAGCCTCAAACTGCTGAATGAGGTTTAGGGTAGGAAAGGCTGTATCCCCAAACAGCCTGGCCCTGCCCCCATCCAACCCCCACCCACTGCCCCTGCCCTCAGAATCCCTGACCCATTGTGCTCCTTGTCCCCTCACTGTCCCCTAGAAACCCTCCCCAACCACCACCCCAGGACCCCAACTCTGCTCCCTGTCCCCTGCCTGCCTCAACCCCTATCCACCCCCCACTGAGTCCTGACAGACTCCCGGAACGCCCACAATCCATTCACGCCATTCCCTGTCCCCTGACCACCCCCCCAACCTCTGTTCCCTCCCTGTCCCCTGACTGTCCCTGGGACTTCCTGCCCCTTAGCCAACCTTGGCCCGGCCTCTTACCCCCGGCTCCTCCCTCACCTGGAGACTCAGCCCATCCAGGAGTTTTCCTCAACAGAGGTAGCGTGGCTTCGGCGGGGCCCCTGAGCTCCGCCCCGCTCAGCGCCGCGTGGTAAGGGGGTGGGGCTGCGAGCTCCAGTGGTGCCTGAGTTCCTCCCTTCTCATTGCCACGTGGCAAGAGGGCAGGGCTGCGAGCTCTAAGCCGAGCAGAGGGAGCTCAGGCCCTGCTGGAGCTCGCAGTCCCGCCCCCTGACCATGCAGCTCTGAGCAGGGCGGAGCTCAGGCCCCGCGGGAACCATGCTGCACCGCTATCCAGGGACTCTGCTGGATGCACTGAGGCTCCATGAGAGGGGCAGAGACTGGGTCGGGCTGGGGCCGGGAGGGAGCCTCAGCCATTCTCGTGGGGGCCCCTGCAGAGCCCGGGGCCTGGGGCAAATTGCCCCACTTGCCCCCCACTCTGGGCGGCCCTGAGTGCAGGCGAATCTGAAATGGAGCACCCACAGGGACACTATTCAAAGAAGAAGTAGAAATGACTGGGTAAGTATCTATGGCCTGTTATCAAGGAGATCAGACTAGTGATCACAACTGATCCCTTCTGGCCTTAAAATATATTAATCTGTGATTTCACTCACAACTTATCTCCCTACAATGAGAGTTATATTTTATGGTAAATATGAATCTGCTGATCTCTACTGAGTGAGAACAATAATTTATTTATAAATTAGAAATCCTGCAGCCTGATGGAAGGAATTTTTACAACTCATTAATGTATCTGCCATAGGTCAGCAACAATATGCCTTATTATTTTTCATAACCTGATAAAAGGCAACAACTAGATTCACAAAAGAACTTAGGTGCCTAACTACCACTCTAGAGGTCTAAATCCCAGAATCAGGCATATGTGATTCAGAAACCCATCACTGAGCTGTCTGCGAACACCGTAGGTGCCTAAACTCACTCACTGTCTAAATGTTGGCTGTAAAAATTCTCTTAGGAACCTACGTTTCTGCTCCTTATCACAAGCACTACAGCTCCATGTCAGGCATCTGGATGCTTAAGCCTAAAATCGATGAAAAATCCAGGGGAAGATAGACATTCCTCTGCCTACCTTTCCTGTTGGGCCAGAGCTAATACACACACTCCAAAAAGAATTAAAACATTATTTTTTAAAAAAAAATAAAAGTCCTCATGCTTTCATATTTTATTGAATAACATTCACTGAGACTATCTGCTGAATTTTTTGAATAAGCTGAATATTGTCATTTTTAAAATAAAAAGATTTTAAAAAAATTGAAAAAAAATATGAAGTGTTTCTCTTGCCAAACTAAACTACTTTGCACCACAGCACTTAAACTATATATAAACTGTGACATTATCTCCTCCAAAAGGCAATTTATAAGGAAAGGAATAGCAGAATATATTAAAAATATATCATTATTGTAAAATGAGATATGGTTCTATAATATTAATGCTGACACAGGAGGAAGAAGTCTGATAAAGAATACAATTTGACAGAACTTGTTATTAATAATATTTTTTCAGTGATGACACAAAACAAAATTTAAAAAAATCATTTAAGAAACCAGCTAAGATTACTAAATAGCAACAGAGTAATTATCTATCACACTACTTTAAAAAACCTACACATTTAAAAGCAAGGAAATGAATAGCTGGTAATATAGAAAACCTTACACAGCCCATAATAAAACACATTATTCATACTGAGTACAAAGAAATGCATAAATGCATACAGCATTTCATAACAATAATTTTAACTGATTCAAAATAAATATTCTTCTTATCATCAGTAACCTAAAAATAAACAAACAAAAAACACAAAATTATTCTGAAAATGAATAACACCACATTTATATAAACATTAGTGGAATACTGATCAGCTTCAAATGCAAGTCTCCATATAAACATTGTTTTACCATAAGCTCACAATATTTTGCACATTTCCTATAAAATTACATATACAACATTATGTTAATAAAACATCAGTTTTAAACACCAAAATATTATACTGCAAGTTGCTATACATATTCATTGATAATGTTTCCCACTGAACTCTATCTCTTAAAAGATTAACATGCTAAAATATTAATAAGTTAGAGTTCAGGTTATGTTGTGATGAATGTACAGTGTATATTCATTCATTTTTAATTGGTATGAACAATATGTTTGTGTTTATTATTACATGGACAGCATAAAGTTCAGAGTATCTTAAACTATTCATTTCCTTGCTTTTGTGTCTTTCCATTTTGCAAGTCATGTGATAGCCAAGTACATTTTGTCACTTAGGGTATGTCTACATGGCAACTGGGAGCATGCTTCCTAGCCCACGTAGATAGACTCAGGGGCAGCTCTAGACATTTTCCCGCCCCAAGCAGGGAGGGTCCACTAGTCCCGAGGCTTCAGCGGACCTCCCGCAGGCTGCGGGAGGTCCACCGAAGCCGAGGGACCAGTGGACCCTCCACAGGCAAGGTGCCGAAGGCACCCTGCCTGCTGCCCTTGTGGAGACCGGAAGGGCGCCCCCGGCCAGGGCTGGCTTTAGGAAGCGTGGGGCCCAATTCAAACATTTTTGGTGGGGCCCTGGCAGGGATGACTAAAAAAAAAAAGTGTAAAAAAAAGCCTTTCATTTCTTCTATGTATTATTTACTTTCCATAAGTATATCAATAATACAATTATATATTACGCACATTGCATCATGTATGCTGTTGATTGCTTATTAATGACTGCCATTTCACATGTGTGGGTCCCTGCCACTCCCTGCAGATGTGCAGATGTGTGGGTCCCAGCTGCTCCCTGCCCCCCTCATTGAAGCAGGTGTGCAGGGTTACTGTCCTGGGAACTGCAGGGCAGCAGTGGACATGGGGCTGGTTGGAGTCAGGGCAGGGGCTCACTGGAGGTAGGGTCTAGCTGCAGGCTGGGCAAGGAGTGCAGGGCTGGCTGGAGACAGGGGGGTGTGGGGTAGGCTGGCTTCAGGCAGGGCCGCAGGGGGATGCAGCAGGGATTGGGAGGGCTGGAGACAGAGGAGTGCAGAACTGACTGGCTTCAGGCAGGGGAGTGCAGCAGGCTTGGCTGGAGACAGGGAAGGGGGTTTGGGGCTGGGTGTGGGCAGGGTGTGCAGGGCTGGTGGGGGCAGGGCTGTATGGGGGGCTGGCTGGCTTTGGGCAGGGCCACAGGGGTGTGTGGCAGGGGGTGGCTGGAGACAGGGCAGGGGGTTTGGCAGGGGCTGGCTGTGGGCACAGGGGGCAGAGCTGGCTGCTGGCAGGGGGGGCAGGGCTGGTGTGGGCAGGGCAGTGGGTGCAGCAGAGGCAGCTGGAGCCCCACCCTTTAAAAAGCCCCCAAGCCTCCCGCTATTCCCGGGCTCTGGGGGTTATTTAAAGGGCTCGGGGCTCCCCTGCTTGACCCACCCGGACCTTTTAAATAGCCGCGGGAGCCCTGGAGAATACATGGGGGCTGCGGGGCTCTGGCCGACTATTTAAAGGACAGGGTGGCAGAGACAGCTGGAGCCCTGGCCCTTTAAATAGCCCCCGGAGCCACCCCGCTATCCCAGGGCTTTGGGGGCTATTTAAAGGGCCCGGAGATGCATCCGGGAGAGTGGGGCTGCGGGGCAGCTTGCCGTGCTCCGGCGCGGGGCTTCAGCCGGGAGAGCGGGGCTACAGGGCAGCTTGCTGTGCGCTCCGGCATGGGGCTCCAGCGGGGAGAGCCGGGCTGCAGGGCGGCTTGGCGCACTCTGGCGCGGGGCTCCAGCCGGGAAAGCGGGGCTGCGGGGCAGCTTGCCACACTCCGGCGTGGGGCTCCAGCTGGGAGAACGGGACTGTGGGGCAGCCGTGCTCCCAGCGGCTCTTTGGTCAGGGGAGCGGGGCCATGGAAGACCACGGAGCAGACCAGCGTAAGTAAAAAAAATTAAAAGGCACCTAAGGCGCGGGGCCCGATTCCCAGGAATCAGCTGAATTGGCCTAACGCCGGCCCTGCCCCCTGCGGCTTGCTGCCCCAGGCACGCGCTTGGAGCGCTGGTGCCTGGAGCCGCCCCTGGATAGACTCATGCTAGCTCATCTCAAACTAGAGCAAAGCGGGTGATGCAGCACGGGCAGAGGCTTGGGCTAATGCCTCAAGCTAAGCCCCAAGGAGTCAGGTGGGCTTAAGAACTTGAGCTGCTGCCCAAGCCACAATATCCACACTGCTCTTTTTAGCATGCTAGCTTGATCCAAGCTAGTGCAAGTCTGTCTACCTGAGCTGGGAGGCATGCACCTTAGCAACCTTAACTGGTTTCTGAGGGGGTGGGAAGAGAGTTTTGCAATAGCTAAGGTGTAGTTGAATTTTTTTTCTTTTTTTTTCTATTTCATGTATTTGAGCTCTTATTCTGTTGATTTATCTTCCTACAACAGAAGGAGTGCTTTGCTGAGCTAAGAACCAACAGGAGGCCCTGGGAGCTGTAGTTCCTTGGTTAGTTCCCTGCCTATAGAGCCAGCCCTGGAGCAGGGAAAGAACTACATTTCCCAGTATCCCTGTGGCGGCTATCAACAGGAAAGGGAGGGCAATGGAGTATGGTAGCTGAAACCTCATGCTGTAGCTTGCAGTGAATGGAGAGCTCACTGCTAGAGTTGGGTGGCATTGTGAATGGGGAATAAGTATGCCCAAGGAGTAGAAGACTTTGGCCCAGATATCCCCTTCAGAAGACATCCCCAGACTGGATTAGGGATACTAGTGTGACCTCACCTTGCAGCCCCCCAAAAAGGAATTGGGTGGACTCAGGGCTGGTGCAAGGAAGGCTGCCTAGTTTGCCTAAATGGTTGCACCGGCCCTGGGTGGACTAAATGGACAGTGCCCCTCTCTATCTGAAGCCTAGCAAGGGAGGTATGTGGATCCCATGAGAATTTAAAATGAAAAGTAAGGGATGGGAGGCTCTACTGGACCTGGGCAGCTTTAGATACAGTACCAGGCACTTAGGAGGATTTCCACTTCTGAGCCATGGAAGCAGAAATTGACTTTTCCTTTCCAGATTTAGCTAATATTCAGAAAGGGAATCTAGCACCTGCCTTCCATTTGAACACCTCAAAAATTCAGGAGTGCTCAAGCTCAATTTGGGAGCTGTTAATTCAATTTCTCCCCCAATATCAATATACTGATCCACTGTAGAAAAAGTAGGATAAAATTGAGGCAAGAAATGCTTCCCAGTGTTTTTAGGACTGGAATTGCTATTTTCTAAAGCCGTTGCTTGCTTTTATTTATTTTTTTTAAAAGCAAGGAAGACAGTGAATATTGCATTGGCAATTCCCCATAGAAACAAAGAGTGGAACAAAGATAATAAAGGCTTCCTCAACTTTTCCTCATTTATGGAGGACAGTCTTATAATCTGCAATGCATGTGTGACAGAGTGCTAGGCAAGAAAGGCTGAGTCAGCACTCTGTTCACATCAGCTCGAATCAAGCAAGGCAGAACGGAGCTGATTAAGCAGAGCTGCGCCTAATCTGTGGGTGGCGCAGGTCAGAAAGGCTAATTAAGGCATTAGGCAGGGCCCACAAATAGGCACAGGAAGGAAGTGGAAAGAGGGAAGCAGGTAGCAGCAGGAGATGTGGGTCAGGGTTGAGGGGCACTGGCAGAGCTGGCGGGGGGAGCCCAGAGCTGGGGCAGCAGGGGGTGTGGAGGGGGGGGAGAGCCCAGGGCTGGGGTGGCAAGGAGTGCAGATTAGGGGGAGAGGCCAGGGCTGGGACAGCAGCGTGGTGCAGGTGAGGGGAGGCCCAGGGCTGGGGCAGCAGGGAGGTGCAGGGGGGAGCCTAGGGCTGAGGTGGGGACAGCCAAAATTTTTTTTGCCTGCAGCGGCAAAAAACTTAGAGGCGGCCCTCTCTCTCTCACTCACACACATACACGCTCACCTATAATGCACTCAACATAAACACAAATGTGTAGATAAGTATTGTTACACACACACAAAAAGTTTTTTAAAGGATAGCATTAAGTGGGAAACAGTATCAATGGATATGTTTATATATAAATGAATGTTTGCATATATGTTCAAAACAACACACAGTACATATTTGTTTTTATGTTGAGTGCATTGTAACTGGAAACAATATCTTAGCACATTTATTTCTATACTTACTCTAAATTTGTCAAAGCAGCACATGAGTATTTGTCATCGAAACTCAAAGCTCTAACTGGAAAAATAAATTTGTTCAGGTGTGTATTCTAATTCCTGCCTGAACAGCCACATCCTCACATCCCCAGTGCCACGTATCTAATTGGAAAGTTCTCCCTCTTTCTCCAGTTGGGATTTTGTTGTTTTTTCAACTATCTGTACCTTTCCAGTGTGCTCTATGTACTTATGAAAGAAATTTCTTTACTATAAAGTGTCTGTAGTAAAGAAATTCCTTTCCTCAGATGGTGTTCTTTGCTTTATTGCTATTTATCTATGAAGGATTTAGTTAGAAACAACGGCTCCCACAGCCAGGTTGACTCTGAAAGAATGTATTTAAGCAGCTGGGGTGTCAGGAGAATTGAGGCACTGGCTTCAGGGTCTAAGGTGGCTTATCATAAGCATCTTTCCCAAATCTGGACCTTAGCGTCCAAAAATCTGGGTGCCTAGCATGAACCTCCAAGCTTAATTACCAGCTTGGATCTTATCTCGCTGCCACCAGACAGGAATTACAGCGCCTGCCTCGCTCTGGTCCCCCAAACTTTCCCTGGAGGGACCCCAAGACTCAGAGACTCTGAATCTCACAACAAAGGGAAATACCCCACTTCCCTTCCCCCTCTCTTTCCCACCCAGACTTCCTCTCTGGGCTAACCTGGGAGTACTGATGCAATCTCTTTCCCACCCAGACGTTCCTCTCTGGGCTAACCTGGGAGTACTGATGCAATCTCTTTACATCACAATACCAAGAAGCATGTCTCCTCTATTCCACAAAGAGACAAACCCCAAATACAAGGAAACAGAAAAGATTCTATCCCCCTCCTCCCACAAATTCCCTGGTGCTGCAGAGTTTCACCCTCCGTAGATCTAACACAAAAAGAATTCCCTCCCTTTCGTTCCTTAGCCTACCCAGCGAGAAAAATCTCAAACAAGTCTTAAAAAGAAAACTTTATATAAAAAGAAAGAAAAAAAGACATAAGAATGTAATCTCTGCATCAAGTGACAATACAGGGCTATTGCTTATAAGAAAAATATAAATAAACAGTCTGATTCAAAAAGATATCCAATTTGAAACATTCCAGCAAGCTACACACAATGTAAACACAACCAAAACAACATAAAAGCCTATATTGTTTTTCTACCTGTACTTACAATTTGGAAACAGAAGATTAAAAGATAGAAAAGAACCTTCTCATAGCTGAGAGATAGACAAAAAACCCAGACCCCAAAAAATTCCCTCCCTGACTTTGAAAAATCCAGTTTCCTGATTGGTCCTCTGGTCAAGTGTTTGGTTCCCTTTGTTAACCCTTTACAGGTAAAAGAGACATTAACCCTTAGCTATCTATTTATGACATGGCTAACGTGTGTCCCACTGCCTAAGAAGGGAGTCAGACATGGTCTTGCACCTGGGAGCATACCTGAGAGACCCAGAGCTAGGAACAGTGACCAGGCACTACCCAGGCCCAAGAGCTCAGAGGAATGTTGGTCTCATGTTTTGAGTCCATTTACACTGCACTGGTGACTGTTCAGAAGAGAAGACTGGGCCAGGTTGTAAGACCCTCTTTCCCCCTCCCCTATTTTCAACATTAAAATAGATAAAAAGCTTTAAGAAAATGGATACATCTGTAAAAAAACAAACAAACAAAAACAATTATCCTTAAGCATGTTTTTTTTTTTGTTCGTTTTTTTTTGGTCTCACCTTCCACTGGTTTATTTATTTCTTTTTCTTTCCTTTTTCTCTCTTCCATTATCTTTTTGCCATTGTCCTATCCTCCTGTTTTCTAACCTCCTTTGCTCCTGTCTATCATACCGTATACTTTGATCCACTCCAAACTTCCTACTTTGCCCTGGTTTTCGTTGCCCGTGTCACATCTTGGTTACCAGTCTTCCTTGTTCCCACAGTCTCTCTCCTTCCTCTGACCATGATTTTTCCGAATCTCTCTTTGCTCAAAATCCCATCCTCTCCTCTAGCTCTATCTTTCTCAGAACAATTTTTTCTCCTTTCTCTTCACTCTCCTCATTTAGCCTCACCATAACTTTCTTCACATCAGTGCCAGCCTTTCTCTCATCAGTGTACTCAAGGGTGGAACTCCAGGCTAAGGTTTATAAGCTAGCTGCTGTCTTAGCTGAGTGATAAAATGAAGGTTCCAGGCTCTTCAAATTTAGCCTTTCCTGATGCCTCTCCTGACGGCAATAGGTCTCTGCTGAGCATGATTCAGGTGGCCCAGTCTGCACTCCCTACTACTGTCTGTCACCATCCAGCACACACTAAGTGCGCAAGCCTGATTTCCCTCACAGTTTCACACATTTAGCATGGGCTATTCAGAAATCCATGCCTGGTTCTCTGTTTTCATCCTGTCATTGATGCACTTTGGGCTGGAGTCACTCTATTATTCCATCACTTCCATTACTCATGTTAAACATGCTCTGTTTTGATATACAACACACAATATATTCCATGAATAAATATATCCAATTTAGATGTTTTATACAATGAATTTAAAGGATTTTTCCACAGAAAAAAATTGGACCATTAAAATGCATTATATTGTACCAAATTACGTTTTAAAAAAATACCCAACAATTTCCAAGATATGATATATTCTCCATAGCTCTCAATTAAATCCCTCTAGGCACCTGCCCAGATGTTAACTAAACTGTGTATGCCATAGCAGCTTAGCAGCTGCTCAGTGCATGGCAGCCAGCCATTCCTTCCTCTGAATCCTACTTCTCAGCCAATTCTCTTTGTTCATTTATTTTTTTAAAAAAGATACCCCAAAATAACTGTGCCTGAGGCCTAGACTTTAATGGGGCCCTGCATTTACCTACTGTGCACATAAAATTAAAAAAAAATCAGCAGAGACTATTCAAAAAGAAGGGAAATAAGTCATCTGTCTCTCCCAAGAAGTGAAGGAGTGAAGAAAAATCCAGGGTCACAACACTTATTATGTTAGCTCAAAATGACAACATAGCTAGTTTAAGTATTTTATTGGAACATGGGGTTACCCATTAGATACTATCTGAAAAATAAGACAGACTTGAATGTTTAAAAAAATATTTTTGTGGGGCAGATAAAGTAATTGAGTAAATAGGATATGGACATATTTAAAAATAATCATGTACACTTTTTGGAGTAATAATCTGTAATGTTGCTCTCACTTAAACATATCTTTTAAAGAAAGTAGATTGTTGTGTTACTCCTATAAAAAAAAATCTTTCCTGAGTACAGTACATCTTTTCTTGTGGCTCTATACAGTATCTGCCTTCAAGGCTCTGTGAAGATCCTTTCTATTTAGCTATGCCTTTCCAATAATTTTGCTCTCATTTTTTTTCATCAGCTTTTCCATTTCAATATTTTTGGCTACTGGGGTACATTTTATTTTAATTATTAACTTTAAAATTGTACGGCCTCTCAGATGACTTTAATGACAATATAAATTAAATAATAACACGAGTCACTATTTTGTTGGGTAAAAGATGAGCAACTTCAAGTCTAAAAAATGTTTTTGTTTTGAGGCAAGGCTTGAGTAGGGGTACGTCAAAATCTATGGACTAATTCATTCAGATATTAAGGAGACGGACAGTGCAAACGATTGTGTAACATATCATCAAATCACTAAACCCTGGACCTAGAAGAGTGGAGCAGTGGTGATCCACCCATCCACTCACAAGGGCACTAGGATCCATGCAACATTGACCTGCCCCAAGTCTTGGAGGCTTGGGGAAGAAAGATAGTCCAGGGAGGAAAGATATGGCCTTGGGAAGAAAGATATTCCAGCTAGCACTAGGGGCAAAAGAAAGCAAGGATGGCCAGAACAAGTACAAGGAACAGTCTTAGCAGGTTCTACTGCAGAGACTGGTGGACTCTGATGATGTCATCAGGTTGCTTTCTACAGTTTTGAATCTGGGAATTCTCTTCCCTGTGTTGACTATATGTTTGCTCCAGCTCCCCCCTGCATCCTTCCTCACACTATCTACACTTCAGCCTTCCCCCTCCTGCCCTTCATATGTTCCTCCTCATTTCCCTCTCCTGTCCAGTCCCTCTGTCAATACCCCCATTTTCAATCTCCCCTTCTCCCTTCTTTTTTTTCTGCACTAGCTAATATCCTCTTTTTCCTAAACAAAATCCCATCTAAATTTAAAAGTAAAATAACAATGTGGCACTAACATGATATTTCCTACCATTACATTGATCACTTCCTTTATACGATTTCAGTCATTTCCCTACCCCTTTATCTGTCTTGTCTATTTAGACTGTAAGCTCTTTGGGACAGGGACTATCAACTACTCTATGTTTGTACAATAACTAGCACAATGGGGCTTCCTCCTCAGCTAGTTACTACGAAGCATTGTCATAAAAATAATAAATAATTTTAATGTTTAAAATGTTGAATTTTATTTCTTTAGAAGTTTAAACCCAATGTCATTTAATTTCCTGTTTCCATCTGCATATTTTGCATGTCAAAAGGGAGAAAATGTTGGTCATTTTAATTGCTTTGCATTTCTCCAGGCAATTCATTTACTAATGCTGGAATGCTATTTTAATTGTATTGTTTCTTTGTAGTTCATTTGCATTCCATGAAAGGTACAATAATGTGCACTTCTCCTGTATGTTTAATTTGAGATTGCCATATATTTTAGTAATTTCAGGTAATTCGGGCTAACTTCTGTGTATATTTTAGTTGCCGAGTTTTTACAAAATTGAGTTTAAATGTCAAAAGAAGGAAACAGTATATGCTTCTCATCCTAAATCTCTCTCACTGTTTCTGCCTCGCGTGCACGCGCACACACACATACACAAAAAACATGCATGCACCTATACAGGTTTACAGAACAGTTGCAGTTCAGGCATGAGTGCACAACTCAGAAAAAAAAAATTGAAAGCATAATTCACAGTGGTTTATTCACAATTTAGGAATATATGAATTGATATACTAACCAGACCATTGGTCCACAGTTCACCTTTTTGTTTCTGATAGTGGTCAGCATTAGCTACCTCAGAGGAAAATCCAAGAGACTGCAGTAGGAAGTAATATAATCTATCCCTATAAAGCAGGGGGCAGCAACCTTTCAGACATGGTGTGCTGAGTCTTCATTTATTCACTTTAATTTAAGGTTTTGCGTGCCAATACATTTTAACATTTGTAGATCTCTTTCTATAAGTCTATAATATAAAACTAAACTATTGTTGTGTGTAAAGTAAATAAGGTTTTTTAAATGTTTAAGAAGCTTCATTTAAAATTAAATTAAAACGCAGAGCCTCCCGGATCGATGGCCAGAACCCGGGCAGTATGAATGCCACTGAAAATCAGCTCGTGTGCCGCCTTCGGCACGTGTGCCATAGGTTTGCCTACCCCTGCTGTAAAGTTTCCTTCTAATTCCCAATAGTCAGAGAGTGGGTTATGCCCTAAACCATGATGATTGATCTCTTTTTCCAAAACTCTTAATGGCTCATTCACCTAGCTTCCTTAGGTATCTCTGAAATTCCTCACACTCTTTTCCAATCCTGCCTATCCTCAGTAATTTGGGGTCATCTGCAAATTTTTGTCATGTGACTGTTTGCTCACTTTTCCAGATCATGAATAAATATACTGAACATTGGTCCTATATGGAAACTCGTTGAACCCACTGTAATCTTCTGCTATGATGAAAATTGACCATTTATTCCTATTCTTTGTTTTCTGTATCTTACCCAGTTTCTTAATCATGACAATACTTTTCTTCTCACATGACTACTTAGGGTTATCTACACAGAGACACTCAAGAAAATTAGTCTGAACTAATAGTGTGAATTTAAAGTGGATTTGTTAAACAAAATAAAGGACACTTTAATTCAGAGTGCGTGTCCACACAGAGGTTTAATGAATCTATTTTAAATTCACACCTTTAGTTAATCTGGATTAATTTTCCTGTGTGTCGCTGTGCAGACAAGTCCTTAGCTCCTTTAGTATAGTCTTGTGTGGGGCTTGGTCAAAGGCCTTTTTGTGCTTCCATCTTTCAGACGAAATTTCTACTGTGGAACAATTGCTGAAGTTTATGCAGTACACATTCCACGTGGGCACCAAGGAAACAGAAGCAGAACTTCAAGAAAGGAACACAAGCTTCACTAAACAATTCAGCAACGGTTGCTGAGAATCGCTTTCATGAGTGTCCTTCATTAGTGAAACTTCCCATAACTTCAATGGCAGCACTGTCAAGCCCTTTATGGGCACGCGGATTTGCTGCTAAGAGGGTTCTAGAACTACAGCTGATATTTTGACCAGAGTTGTCACTAGTGCAGCATATGATAAAGATGTCACTTTTAGGAAAAGCTACAGTATATGAATACAAATAAAAATAATAAGAGAGCAGCATGAATTCTGACACTAAGATACCACTGTAAAGTTACCTTCACATCTTGGGAAAAGATAGTTCCAGTTCCTGTTGATCCCATGTTGGCAAGTGAGAACAGCGTGACCTATTAAAACATACCCAGGATAGCACTCAAATGATATTGATTGGCCGACGCTGTAATCCAAGTTGACTATATATCCATTTAAAAAAGGAGGAGGATCTGGACAGTTTTGTAACTCGTAAGCTGGAAGAAAACAGAAATAAATATTAATCTAAAATAGATTATCTAATATTTTCTGGGATAGATTAAGACTAGATGCCTAGCATTTACAGTAATAAGGGGACTAACACAACGTGTCAATGGGAAAAGAAGCATCTATTTGGATGATCTGGGAAGAAAAAAAATCTTGGAGTCAGGAAATATAACTCTTTCAAAGGGAAAGGGACTAGAAGGAACAGTTCATTTGAGGAGTTTGGGAAGGAAGCTCAAGGAACCTGTGTTGGGAGGCTGAGCAAAATAATCAGTGCAGGGCTTGTGTGTTTAAGGACCTCCAAGCTTTTCAGTGATTCTATCCCCTTTAAGTCTTTGTACATGCCAAATATTTGTTCTAGGGTAACTGCATTAGGCATTTGCAGTTACCACATATGTAAAAGAAGGAAATTTCAGAGGATGCCTTTTTACTGTTTTGGCCATTTCTTTAAGTAAGTTTTATTAAATCCTTTGCTTGGGCATAGGCTAGGTAAGATCCAATAAGTATTTTGTAAGGCTCCCTAACTCTAGCTTGTTAATGATTTACAGCAGATAATTATAGATGAAGATACTATATTAATCCTGTATTTGCTTTCATTTTATTTCTCTGCTCCAAACATAGCTTACTTTCTGGGTTCTAATGAGCTGATTAATTGGTATGTGACAATATTTTTACCATAATACACAAAGGCATACAATGCTATATTTTTGGATTAAAGAGGCATAAAGATATAACTGGTTTAATAAATTAACAATATATGTGTACACATAATTTAAAAAGAGTATGAGCAACTAAGATCTATATTACCACTGGAAACAATCAGAATGCAGACACATGGCATTCCACAGCTTTACATAGTCAAAACTCTTAATAATATTAACAGCAAAATCTTACATCTCCAAAGTCTGCTTTTCTAATATTACTTTCAAATATACTCTAAAATAATGTTACTTCAAAAATTAAACATTACAGAACTCACAAAATACATTGAACCTATTCATATACAGGAAATAATATGCTTCACATTCACTGAGCAAAGGTACAGAAACTTAGTAAAAAAGCACTGGGTACTGTGTGGCTTTAATTGGTCTTATTTACAGAATTAATAAACAGAGACTGATTTTTTTAAAAAAAAATTGAGTGTCTAACATTTCCAATGAGATGAGGGTACTCAGCATCCATGAAATTCAAGCTACATATTGGTGCCACATTTGAAAATGTTGGTCTGATTCTAGTTCTCCTTGCAAAGGTAGCACATGAGAGCACTGTCGCATATATAATTCCATCACCCTAGAAATCTGGGGCAAATTATTTGGATTATACAAGATATCACTGAAGGACCCACATAATTCTGCATAATTTCCTTTGAATATCATTTTGGACCTGGTGAACTGGTGACAGAATTTCCTCACGGCTATGTGTGAAGATTTAAAACCTTGATAATGCCTTAAATGGTATTTTAAAATAATTATGAAGCTTTTAATGCCTCTGTTGATTTAGAAACTTACTCCATGCAGCACACAAAAAGACAAGAAAAATGTCTCAATAACTGAGCAGAGAAACTCTCTTCAAATACATATATATATATAGAGAGAGAGAGAGGGTGTCTGACTTTCAAATGTATTCTCCTTTGAGATGGCTCAAACAGAACCAAGAAGGCATTAGTGCTACTCAAACAAGTCTCACTTATTTATAAAAAAAATGTGTAAGATCCAGAACCTCCAAGGTATTTAGACACCTAACTCTCACTGATTTGTTTGATTTAAATGGGAGTTATATGTAGGGTTGCCAACTTTCTAACTGCAAAAACACGAACATCCTTGCTCCACCTTGCCCCTGCCCCAAGGCCCCGCACCTTCTCCGAGGCCCCACTCCACATTCACTCCATCCCCGCTCCCTTGCTTTCCCCCATTCTCACTCACTTTCACTGCAGTGGGGCAGGGAGTTCAGCGTGGGCTCTGGGGTGAGGCAGAAATGAGGAGATCTAGGTTTGGGCTGGGACAGGGGGTTGGGGCCGTGGATGAGGAATTTGGGATGCAGGAGGGGACTCCAGGCTGGGGTTGAGGGGTTCGGAGTGTGGGAGCGAGCTCAGGGCTGGGGAAAGGGTTGAGTTGCTGGAGGGGGTGTTGGCTTCGGCTATGGATGGGGATGAGGGGTTTGGAATGCAGGAGGGGGCTCAGGGATGGGGCAGAAATGCAGGAGGGTGGGTGGGCTCCCGGAGGGAGTTTGGGTGTGGTAGGGGGCTCATAGCTGGGGTTGGGATGCGAGCTCCAGCCAGGCAGTGCTTACCTCAGGTGGCTCCCAGTCAGCGGCACAGTGGGGCTAAAGCAGGCTCCCTGCCTGCTCTGGCTCCACGTGGCTCCTGAAAGCTGCTGGCATGTCTGGCTCCTAGGTGCAGGGGAGGCCAGGCACTGCCCTTGCAGCTCCCATTGGCTGCAGTCCTGGCCAATGGGAGCTGCAGAGTCAGCACTTGGCAGAGCTTTGTTAATTGCCCTTGTGCCTAGGGGCCTCAGGGACACATCGGCCACTTCCTGGAGCTGCATGAAGCCAGGGCAAGCAGAAACCCTGTCTTAGCCTTGTTGCACTGCAAACCAGACTTTTAATGTCCTGGTTAGCAATGCTGACCAGAGCCACCAGGGTCAAACACCAGACGCCTGGCAACCTTAGTTATGCGCCTAAATACTCTTGAGGCTCTAGGCCAAATTGTCTTATAAGGCCTAGTGGCCAGATTTTTAACTGGTTTAAATCAATGTAGCTCCACAACAGAGCTTTACCAATTCAAAGTAGCTTGAAGTTTAAAGTATCAATTTAAAGTATGAAAGTAAATTAAAATCTGGCCCACTATAATACCATAAAGTGTAACGTAACAAAAGGCCCATAATATTCTGTCAGAACATGTTTTTAGTTCGACATTTAATTCTCACAGTTATGGTAACAGAAGTAACTATTGTCATTTGTAAAGGGGTCTCTTAGATAATCAGGACAAGCAGTTTTAACTTTATCTCTTGTGGGAAACACAAATATTTGACTAGGGAGGGGAAGTAACAATACTCTGAATTGCCAATGACATTTATTTGGGTGCCCTACTATACAGTACCTCACTCACAGAAAGACTTCCAGATTTTGAAGTGCTTTTTTTTTTAATGATGGAATATGTTAATACACCTGATGGAGGCTTTGACAGCATGTAATTTGACACAAATTACCAGATTCCTATAACACTCTCCATATCATCCAATAATAGGAGTTGTAATCGCAGCATAGTTACCAATAGAACTCAGATTTTGTGCAATCCTTTTTGTCTGATGGTGCACTTGCACCCAGAGACCCTGATATGGCAATGAAAATCATTACACTGGCATTGTACTAGTAAGGAAATTCAGCCTTTGAAAAACTACTTATTGTTAAGTAAGCTAAATATAATACTGTGGTGGTTTATATTTGTTTGAGTGGCAACTTTTTCATGTTATCTGCAGCAGTTATGTTGTATAGTGACTGCATCTATTAGAGCAGCAAACAACGACAACAGTTGTTTACACTTTAATGTAATTATCTACATTGTAATCATTATAGTCACATGTTCATCAAAAATGTTGAGAGATTTCCACATTCCAGAAAGGAAAGGGACATTGTTTTTATTTTATCAAACTATATAAATAATCATTATTCACATGAGCAAAAAAACCCCCAAAATATTAATGATGAATTGTTGATGTCACAGAAGATGTGAATGCCGCTAACAATGAGGTAGGATCAGAGGATAAAATAGGGAAAGAATCAATTAAAACTACTTAGACAAGTTAGATGTCTTCAAGTCACACAAGGAGCTGTCTGAGGAGAGATCTGAGCCATTAGCGATATTTTTCAAAAAGTCATGGAATATGGGAGAGATTCCAGAGGACTAGAAAAGGGCAAATATAGTGCTAATCTACAAAAAGGGGAATAAGGACAACCTGGGGAATTACAGACCAGTCATCTTAATTTAGGCATCCAGTAGCTTTCTTTGACATGGTAACAAGTCTTGGAGGCGGGGTTGAGGGGGGAAAGAGGGGAAGTGGTAGATGTGTTATACCTTCACTTTAGTAACACTTTTGATACTGTCTCACATAACCACCTCACAAACAAAGTAGGGAAATACAACCTAGATGGAGCTACTATAAGGTGGATGACCACTTTGGAAAACCAATTCCAGAGAGTAGTTATCAGTGGTTCACAGTCAAACTGGAAGGGCATACTGATCCCACAGGGATCAGATCTGGTTCCAGTTCTGTAAAATATCTTCATTAACGGTTTAGATAATGACAGAGAGACTACACTTATAAAGTTTGTGGATGATGCCAAGCTAGGAGAGGTTGCAAGTACTTTGGAGGGTAGAATTAAAGTTCAAAATGATCTGGAGAAATGATCTGAAGTAAATAAGATGACATCCAATAAAAACAAATGCAACTATCTCCACTTTGGAAGGAACATTCAGTTGCAGACATATAAAATGGGAAATGACTGCCTAGGAAGGACTACTGCAGAAAGGGATCTTGGGGTTATAATGGCTCAAAAGCAGATAGCTAAGGGTTAATGTTTCTTTTACCTGTAAAGGGTTAACAAAGGGAACCAAATACCTGACAAGAGGACCAATCAGGAAATCAGATTTTTCAAAGCTTAAGGGAGGGAATTTGTGGGTGTTTCTTGTCTTGGGTCTTGTCTGTTCTGTGCTCTCTCAGCTTATGAAAGATCTTTTTCCAGTTCCTTTCAATCTTCTGTTTCCCAGTTGTAGTACAAGGTAGCAAAGTATAGTCTTTTTAAATGTTTTCTCTGTCTTTGCATCTGTGTATCTGGCTGGTGGCCAGTCCTTTGTGTATTTGGCTATTAAGTCTTTATATTGTTATTGTTTTTGGATAAGGGCTTGTTTATTCTTTTCTATTTGTTTATATCATTTCTCTAGTTGGGACAGCCCGTGTATCTTCCATCTAGATTACCGAGAACTGCTTATTCTATCTTGTTTTTTTTTATTAAAGTTCTTTTTTAAGACCTCGTTGATTTGTTTTTCTAGTTGACCACCAGACATGATGGCGGAAAGGGAAAGACGGAGGGAGGGCGAAAAATGCTCTCTTGTGTTTAACTCTCCTAGTGTCCAGGGAGGAAGAGCTAAGGGGAGGCGAGATAGATCTTTTCGGTTTTCTTGTCTTTGGGTTTGTCTCTTTGTGGAAGAGAGAGGGATGTTCTTGGTATTGTTGATGTAAGAGGTTGCCCAGTAACCTCGGTTGCCCAGAGAGGAATTCTGGGTGGCGAGAGAGGTGGGGAATGGTTTATTTCCTTTGTTAGGAAGACTCAGGGCATCTGAGTTGGGGTCCCACAGGGAAGTTGTTGGGGACCCAGTGTACAGGCACTGATTCCTGGTTGGTTGGCAGCTATCGATGCTAAGCTTGGTAATTAAGCTTAGAGGGTTCTGCTAGCTTTCAGCGTATAACGCTAAGGTCAAATCTGAGTAGGAAGCTATGACATGCCTAGAAGGACTACTGCGGAAGGGATCTTGGTGTTATAATGGCTCAAAGCTAAATATGAGTGAACAGTGTAACACAGTTGCAAAAAAAAAAAAAAAAAGCAAATAGCATTTGGGATGCATTAGCAGAGTTTTGTAAGCAGACACAAGAAGTATTCTTCTGTTCTACTCCACTCTGATTAGCCAACTGGAGTATGTGTCCACTTTTGGGAGCTGTATTCAGGAAGATTGGACCAATGGAGAAGTCTGGAGAGGGGATAAGAAAATCATTTAAAGGTCTGAAAATTTGACCTATGAAGGAAGATTGAAAAACTGAGTTTGTTAGTTTGTGAGAGAAGACTGAAAGCAAGCATGATAACAGTTTTCAAGTACAGAAAGTTTTTACAAGAGGAGGAGAAAACATTTGCTTCATTAACCTCTGCGGATAGGACAAGAAGCAATGAGCTTAAATTGCAGCAATGGCAGTTTAGGTTGCACATTAGAAAAAACTTCATAACTGTCAGGGCAATTAAGCTGTGGAATAAATTGCCTAGGGAGGTTGTGAAATCTCCATCATTGGAGATTTTTAATGGCAAGTTAGACAAACACCTGTTACGAATGGTCTAGATAATACTTAGTCCTGCCCTGAGTGCAAGGGACAGGACTTGAAGACCTCTCGAGTTCCCTTCCAGTCCTACAATTCCATGATTCTATGATTCCGTATAATGGTAAAATACTTTGGAAAAGAATGTATAATGAACGGAGCAAGAGCACCAGTAGAGAAGCTCCTTTTAGATATACCTCTTTATTAACAAATACATTAATTATATCTAATATTTAATATAGGGCTTTATATCTTCAAAGCATTATAAAAACAATAGCCAATTAAACATATTTAATTAATATAATCTAACTAATGTAATTAATATATGCGGACAGGTTTTATCAATTGCAATTGAGATACAAAGATATATTTCAAATAATATAAAAATAATATATTTTTATATTATAGATTGTGTTTCTTCACCATATTTGTATGTTAATAAATAGTTCTATGGGGGGAAAAGGATAACAATTTTGCTAAAATGAAACATAGGATCTGTCAGATCCACAACATCTGCATATTCTGGATAAGGTAATACTACCTTCCTGTCTTTGATTACACAGATTCAGAATGCCCTGCTCTTTCACAGAACATCCAATTTACAGTTAGATAATACTGCTGTCAAAATATAAGCTCAAAGAGTGATTATCCAAGTATGTTCTACATTAACACTTGCCATAAAACTTAAATTGTTAAAAATAGAATAATAAAGGTGAAGTACGCATTCTTGAATTGTTTTTTTTTTCCCCCAAAGCTAGTCATTCTCTGGAGGACTTAATGATATATACATGTTCAACTTACTGTAGTTAATATTGACACAAACTAATCAAGCAAGTGACTTAAGCATGTGTTTAGGTGCTTTCCTGAATAGAGATGCAGTTAAGCACATGCTTAACGTTGAGCACATAAAAGTGGTTTCCTGAATCAAGGCCGTTATTAGGTATTTTTCCCAAAATTTCCTTTCTAGAATTGCTGATTATGATAAAGATTTGCATAAAGAGAGGATTTTTGTATACTAAGCTTACTCCTCTGCCACGATTTATTCAGTGATACCATAATCTGGTGTTTGTGACATCAAAAGTCATGGAAGAGATTTTGATAATGGAAATAATAGATTCTGATATTATTTGATGAATGAGGCTAAAGAAATAGGCTAATAAGAAAGACAAACGGTTTCTATTTACATGTAACGTTAGCTTGGCAATAATTGAAATCCATTATGATTGGAAAGGAAATGCAAAAAAAATGTGAAAATTCCATTAGGATTTGGTAACATTTTGTTAAACATGCTTAAATCTATCAGTGTATGTTAAACACCATCAATGTCCTTGTACAGGATTCAGGCATAAAGACAGTCCCTGCTGCAAGGAGCCTACAGTCAAAGAACAGTATGAAAAAATATTAATTAGTGCTAATTATCAAACTATTCAAATTTGAAAAGCTGGTTGGTTTCACAGACTAAGTGGATACCTGGCTTTAGGGCTGTCAGATCCAAAGATAACTGGGATAACAAGTACTGTAACTTTGTGAATACAATTCTCCCAAGAGATGAAAATTGTGTGGGAAAAATTGCCAGTGCATTGCTTGTAGGGTAAATTTGCTTCAATATATATTTTTAAAATAATTATTTGTAGTCTGCAGGGTTATTATGATAAGTTCTGGAGCCAACTCTTGAAAATTCAGTTCACGGTATTTAGAGCAATATTCTACATGGATGATCTATAGGACAGGAGAGCCACAAGCACATCTCAGGCAATTGTAGGAGCCCTTATCTGTCAATAACACTTTGCGGAGGGATATAGAAATCTGTGGGATCTTATTAAAAAAAAAAAGACGATCTCAATATGGGGTAATGTTTCGGCTGTGGTGGTGGTGTTTTAAAAAAATAACTAAACAGGTATTCAGATACTTCTTTAACTGAAGGAATATTAGTTAAGTAAAATTTGTGAGGAACAGTGTATTTATTATATTACACTTCCAGAAGTTGAGAAGTATCATGCTTCTCACTAGCTGACAGCAATCTTGAGAGTCATTCAAATGTGCAATAGCAGCCAAAGATGAAGGAAAATGGTTAAAAAACATGGAGGAAAATGTAATGAGAAAACATGCAAGTGACATCTAGCATAAATCATATGGTTGATTTATAAATCATGCAAGTGACTGTAAGTTACATGATGATTTGACAAATATAACATAATGTATAAGGCACTCAGGCAATTTGTATCTCAGTGCTTTGTACTTTTAATATAAATTTCTATATTATTCTCAATTCTTTGGTGTATGTAACAACTGCACCTGATTTAACAGAACAATTTGTTATTCTATCATCATTATAAAGTATTATGCCTAAATACTGCTATATAAAGTTCTAATTTCCCTTTTTTCTCTTTTTTTAAACTAATATCTTTTTCAAAGACTTATTTTATTATTGAGCTTTGAAAATGATTTACAGTGTTACAGCAAAGAAACTGTAGTGAGAGCCTGAATTAAACAAAACAAAGTAAAGGAATTGTGAGACAAAGATTCAATTTCATCTTCAGCCACATCTAAATATAAAATATCTGATTTTTAAAGTGATCTTATATCAACATCTGGTCTTCCCATGTGTAATTTGTATGCACTAGTTAGAGAGAAGAGTACAAATTAGAAAAAGATTTTAACATTTAACTCTCTATTATCTTATATTCACAAGTTTCCTTAGTTACATTAATTTGGGTTAGAGACCTACTTTCTTAAATTTTTCAGAAAGTATTGTGCACATCTAAAACACTCCAAGCAGAAAATAATATTACCCTGGAACAATATATTAAAAGTGTGTTAGACATGATGAAATACTCAAAAATAAGAAAAGAACACAATGAAGTTTACCTATGCAACTTTATTTAGCTCCCTTATGTGTATGCATTACTATAGTCTTGCCCAACATCACAGCAGAAGTCTATGGACAGCTGGGAGTAGAACCCAGCCCTCCTGCTTCCAAGTTTAGTACCTAAAACACTGGAGGACATTATTTCCCTTTTGCAGTGTCTCTGGGGAACAAAGTGAGGCCCAGCACAGAATCCAGATTGAGGTTCTTAGGTGAGTTTGAGAATCATGAGCTGTGTAACAGCAAAGTAAAACAATACATTTCCATCAGTTCTTTTCCTCTATGGCACCTCTGCAAATATTTCCAGAGATGAAAGGAGATTTGAGCAATTTTGAACCTTTCACGGTTTCTGGAATTTAGAATGCCTATTATTTTCTGCTGGATAGAGCCCATCATTTTCAGTTTGGTCAAACCATATTATGTATGTAGGTGAGTGTGTTTGAGAAAGAGGGAGAATGCATTAGGTAAATCTTTTGTGACTGTCACCTGGACCACTTTTGATCCCCAGGAGTAACAAGACGAGATCCCCACCCCATCTTTGGCTTCTTTATATCACATAAAAGGACTTTCTCAGACCTGAAAAAAGCTCTGTGTAAACTCGAAAGTTTGTCTCTCTCACTAACAGAAGTTGGCTCACCCACCTTGTCTCACTTTAGATCCCTGACACTCTCTTCTCCACCTCTAGATTGTGGCTTACCCTACAGCAACTATTCAGACTCCAGGATCCTTAATATTACTGTAGTGGGGTTTTGTTTGATTACTTTAAAAAAACAAACTCTTTTTAAATTGTATTATTATGAAAAGGCATCTAAATTCATAAATCTTCTCCCTCTCTCTTTTTGCATTTCTGTAATTAGAAATGGCACTTTCTTTCATTCAGGGAGAGGGGCAGGGGGCAACACTTTGCTCTAACCCCAAAAGCTTTTATTGCATGGACAAATGTAATCAAGAGTACATTTGTGAGTTAAGAGTATCTGAAATTCCCCTTGCAGCCACTCCTTTAATATACAGTACATAGTCTCAGACATTCCAATTAGCTGGTAAATGCCTTTATTGTCATAGACTCTTTGTTTGCCTGTATTTCTTGTCCTTTATGTAAGGGTATATCAATTTCATTTCATTCTGTCAGAAATGTCATATTTTTCACTTATACAACTTTCTGCCAGTGATACTGTATTATGGCAGCCATATCAACCAATAACATATTTGACCTCTGTAAAGACTTATAAATCAATGACATGGTTTATAAATCAGATGTACAATTTAACTTAAAAGTCACTAGTATGACAAAAATGAGCCACATAATTCATAGACAGTTTCACGATTTATTAATTAGGCATATAATTTATAAATCACAAATCAGTGCTTAGCAATCGAATTCTTGACTTATAATCAGTATTACAGGGTGTTTAGGTGAAAACCATTTATACAATGGAGCTGGGAGCATTACCTATAATTAAAGTGACCTAACACTTTCCGTTATAAGACGGCTGTTTTCAATTGCTTATAAAGTTGCCAAACTTTAAACATTCAGTATGAGATCTTCCATGCCAAGTGTGTTCCTCAGGCTTTTTTTTTTTTTTGGGGGTGGGGGTGTAATAAATTGTTCAGCTATTTCCAAGAATGAAGTTAGGGAAAAATACATTGTTTTGTTCATGTTAAAAAAAATATTATAAGCAGTACACTGAAAAGTTGCAACATTCTTATGCATTACAGCAGGGACTTGAAATTTGGCAGAGGAATTGCTCTGATGTTAGGCATGTACATTGTACTGGCCGTGTAGAAGTTCACCCACATTTGGCCACAGTATAAGCCCCTGAAAAATTTCAGTTTTCACATGTTCAGTAGAAGTTGTCATAGACTGGCAGCTAAAGTCTCTGAGGATTCCATCTATATTAAGCATGATCAACTCCCTCATATGTCCTATGTGACAACCAGACCACACATGTGCTGTCCTCAAAAAAAACTTGTGCAAAACACCCTGTAACTCCTTGCATCAGAAACAGTCAGGTTTCCTCCCTTTAATTTCACCTTCCAAACTGTATGAAACAGTTTGAATTTGTTTTTCTAAGGAATCATAGACAACCAATATGAATATTTTTTTTTCTTTACAAGTATTTAACCTTGGAGTAGGCCTTACTATTTGGCTAATATCCAGCAGGCAGGCAGGACCCCTCCCCCCTTTCTTAATAAGTGTCCAGGATGCAGGACTGGTGGAAATAAAAGGGAAGACTTTATGTGCTGGCCCTATTCAGATGATATGGAACAGAGTGACAAGGGGTCTGCACTATGGCAAGAAACAGTAATCACTGAATTAGAGTAATTAGGCAAAGAACTCTTTGTCCTTAACATGGCAGCTTGTAACATGTAGTTCCAGCATTCCCTCTCCCTCCCAAGACAGAGAGCTAATGAAAGAGGAAGAAGCACGCCAAATCCTATGCCAAAGCTTACGAGAATGCTTAAAAAATGGCCAGAAGTGAGCACTGTAGTCTTCAAAGGGAAGGGGAATCCTGTGAAATAGAGAGATAGGAAGAGAGGAGTATGACATTACACCCCATATTCATTGCAGTAATATTATTATGTATCATTTTGGTATCTGAAGTTAGGAATATTGTTTATGCATCTATTATAAATCTATTAAAAATGTGTTTACACCTGGGAAATGCCCACTAGGCAGAATGCAATCAGTCTAGATGGCAGGCTGGGAAGGGCCATTAGAGAAAATAATAAGCCTTAGAAATATACGTCCCACCAGAAAGTCTTCCTGAAGAGACTACAAACAGCCTCCAAGTCATGGCTGTTGTGACCCTACAGGGACATGTGACCAAGTTACTGGGTACTGGATTCCATCTTGGAATGTCAGTTTTTTTCCACTGACCAGGAACCAAGCTTAGAGGCAAAGGGTTCCCGACATATGCAAATATTATTTAAGCCAGGGGAGTGATATTATTGTGGTTCTTCACTGACTCCGTGTCCAAAGAGACTCCTGGAAACACCTGAGGAACAAGAACTGAACTAAGGGAAGGGATGGACCCAGGCTAGAGGGATTACTAGCCTTTGAAAGGAATACCTGGGGTTTTAAGCTGCAAGCAAGTGCAGCATGCCCTTTATGAGCCTGCAGCCAGCTTATATCATCATTTAGGGTTAGAATTTGCTACTCATATCCAATCTCTTTAGTATATTAACCTTAGATTACATTTTTGTTTATTTGCTAGGTAACCTGCTTTGATCTGTTTGCTATCCCTTATAATCAATTCAAATCTATTTTTGGTAGTTAAAAAATTTGTTTTTGCTTTATCACAAACCAATGTGTGGAAGTCATAACTTGGGGTAAAAAGCTATTGTATATTTCCTCTCCACATTGAGGGAGAGGGCGAATTTCATGAGCTCCCTGTGCAGTGTAAGTCGGTATAATTTTTGGTTTACACTTGGGGGGGGGAGGGGGGGGCTGCCTAAGTGGCTGGGAAGTTCCTTAGCTGAAGCCTTCTCATTCAGAGCTGGTCATAGCATCTGTATGTTTCTTCAGCTGTATGTGTACTGGTGAAAGTGCAGACCGGAGCCTGAGAGAGGGTTTGGCAGGCTGGTCACAGCAGTACAGTGTAAAGGGAACCCAGGCTGGTGGGTCAGGTGGGCTCAGTGGTACCCCAGTTCCATGCGGCACCCAGCGGGGTGGAGGGACCTGTCACAAGGAGAAAATACCCCGTCCCTTCTCCAGAGACTGTGATGAGGACATTAGCAGGGCACAATCATTCCCTAAAGGGCAACAATGTGGCTGCACGAGACACTGTCTTTAAAAGGGTAGCTTATCCCCTTATGCAAACTAGTAAGAACTGTGGACAATGTAAGGGAAATGAGAATGGTGCCATCACAATGATCCCCTCAACCAGCCCTGACCCTTGTGAGATATTCTCATCTCTCAGAGCTACAGGCCTGGCACATTGTCACCTCAATCCTGTGGCTGACTGAATTTCTTGGAGCAGGAAGAACCTATTAAGGATTCTCCCACTAGGAGTCATATCACTTGCCTGGGCAGGAAATTTCCGTGAAGTCTTTGCCAGCATCACACCAAGGACACCCAACTCACAAGTCACGTTAACTCTGAGCAGCTCTAGGTTCTGCATCTGTAAGCATTAGCCTAACGGGAAGAAATTGTCTCAAGTAAATTGTACTCTATTTTGTTTATTTTGCTTTATACTCCATTTTGCTAGCTCTGAATTAGTAAGAAGAAATTGTAGCCTTGAATTAGAAAGAAGAAATTGTTCTGAGTTTATTTTTTGCTGATTGCACTAACGATTTTAATGTTAGAAGGATAGAAGTTTATGGCTGTAATTGCCTTATTTACTGTTCAGTATGTGAGTGAAAAATGTATGGTAATTATCTGAGAAAAGACAGCTGGGCTGGATGGTTAAGAGGGGAGTGGAGGAGTCGAGAGGCACCAACTTTCACTCGAATGGCAGATTGATGACCCTAAAGCAAAGGCATATGCCCCAAGGACAAAATAAAGAGTGGAGCCAGAGAAACGAGATACGAAACAGCTGTGGATACTTCCAGTATCAGCCTGGTTGGGTGCACCCTTGACTAACAGCTCCGGTGTGCCATAGACTTGTATGGTAACTTATTAGTATAAAAGAAGGGTGTATTGCCATGGGATTTTGGGTTCATTCTGCATCAACATCAGAGCTGAGACAAGCTCCTCATTCCTCGTGTACAGTTTCAGCTGGCCACTGGAACTGACTGAGCAACAATAAGGACTGGTAAATATAAGATCCAGCTGCAGAAACTTTTGGGTGGGGTGTGTGTGTGAGAGAGAGAGAGAGAATGGAAACATATGCTGATTTTAATATTTAAACTGTACTCTCGATAAACGTGGTGTATTGCCTTATTCCCTTTAAAAAGATTCCATGTGCTTCTTATAAGAGTTACACATCCACATGGAAAAGAGCCTGGAGCCCATGCTAGCCACCTAAGAACCAAAGGGAAACAAGAACATCCCTAAAAAAGTCTGCAATTCAAGCAAACAAACTAAACTGTCTGACTCCCTCAACCCCTGATCCACAGGGCACTTCAAGGCAGCTGACTGAGAAGGACTCTCTGACTTTAAAAGGACACCACATCCCCGTGAGATCCTGTATGGGAGAGAAGATATGCTCCCTCTCACAGATGAAGGGCTGTTGAGATTAGGGAAAGTGCTATCCCCATCTCCACTCCAGAAATCATGATAAAGAGTCATAGAAAAGGAGATGAACAATTTTTAAAGGGCCACTCATCCCCAAGAGGTAACATGCATGGGCATAGTTAGGGAGGGGTGCAGAGCGGCATTACTCCCCGCAAAGAGAGGCAAGATATGGGGGAGCACATGGAGACACAGTGATTATTACTAATCTCTTGGTGTTATTTCTGTATGCTGTTTCTTAACAAAAGAAAAGATACAATATTTGCTGTGCATTAAAAGCTCTACGTAGTTTGGTACAGAAACTGTCTGATTACATTCATCTCTATTTGGCCCCCCATCTGGCCTCACATATTTGCCTGAATGAGAATTGTTGTGTTGTTGGGTGGTATATTTCTACGTGGAGAAGGTCCTAGTATTTTATTTGTTTGTTCCTATTATTTGATCCCCCCAGCTTTGTATTTTTAAAATCATACATTTCTATTAATATACATAGTGTTATTTCTCCTTAATGGCTCTATGTTGCGTTGCTGTTTTAAGAACATAGATCATGAAAATACAATCATAAGTACACCAAGTTATTTTCAAACAGAGTTCTGAAAAGGCTGATGTTACTATTTATTCTTGGGACTTATTAGTTGATCATTCCGTTCTGAGATAATGTGATACACAATTAAATTCTGCAGCTTAAGCAAAAACTATGGCTGTGATTACAGGTCCTCATTTTTTTTAATCACATTCAGGTAGTGACTATCTGTATTTTACTAGCTGCAAAACACAACATAGTTGAAATATCTCCTTTTCCATGACAGTCTGAATATTTAACGGATTTTATTTGTTATTATTACTTATTATTATTATCTTTCCCTTTGACAAAAATGTTAAACTCGAGATTTACCTAGAGACAATATATATAATTCTATTGATAATATCTGTATCATACACCACTAATAACTCAATTTTCCTACAGTTCATGGAAAGATAATTTTGTGAATTGGTGAAATGGAATAAAAAATCTCAGCTGTGTCATATGATTTGACCTTGTGTTTGTTCATTTAAATTTTGCTCCCGTGTCTGTCTATGGTTCAGGAAGTTCTCTTTAAGTATGAGTAGAACTGAAAGCAATAGTTAAGGTTGCCTACATTCTCCCTCTGCATGCCAGGAGCTCTGTATGCCCTCCATGCCTCAAGCTAGGGTTCCCTATTCTCTTTCCATGCCAGGGCCTCTGTGTGACCCTCAATGCCCCTTTATCCCCTCTTTCCCCCCCACCGCCGTCTCAACTTCCACTCCATAACAGGGTCACCAATTCTTACCCTACAAAAAATTCTTTGTGACCCTTCCTTCCCTTCAAAGCTAGAAGCTGTGTGTGACCACTCACCCACCAGGCTCCTCTATATCAAGAACCCCATTCTCCCTCCCACGCGAGGGGCTGTGTGTGCATTCCTTCTTCCTCATTCCCATTCCACCCACCATTTCTACTCTTTCTTTCTTTCTCTTTCAGTATATCAATATTTTTAAATTCTACTGAGAGGCTGGGCAGGGCTAAAATAAGGAGCATTGTTATGCTGGAATGCAGAGTCAGTGCTACCATTAAAGTGAACTAGGCGGTTGCACAGGGCGCCAAGATTTGGGGGCGCAAAAAGCGGTGCCCCTAATTTTTTTTTTACAACGTTCCTCCCTGAGCGTGCAGTCACTGCTCCACCTCTCCCGCCTCCCAGGCTTGCAGTGCCAATCAGCTGTTTGGTGCCATAAGCCTGGGAGGGGAGGAGAATTAGAGCGGGGGCGGCATGCTTGGGGAGGAAACGGAGCAGAGGTGAGCTGAGGTGGGGAGGTGCCGGCGGGGGGAAGCTGCCGCGGGGAATGGAGGACGCTTCAGGGCAGGGGGGTGAGCTGCCGCAGGTCTGTGGGGGGACGCCAGGTGGAAGCTTCGCCTAGGGCGCAAAACTTCCTTGCACTGGCCCTGCTGGAATGTAGTATTGACTGCCATCAACCAGTTCCCTGATCTGTAGTAAATTACAGAGATGGTTGAACTGCAAGCTTGCTACCCAGATGCCAGTGGCTCAGATCATCACCCATTTCTCCCCTCCAGTTTTCCCCATTTTCACCCACATCAGTAGGAAAACTCTACTGATGCTTTGAACATTCCTGAAATTTTGCAACCAATTCCCTGTTACATCCAAACATCTAAACAAAGAAATACCATCAACTTGAGTGTAAGGGCCTGTGGTAATCTAGCCGTCCCAGTCCCAGACCTGAACTTTAGCGTCCACAATCTGGTCCTGTCCCAAACCTGGACTTTTGCGTCCAAAGTTTGGGGGCTTACCTGAAACTCCCCCAAGCTCACTACCAGCTTGGATATTCTCGCTGCCACCAGATCAGGAATTACAATCAATTATGCTGCTCTGATACCCCTTCTCAACTACCTCTAGCGTGTGTCCGCTCAAACGACCCACTCCCCCTGGTGCGGCACACCGATTCCCAAATCCCTTGGGATGCTACAGCAGGGAAATAAACCCTTACCCCCGCTTATCAGCTTGCTTCGACGGCTAACCTGATCGTGACCACCAGAAATCCAGCGTTTTGCTTCCCTCAGCAGACAAATTGGAGATCGCAAAACTACACCACACAAGTGCTGGCTCTTAGCACCCCCTTGCTGCACACCATCGTGGACAACATGAGGCGAAAAACCTGACACAATCAACCACATGAACTCAGAGCAGAATTCTTCGTCTCCGTTTCCACATTCGGTACTTTAGCTCTTTCCCTAGAAGTTCTACCCACAAGATAGAGCGAAAACAATAGCTCCGTACCCGATCCTGGCTTTCCTTTGCCTCTCACCTAAGAGGAAGACATCTTTCTCACAAAGCGTTTTAAAAAGACAAACTTTCTAGAAACAAAAAAGAAAGAAATATCACAATCCACAGTATCTTGAGTGCATAAACGAAAACTAACAATACAGGCTCTTGCTCTAATCAAGAAAATATATGGAAGAAGACAGTAACTGAAAGATCCTAAAAAGATAGCCCGATTACATACAGTCCAACAAAATCCACAATACCATGTAAAACTTATGACAACCACAGCTCGCTCATGATGGCCGTGCATTCCACATGTGAAGGTTTCAGTGTTACAACCCAGAAGTGCTGTATGCAGCAGACACTTGAGAGATAGCGAAGACTAGCGAGTTAACGAGAAGTCGCTGAGTTAAGAACCTTTTTACCACGACGAGAAAACAAACAATTAGACACAGCCATCCAATCTATTTGTTACAACAAGTTCATCATTAGCCGAATGCTTATAGGGGTTCCTTTGTACTTCACTAGTACTATATGGATTATAATATTTGAAATAAGAAGGAGTTACGGAGTGAAACCTTGGTCTTTTATCAGCATTGCCGAGAACAACCTTAAAAAAGACACAGCCGAATTCACACATCTACTTTGTACCAACCAAACACATGTTCCCTCATAGTTCCCGAATTGGCTTTGCGTTCCTTTTAAGCTGACATCAAACAGATTTTGTGTATTAATATTTTTGAACTAGAGAAGAGAAGTTTAGTTGACCTGACACAAACGCTTTTTACTCAAACAAAGCAGCGAGAAAACCAACAAAGACCCCTGTATACCAGTTCTCGCCGCCCCTGACTTTAAACAATCCAGTTCTCTGATTGGTCCTCTGGTCAGGTGTTCGGTTACCCTTTTCAGGTAAAAGAAACTTAACCCTTACCTTACCTATCCATTTATGACAGGGCCTCACAAACTCAGCCAATTAAACCTTTCTTTACATCACTTGCCACCACATGAAACAATCTTTCACAGCAAAAACAGCTTTCACAAATCAGAAAGATTTTGTTTTGTACCAAAAATTGTATTCACAGAACATTTTCAAGAGTAACTATGTTTGCCCTTTTCTGACTTTATTGCAAATAAATTACAAACACGTTAGGAGTCAATTCAATTTTTATTCTGTCAGTTCCTAACTGAATAGATTGTCTTGTTTTCCTGATTGAATTAGCAATTGGCCAGAAAATTTTTGACAGGCCAACACACCATGTTTCACAAGTATAGCATTCAGGAATTAGTTACTCCACATTTTACATGCTATTTATGACAGTAAGAATGATTGAATGGTAGAGCATCTAAATAAATAGCCTTTGTTAGGAAAGTTGCTTTGGTTTCCTTCTTTTTTTAATCAGTGGAAATATATAAGTTCACATTTAAAAATAGCTGTACATTTTGAGAAGAAAATAATTCCAAATTTTAGTTTTTAATTGTTACATTTAAATATCCAAATCCCAGCTAATGTAACTAAACTTTGTTCCTGAGCCACAATTCTCTAGTTTAGTCACCTATTAGCCAATTTTTACTAAATTACCAAACTTCACTGGACCATCTCATTTTTTTCTAGATTCTTCATGTAATCATTTGCAAACTGTTACTTCGAAAAGTCTCTAGTCATAGAAACAAGATTTCCTTCGATAAACCACTGAAATCATCTTCACAAAGAACATATAATCACTAGGAACTATCTTGCTCTTTTCTTGCCTGCTTTAAAAAATCCTTCTTATAGGGCCTCTACCTCATCAGATTTTTAATGTTTTCTAATATGTTCCCTAATTAATTTTAGGATTAACTCTCTCCTACTCTCTCCAGTAGTTAAGGTGAGTCAAAACAGGAGTAGTGCTCACAATTTCTTGTGTCAGTCATGATTCTAGTTTAAGTCACTGAATCATAGATTCATAGCTTCTAAGACCAGAGGGACCATTGTGATGAACTAGTCTGACCTCTTGTATAGCACAGGCCATAGAACTTGCACAAAATAATTCCTAGAGCATATCTTTTAGAAAAATATCCAATCACGATATTGTCAGTGATGGAGAATGCACTACAACCTTGGTAAATTGTTTCACCATTAAAAATGTAGTCCTCATTTCCTGTCAGAATATTGCTATCTTCAACTTCCAGCCATTGGATCATGTTATAACTTTCTCTGCAAGACTGAAGAGCCCATTTTTAAAAAGTTGTTCCCCATGCAGGTTCTTATAGACTGTAATCAAATCACCCATGAACCTTCTCTTTGTTAAGCTAAATTGATTGAGCTTCTTGAGTTTATCACTATAAGACATGCTTTCTCATCCTTTAATCATTTTTCTCTGAACCCTCTCCATTGATCAACATCCTTCTTGAATTGTGGGCACCAGAACTGGACACAGTACTCCAGCAATGTTAGGAGAATCTCAAGTAAAATAATTTCTCTACCCTTACTTGAAATTCTCCTATTTATCCATCCTAGGATCACAATAGCTCTTTTTGGCCACAGCTTCTTGCTGGGAGCTCAGGTTCAACTGATTATATATGATGACCCCAAATATTTTTCAGGTACAGGATGGAGTCTCCAACACTGTAAGCAAAGTGTACAGTCTTTGTTCCTAGAAGTATGCATTTACATTTGACACTATTAAAACATATACTGTTTGCTTGCATTCAGTTTACCAAGCCACCTAGAGCTCTCTGTATCAGTGATCTGTCCTCTTTATTAATTACCATTCCCCATTCAAAAATATGAATATGGACTCTCAGTCAGTACCTTACTAATAAATCACAATGCAGTTAATAAAATGACCCACGAATTTTGTTGTGTGAATTATATGGTATGTGAAATTTTGAGATTCAACTTTACCAGGTACAACTGTCAACATGTTGTGCAGTATTACGATTTTACAATGTTTGTTATAAAATATCACTAACAGTCTTCCCTGTATTCTGCCAGAACTCTAAACAGGAGCAACAGGATAGGCAGATGATGGTTTGTTTAAATGCCAACAAAGACAAAAGAAAACCACATTTTCCATCAGGGACACGAAAGAGATAAAGCCAACATCAACACTACGAGAAACCCCATACCAAACCAAGCCCACTTGCCCTACCCCCGCAAAGATACCACAGAGAAAAAATCCTAAAACAAATTAGTTTCTTCCCGTCTCTGGAGGGGATGCTGAAATCTTGCCATTCTAGTCACAATGGTGTGTCTAGCAAAAGGTATCAGAGCCAGATAATGGCTTGAAGTTTGAGGTCTGAAGTACAACTGAGCTTATTTGGACTCAATACAGATAAAGGAAAAATTTTTACAATCTGTACGGAGAGAGACACTGGGATTATGCTAGCCAGAAGCTAGGACAGAGAGCTTTGGAGAAAAATCAGGACCTATCCTGTATGTGCTTGTACTGTGTTTATGTTATAGTATTTTTTCGTTTACTGCTTCTAAAACTGCCTTGAAAGAACATGAGTGTGATGTAGTGTGTCTTGAAACCAGACCCGGGAGTCCCCAGATAGCTGCTGCATCCTGGCCTCTACCCAAGGTCTGCAAAAGCGGGGTCGGCCAAGAAGCTAATAGGACTATAGCTTCAACCAAGGCACCACCTATGGGCTCTCTGTTTGGAGGATCACATAGCTCCACTAATTGGTTCAACCACACTGTTTATGTCAGAAGGAGGCACAAGGAGTTTGTCTGAGCAACATGGTGATTTCCTGTTGTGGCTGCACTGGACTCTACTTGTGCCTGCCTCCTGCACCCAACCCTGTTCCTGATCCCTGCTCCACTCCTGGCTCCTGCCTTTGCTCCTATTTCCACTGTGCTCCTGATCTGTGCTTGATTCTTCCCTCTCCTTAAGTTTCTGACCATCAGTGGAAGGCATATGGGCATCATGGCTCTGACCCCAGCCTCCAACTTCTGACCCTGACTCTGGCCTAACCCTTGGCTCTGGCATTTGGTATCTGACCTCGACTCTGGCCCTTTGCTTTAATTCCTGGTTCTGACTCTGGTTTGACCCCTGGCTCTAGTAATTTACAGTTGACTCAAGTTCTGTCCTTTGGCTTCATCCGCCAACCTGGACACATGCACCTCCCACTAGACCTGACTCCTGCTCTGACTACTAGGCCAGATCACTTTCACACTGGACCATAATAAGAGACCTTTTCTAAACTGGTATCAGATTTCAATTAAGCCAGAACTCCCACAATAACATCCTAACCAGAGAGTGCTTTCTGTTCAAACCCAAGACTACAGCCAGCCATTCTCTCTCATTCTTCTGCCCTTAGCCCTGCAACAGTGATTACGGCTCACAGTATCTTGTTGAAGTTATAGAAATGTGCACAAATTAGTCATGTTATTTATATTTATCAACAGAAAAAATGAGAGATGAGAAGAAAATAAACAAAAAGTAAGATAGATGAAACATTAAACAGTTCATATGTTCTATTTCATTAACTTAATCATTACAAAAAAATCTAGGCCTTGATTCAGCAAAGATTTATGCATATACTTTATTGTATACAGTTTGAAGAGATGCACCAAAGTCAGTAGGACTAATCACAGTAGTTAAAGTTAACCACATTCATAAAGCTTAGTAGGGGCTTGGATGTGCTTATACAAACCTGAATGTATTTGTTTTAGTTGCACTTGTTGGCATTATGAGTTTCTGTTTCTTTTCACAGGAATTTACATTGCAAAATTTAACGTTACCAATATTTCTATTTTATAATATATACACACACTTTCTAAATAATTATGACCAAATCCTGAAATTCTTATTCAGTTTTGACTAGTCTTACTCAGGTAAAACTCCTATTGAAATGAGTATAAACCTAAAAATGAGGACTTCTAGATTTGGCCAGCAGTGCAATAAAAGGCAGCAACCTAAACCAGTAGATAAGCCACTAGAATGGGATTCAAGAGACCTGGGTTCTGTTGTAAGCTCTACCAGTAACATTGGCAAGTCACTTCACTCCTGCCACAGTTTCCCCATCTGTAAAGCAGAGATACTGGTACATAACTTCCTTTGTAAAGTAATTTGAGGTTTATGCTTGAAAAACACTGTATAAGAGCTATACATTGTCATAATCGTTTTTAAAAAAGCAAAAGAAATATTTCTGAGGTCATTCCATAATAAGTAAGTTAGCATGCCTCTTATCATTCTCTAAATGGTTCAGTGGTTTAATTATTACTTACCTTGGTATGCAAGCTTATATCCTCGTCGATTCTCTGAGTGATCGCTATAAAAATGGATGAGTGTTTCATGAGTTGTACTTAGTAAAGATGGTGGGAGTTCCGTTCCACTAAACTGGCCTATCATAGAACTGGTGTGGTAAGGCCCATTCTGAATTTCAAGAAAGTCATGATTAGCTTCAGTAGAGAAATTCAGAAATTGAATATGTGCACCTGTATGGGAAAGTAATCAGAATTATAAACAATGTTCATAATACATTTTTTCATGCTACACTACACAAAAACAGACACTGACATAATCCACAAATCAGTGCTGTACAGATTATACTGTTACCAATGCTTTCAAAGTTAGGTGTCTAAATTTAGGCACCTAATTCCACATTTCAGAATCTAAACAGAAGTAGCCTGGTTTCAGAGGGTGCTGTCTTCAGTGAGAGCTACTAGGGGTACAACTCCTCTGAAAATCAGGCCACTCTGATTTAGGTGACTAAATATGGATTTACATGACTAAACTGAAGCATCAACGCTTTCTGAGAGACAGAAAGATTAGATAGTTTAAGTCATTAGAAATTATCTATCTGAAATGACAAACGTTTTAGGACAGAAGAATCCATATTTATGAATTAGAGACTATTAAAATATGTCAGTTCAGATCTGAAGTCACATTATATATATTACTCAGATCTGAACTCTGGGGTTTCATCATGTTATTTATGATTGTCAGTTTGACATGTCAGTACAAAGAGTTTTCTATGTGAAACTATTACTGCCATAAAATTATAAAGGATGAGACTGATAGCTAAAGAAATTAAATTACTATTAAAAGGCAACTCAAATTGCAACACTTCCTGCTCCAAATTCCATGGGAATTTCCCCGTCAGTTTGGAGATAGTTTTAGTACTCAAAATCACAAACTGTGCTTATTTTCTTTCAGAAATATTAACCTACCAATAGCCACCATGACTCATAGCCTAAAAAACTTTTTCATGTATACAAATAGTTTTGCATATATTTAAATTATGGTGGTCAATTAATTGCAGTTAACTCAAGTGATTAACCCAAAACAAATAAACTAGATTTTTAAAAAGTCATGATTAATTTCAGTTTTAATTGCATTGTTAAGCAATAATAAAATAACAATTAAATTTCTTATAAATATTTTTGGATGTTTTTCTATATTTTCAAATACGTTGATTTCAATTACAACACAGAACACAAAGTGTACAGTGTTCACTTCATATTATTTTTGATTACAAATATTGGCACAATAATAAAAAAGATAAAAGAAATAGTATTTTTCAATTCACCTCATACAAGTACTGTAGTGCAATTTCTTTATCGTGAAAGTGCAACTTCAAATGTAGAATTATGTTTTAAATAACTACTCACAAAAAGAAAAGAATGTAAAACTTTAGAGCCTACAAGTCCACTCAGTCCTACTTCTTGTTCAGCCAATTGCTGAGACAAACACATTTGTTTACATTTACAGGAGATAATGCTGTCCGCTTCATATTTACAATGTCACCTGAAAGTGGGAACAGGCATTCACCTAGCACTGTTGTAGGGGGCATTGTAAGGTCTTTACCTGCCAGATATACTATACATACTTAGGCCGCTTCATGCTTCGACCAGCATTCCAGAGGACATGCTTCCATGCTGAATTTACATGGGTATTCTATTATTAACAGTGTGATTAAAACTGTGATTAATCACTAGTGTGATAATTTTTTTGATCATTTGACAGCTCTGATTTAAATTTATCTTGTCAGATTATCAACATTCTCTCATTGTTACAGATTGACAGTGTTTTCCTGTATAATGAATGAATAAAGCATCATGTTTTGGGACACACTTAAATCTCGAAGTTGCACTGAGCTTTGTATAGGCCTCTCTACTTGCACTTAGCTCAGTGAAGGAATGGGGTTTAATAATTTAACTTTAAAAATACTATTTTGAAATAAAAATGTGATGCCGGTGAACAGGTGCCAGCTCACGCCGAAACCTCAGGTCAATTTACTTGTGTATTAGTATAAATCAAAGTAACTGTTAAATATATGAGAGTAGTTGGTGTTTAAACTTCATGAAAACTAGTGAGACATCAATTGTGTTGGTTCTAATTATCTGTATCATGTGATAATACTGCCCTGAAGAGAACCTAGCATTAAACGTTAGTAAGCTAATGCTCCCTGGACTCAATAAAAAGGGGTTATCCTATTAGATTCCATTTCAATTTAGGCTACAACACTTATAAACAACAGGCCAATACAATTTGTTAGATTTCAGTTTTAGAATCTAACTGGCACTTGAACCCCTTTCATACTTACAAATTAAAGGGTATAACATAATGCATCAAATTGCATGGCCAGTGTTCAGTCTGGCATTTCCTAATTCGAGAGTGCTTAATCCTTAACTTTGTATTTCTTAATTTTAAGATTTATTGATGGGCACAACCTTAAGTATAGTTAAATTATAGTTTTTGTTTGTGAATTTATTTCATTTTTAAAGAAAGAACATCTTTTTATATATGTGCTATTTAAATAATAAAGAACTAGCACATTTGTTGTCTTCAACGTATATTTTATTGCCATTTGTGAAGCTGCATATTTTACCATTCAGTGCCATGTTGACCAATATATTGAAAGTATTCAATACAAATTCAAACAAATCATTTTACTGCAACTTCATTTTTATTGCAACTTCTAATTAACTTTTTTAAAAAGCTGTATAACAGAAAACTAAATAAGGACCCAAGTCTATATTTTCCTGCTTTAATTAAAAAAAAAAATATATACTCAGAAAATTATAACCCCCATTTTTAAGAAGCAGATAAACACTATGTATATAAATTAAACTTCCTTTTATATCTTATTTTCATGTAAGATTTTTGGAGGAAAGTTAGAAACATTTCCCGTTCGAAAACAAACACTGAAAAAAACCACAGTGTAAACCCAAAGGAGCACAGCAGGAAGTTATGCAAACTCAGTCTGCTCTCACTGCAGATCCTCCTGTGGCCCTTCTTTGTACTAATGTTAGGGCAGTCTGAAGTAAATCAGTTACCAAAAATTGCCATTGCCATGACAACCAAGGCAATAGTGACTCCCCCCAAGCATGCAAATGAACTGGAGGAAGTGAATGATGAGTGGTTGATTTTATCTCTGATGTCAAAATGTTAGTGATCAGGCAGCTGCAGAGGACAGCAAATGTGCACTTTGGGTTAGATCACTAGTGGGCAACCTGTGGGCCACTGGCCATATGCGGCCCATCAGGTTAATCTGATTGCGGACCATGAGACATTTTGCGTACATTGATCATCTGCAGGCACAGCCTCCCCGCAGTTCCTAGTGGCCAGGGTTCTGCCACTTACAGGGATCTGCCACTCACAGGTGAGTGCCCTAACCACTGTGCTTGGGATATTCGGATGTGGGCTCCTTGTTGAGAATGTTCCACTGTGGATAATAAATTAAAAAAAATAAGTCATTGAAGCAGAGAGCCTGGATCTCCTACCTCCTAGCTAAGTGTTGTAACCACCAGGATAAAGAGTCATTTGCATATTTGCCTACTCTCTCACCCCATATCTCTTTTATTATTTATCTAAAGTGGAACAGCTTCAACAGCAGAGACTGAGGGAACCCCACATCAGAATATGCCATTGCCCAGTGATTACAACACTCAACTAAGAGATGGCACATCCCAATTCAAATCTTTCTACCCTTCAAGTATGTGTTTGCGGCGGAGAGGATTTCTACTGGAGGTCTCCCATGTCCAAGGTGATTACCATAACCACTGGATTTAAAGTTATGAGAGCGGTCCCCCTACTGCCCTAGCTGTTCTTTGTAAGCTTACTTATTGGGGTCTTATCCAGAGGAGAGGTCTGGGCATGTTTATTGGATCAGGACCCATGGGCAAGTTAGAAGGAGGAAGGTCTATCTTCCCCGTTCATGAATGGTTGCGGTGCTTAGATGTCCGGACATTTGGCATGGGGCTGCAGTGTGTGTGCTCAGAGGCAGAAGTGTAGATGCCTAGGGAACCTTTACAATAAAGGTGTAGTTACTAAGAAACTAGTGTTTGGGGGGATCTGAACAGAGGTTTTGTGAATCCCAGTGGGGCCTGATTGAAGCATTTAGGAACCTAAAGTGTCAATTAGGTGTCTAGGTCTTTTTTGTGAATCTAGCCCTAGGAGGGGAAAAAAATCAGGCTTTTTTACAATAACTAACATTCAAAATACACTTTGGAGATCATTCCACACACATATTAATTAGTAGCTGAAATTTAGTTCAAATTCCTTATGGCATGGTTACGAAAAACAGTTCTGTAAAAAGCTGGGAGACTGTGGTACAGACTCCATAAAACAGAACATCTGATGCAACCTTAACTATGGTCTCACTACTGTAAAACCATAATATACTGTGTTTCATCACTGAATATTAACCAAATCAGTTAAAAGTAATGAGGGAATACATCAAAGATTTCCAAGGTGAGAAAGCGTTCTACTAGATTATTTCTACTGATATTACAAATTATGTGTACACCTTTACTTTGGGAAAACAAACTGATAAAAAGTATTGCAAAAACAATCTACAAGAACTATTGAGCAGTTCTGACTCATTTTACCAAACAACATTATAGCCCTTATAATCTCCTTTCCTACTACTGGAGAGGTAGTCATGTTAGTCTGGATCTGTAAAAAGGGAAAAAGAGTCCTGTGGCACCTTATAGACTAACAGATGTATTGGATCATAAGCTTTTGTGGGTGAATACGCACTTCGTCAGATGAACATAGTGGAAATTTCCTGAGGCAGGTATAAATATATATCACCATGCAGCAGATTTAAGAAGCTTTGAATCCAGCTTCTAAGAAAGACTGAATTTACAGATAATACCATTCTAAGTTAACATTTGCTCTGGTCAACAATTTAATATAAATTGCAAACCATTTTCAATTGAAAAGACAGTGTATAGCTATTTGCAGTGTTGTTGCACAGTTTTGTAGGGGTATAAGAAATTCCAACTAAACAAACCATCATTTATTTTGGAAGTCAAGAGTACATTCATCTAAATCTAAAATCTGCTGAAGAGTTGAACTTGTTTCTTTCCAAAATACCACCCATCTTCCTCCACAGGTGGGGGAATCCGAGGGGCCTGGCAGTGAAAGAGTACATCCTCGGCAGCAAGGAGGGAGACACTTGCTGAGGAACATCAGTTAGCTGCTCCCCAATTTTGGAATCTGTAGCAAGCACTGACCAGTTGTTGGAGAGAGGTACTGATTGGCCAGCATTTGCTAGCTCCCAGGATTTAACCTGAAGTGGGGACCATGCAGTCTCTCTTTTGGCTCCATTCCAGCAGCCTCACACTCAACTAGGAATCCAGCCTAACAGATGCTGTGGGTCTAGCCGTTTGCATGTTTGGGGATCAAGAAGGATTTTTTTCTTCTATGAGCCAATTGACAGAGGACCAGGGAGTCTTCTGCCTTCCATGTAGCACCCTCAAGACACAGTATATGTATGAAAGTGGTTGTTATTTAACTGAGATACTTGGTTGAGTTCTTAATTTGTCACGACTTACTGTCTCCAGTGCAGTTAAAAGGATGAAATGAATGGTTCCCAGGGATTTGGTGGTGGGCCTTGGGCTCATGGGCTAGGGTGAGACCTTGCGGCCCTTGTGGGCTGAGGTCAGACTTTGTGGCCCTCAAAGAGCAAGGTCCCCATGCTGCTGCACCCTCTGTCCTCCTCACAGTGGGGATGGTGGTGGTAGTAGGACTTACAGCAAGCTTCTGGGAGCCTACCCCAAGTTATTGGTTATATGGTAGAGCCCAAAAATCGCCACACTGGAACCAATAAAATGTTTGATATAGGATAGTATGGGTGATTGGTGTGTAGCACCCTTCCCTGTATTTAAGTTTTAATAAAAGTTGTGGCCTGCTGCTTAAAATTCATACATGTGTCTGACCTCATTTCTCTGCTGTGTCCACATTAATGTATGCTTACTTACCGTATCCAACAGGCAATAAGATCTTCCACGTGCAATCTAAGTTACTAGGGTAATTTCCAGGAAAACCTGGGCTCAGGATCACTCCACCCATATTTGTCAGTGTTCCACCACACTTAGCTATTAAGCAGAAAATTGAAGTCAGTCTCTGTTTTAATAATAATAACAAATACTTTGAAGTACATTACCCAACAACTATGCCCCCACACCCTCTTTAAACAGAATGTGATTCCAAAGATCCAATATATAGTATAAACAAAAAAGTCATCTAGTGTGAGAAAGGAGAGGAAGCAGCCTTTATGCTGGTCCCCTTATAGCTCCCACATTTACATTACAAATATCTTTTAACATCAAGAACATCTTTTGCTGATCTGATAAAGAAATTTAAAATCATATTCTGAGTAGGTATCCAGAAAAGGAATAAATTTTAAGAGCAGATGTGGAAAGTGAGAAAGAAGTTCTGACTAAATTGTGAAAAGCTAAAGAAATGAAGGAGGCATATCATTCAGAGGGGAGTTAGCATATCACTGCATCTCTCTTTCCAAAGCCAATAGTTCCTTATGCCTGTGTTAGCCATAACAACATACTTATAAAATATGCATTCATACCAATGCAGAGGGGAGATGGATAGTTCCAACGACGAACTGTTCCAGGCATACAAGAAATATGAGAACGGCCCTGTTTGGGGGGAAAAAAAAGAAATCAAAACACACACATTCATTACGGGGACTTTTGTAGTACAATGATTGTAATTGCCGTGTGCGTGTATGTGTGTACATGATTCCCCATTGGTGATTGAATGTAATGATTTTAAAAAGGAAATACTGACGTGCTGATAATAAAAGTTTTACAATTTTTCTCCACTAATATTTTCTAATTAAGGTGGGGGGAAAGCCTTCAGCAATAGTTAGAATTATTTAAAAACATGGGAAATAATTCTTGATTCACATTCTAAAGAAAAAATATTATTAGATCAACAGTTTTGCTGTAAGTTGTAGTATAGCTTTGCAGAGCAAGACAAAGCGAAGTTCTCATTTGATTCATCAGAGGTGACTCAATTTGAAATAGAAAATGTTCAAAATGATTAAGAGAAGTTACTTCTGTTGTCCTAATTTTCCATACTACATTATATTGTGAGTTAATGGTTTGTCCTGTACAAAAGGGACCATGTTATTTTGGTACTCCTGGAGCAGAGAAGGAGATCTTGCAGTGGTCTCTCCATTCCTCCATGCAGGTGTAAGATGTGCTTGGTCTACACCAGAAGTGGGCAAACTACAGCCCACGGGCCACATTCGGCCTGCAGGACCGTCCTGCCCAGCTTTTGAGCTCCCAGCTGGGGAGGCTAGCCCCCGGCCCCTCTTCCACTATCCCCCCTCTCCTGCAACCACACCGCATGGGCAGAGCTCTGGGAGGCGAGGTTGCGCGCTCCTGCCGAGCAGTGTGGCACCGTGTCTGGCTCTGGCTGGGCAGCGCAGCTGCCAGACACTCTGCTCTAAGTGGCATGGTAAGGGGGTGGGGGCTGGGGGTTGGATAAGGGGCAGGGGTTCCTGAGGGGCAGTCAGGGGATAGGGAGCAGGGGGCAGTTGGATGAGGTGGAGGTTCTGCGGGTGGATGAGGGAGGGGTTGGATAAGTGTGGGAGTCCCGGGAGACCTGTCGAGGGGCAAGGATATAGATAGAGGTCAGAGGATGGGGAACAGAGGAGGTTGGATAGGTGTGGAGTCCCGGGGAGCCTGTCAAGGGGCGGGGTATAGATAGGGGTCAGAGCAGTCATGGGACTTGGAGCAGGGAGGTTGGATAGGTAGTAGGGTCCCAGGTGCGGTTGGGGTGGGCGGTACCGGAAGAGAGTGTTAGCAGACAAGGAGCAGGGGGGGTGGATGAGTGGGGGGTTCTGAGAGGAGCAGTCGGGGTTGGGAAGTGGGAGGGATCGGACAGGGGGTGGAGGCCAAGCTGTTGAGGGAGGCACAGCCTTTCCATCCATCATGTGCTGTCAGCTGTGATATGGGTATCTAACACAAAATGGTAACAAAGGGGCACCTCATGCACCATTAATATCTTGCATGATTGCACAAGCTGGCCCATGTTATCCTGAAAAAATACTTATTGGTGATGGTAAAAAGTTCCTGATCACTGGAGTAATATTGTTTAGAGTATTACATAAATCAACTGTTGATCAAAGAATTATATGTTCTTGGTTAAATTAACTCTGATAGGTAAGAGCCTTTTTTCTCTATGAACATATAAAGGTCTTTCTCCTTCAGAAAAAAATAAATTTCTTATTTTTAATTTTTAATGAAGACATTTTGCAAGATCAATAGCAAGTAGAGAAGTCAGAATCCACAATACATAGTACCACTAATTAGGGCTGGTTCGAGAACTTTGATTTCACAAAGCATTTCAGGGTTTTAAATTTTTTTTCCCTGCATTGGAATGAAAATGAGACTTTTTGACAGGATGGGGAAAGAAGCAGCAAAAAGAGATTCTCTCTATAGTCCAGTAGTTAGAGCACTAGCCTGGAACATAGCCCACCCAGGCTCAAGTTCTTATGCTATCTGAATTGGAGTGATCTGGATTGGAAAAAGTCTGCTCTCTCTCATATGTCCTGGACAGGAGACCTTAATATAAATTTAATCAAACCAATATATTTTCATGAAACAACAGCCCTACCAATAAAATATTTAACAGTGTTAATTTACACTAAAATGCAAAGAAGTGAGATATTAAGGTGGCTAACCCCTTAGAATTAAAGCTATTTATTTTTACCAGAATTATTTTCCTGCAGTGACTTAGAGCATTTATTCTCACTCTTAAGTTGTTTTTCAAAGTTTTTATCATCATTTGCAAAGAATGATAAAAAATATTTGAAAAGAAAATCTGTGATTCCCGATAAATGAGCCTCACCGTTGGTTGGGATGCCTCAAGTACTACACTGCAATACCACAGTTCTCAGCAGTAAACCAGGAAATCACAGACTCATGAAACTGCTGAATCAATAAATGAGAAAACCACCTCAATACTTGCATTGCTTCAAGCGTATGAGTAATCTTGTCCATATTCAGCAAAGAACTTGCACATGTGCTTAAATGTGAGCATAAAGTTAAATCCCATTAATGTTGATGTTTTAGTACTTTTCTGAATCAGGGCCTAGTAGCCAGATTTTCAAAGGTATTTAGGTTTCTAAAATTGCAAATAGGTGCTAAAAGCACCTAAATCCCATTAACTTCAGTTGGATTTAGGCATCTATCCTGCTTAGATGCATTTGTAAAGTCCCACTAGGTATCTATCTGCATCTTTAGGCACTTAAATAACTTTGTAAAGGTATACATTTAAGAAGACAGAATCTCAACCATTCTTACAAGATGAGGGATTCTGTCCTGGAAAGCAGTGATTCTGAAAAAGATTTGGGAGTTGTGGTGGACAATCAGCTAAATGTGAGCTCCCAGTGTAACGCTGTGGCCTAAAGAGCTACTGCAATCCTGGGATGCATAAACAGGGGAATTTTGAGTAGGTGCACAGAGATTAATTATTTTACCTCTGCATTTGGCTCTGGTGAGAGCACTGCTGGAATACTGTGTCTAGTTCTGGAGCCCACTGTTCAAGAAGGATGTTAAGAAATTTGAGAGGGTTCAGGGAGGAGCCAAGAGAATGACTACTGGATTAGAAAACGTGACTTGCAGGGATAGATTCAAGAGCTCAGTCTCTTTACCTTAATAACAAGAAGGTTAAGAGGTGACTTGATCACAGTCTGTAAGTATCTATATGGAGGACAACTCTTTAAAAATAGGCTTTTCAATCAAGCAGAGAAAAGTAAAACATGATCCAATGGCTCGAAGTTGAAGATAGCAAACTTCAGAATGGAAAGGAGATACCGATTTTTAATGGTGAGAGTAATTAACTATTGCAAAAATTTACCAAGGATTGTGGTGGATTCTCCATCACTGGCAATTTTTAAATCAAGGGCAGATGTTTTTTCTAAAAGTTAAGTTTTAAGAATTATTTTGGGGAAATACTATGGATTCTGTCATATAGGAGTCAGGCTAGATGATCACAATGGTCAGTTTAAGCCTTAGAATCTATGAAATATTGCCTTTTGTGCATAAAACAGGCTGCCTGTCCCCAGATGATATCTTGAAGTGAAGAAAATTCCCTATTCATTCTGGGACATTACTGATCTTTACTCTACCAGTAGATTTGCAAAGGTAAACACAAAAAATACTGTACAGGTTTTTTAAAAGTGTTGCATGAACAGTAAATTTATCTCATAATGATGAAACCAATAGAATAATCAGTTTTACTGATCCAGGGTTATAATCTTCTATTGAATTTAGCATAAAATCCTGATGAGTATAATGTTAATTCTCCTTATAGATCAACAGAAGGTTCTGGTTTAAATTAATTTTAGTTTAACCCTAAATGGAAATGTATACATCTATATTTTAAATAAAGACCATAGCTCAAAAGGAGGAAGAAAGTTTTTGGAATACTAGTTTAGGAGTTTCTCCTAAGTACTACTCAGGTATATTTCACCATTATTTTCTTAGTACACAGAAACCTTGATGTATGTAACTATTTGATGTCTGCGTATGTATATGTATGTGCGTGTACACACAGAAACACACACCGTCCTTTTTAAACAGCTTTAATGTTTAATTTTGCCCAGCCCAGCACCTCTGAATAAGGAAAAGAGAGGATTCTGTTCCTTTGCAAATGGATCTACTCTTGTGTGGAGGTCATCCTAGTGGGCCCCTTTTCAGTAAGTTGTGGCACCACATGTGAGCCCCTTCTCACTTCCCTTCACCCATGTTATAAACAAGTCCAGAGTGACCATTTTTAATCAAAGGGCACACCCCTTCCAAGGGCATCATACAAATGACAGCTATAAGAACAAATAGAAGCTCACTCAGATAGACCCAGGGACATTTGTTGCCTTTGGTTTAGTCCAATTAACCATTTCTGGTTCTTTCCTTCGGAAGATTCTTCTTTCCTGCACCAGAAAACTGTGTCTGATCCAGGAACCTTTTTCAGTTCCTCCTCAGGAATCTTTTCAGTCCCTCCTTAAACAGGAATTTCCAGTTCTCCTCTTTGGAATTAGTCTGTATTAGTTAGTTCCACGCTTTCTCCTTACCCAGGTGGCTCCCGAGCTCTTCTTTCTGAAGTTAAATTCTGGATTAACCTGCTCTGGGACCCTTTACCTTTTACTTAATTATCTTCAGGCTGCTCAGCAGGCCAGCATTTCTCTGCAGGTATCTCCTGGCATCTGCTCTGCTTTGAGATGGGAGGCAGCCTTTATGCTAGTCCCCTACACTTATCCTCCGGACTGCTTCCTCTCTCCCAGTGTCGTCCAGGCCCTCCTATGTATAATCAGACCTTTCAACCTCTTAAAGGGCTATGCCATGTGATGATTAGGCCCCACTATCTTTGAGAGATAGACTGCCCAGTCACATATGATGTTATGGATGCTGCCAATGTTAGGGTGATCAGAGGGAATGGAGAAGGGCAGGCAAGAAGAAGGGGCATGACCCCCCACCTTCCTGCATTTCATACTGGCCACCACACGTAACCAGTGGTAACCAAGCCCAAGGATGGTGTATAGGATGACCTCTGCTTCTTCAGGCATTGTATCTGACTGAGACACAATGACTCCAGGAGCTGCCACAAGAGAAGGGAAACTCCACACTACCTGCTTTTGTAATGGAAAAACTGAGCCTTCTCAGAAATGGAAGGACCCTGAACTAACAGAAAAAAAAATGGCACTGAGAGTCAGATCTGGCTTCTATAGTCATTTTACTTTTCTTTGTTCCATTTTACCCAAATGTATAAACAATATAATAGTTACTAAAGTGGTGTTTTGTACTAATAGAAACTGAGGATTAATTAATTTATTAAAAGTCGCAAAGCATTCCGAGAGTCTCAGATGAAAGGTAACAAAGAAAGAATGTGCAAAGTATATGTTAAAGAACACTATGTGTTTGAAAAGTATCAGAGGGGTAGCCATGTTAGTCTGGATTTGTAAAAGCAGCAAAGAGTCCTGTGGCACCTTATAGACAAAGAGATGTATTGGAGCATGATCTTTTGTGGGTGAATACCCACTTCGTTGGATGCATGTGTTGCATGTGTTTGAAGTTCTTCAGTGAAATTTGCTATTTTGTTTACAAAAATATGAATTTCTCAGACTATCTTGAGACTATATAGAGTAGGAAAGTTTTTGGTTTTTAATTATTTTTTTAGTAATTTATTTGAATGATACTGTAAACTCGTTATTTTCTGTTTGGATTGTTAAACGTTTAGAAACAAACTAGAACTCACTGAAAAATATGATGAGGGACAGGAAAATAGATTTTTTTCCAGTTTTCCTCAAAAAATTCCTCCCTCCTCCAATATATTTTTTTCAATACTAAAACCAAAACCCATTTTTAATTTAAAAATAAGCAGTTTTCAGTAAAGATTTTTACTCAATAATTTAAGTTTTTTGGTTTTTCATTGAAAAAAATGAACATTTACTCAAACATTCCATGAAAATATTTGCCTTTTCATCTAAAATATTTTAAAATCATTGACCTAGCTCTAGAACAAACCACTTCACATCCTCAGCCCATCCCCCCCACCACACGCAATTCTGATTTCTGCAATGGATAAGTTTGTAATATGACTGACTCTGCACTTAACAAGTACATTCAGGAAGCAATCATATGGGCTGTAAAAGCACTTTTGAAGAATGAACAAAGTTATACTGTTTCTGTTCCATAAGTCCACTCCACAACACAATTCCACTGCTTTAAATCCTCCCTTCTTGGGCTACACATTCCCTTTCACAGCTTTAGAATTACTTCTCATATTCAACTGCGGGTAGTTGGTTTGAGTTCCATTGCTTTTCTTTTAAAGCCTAATGAAAACCAAATTAAACCTGACAGATGTGAATAATATGCCTGAAGAATTAGGGGCAGATCTACAGTTGATTTAAATTGACATAGCTCCACTGGCTGAATGGAGCTACACTGATTAACACCTTTTAAAACTCTGGCCAATTATGCCTTTTAGAAGCTTTATTTTTTAAGTGTTTTGAACTCAATTCAGTTCAAGCAATCATCCTAGCTGAGTTACAAGTCCATTGCTAGTATCTGCCTGAGAAAGACAAGCTGAGATGCAAAAAAATCTAAATGCTCTGTTGAGGCAGAATCAGTACATTGTAATAGAGATTTCAACAGTTCTGAAAACTATTGAGATCTTTCCTATAGGATTCTGCAGGAGAAGACCTTAAGCAGCTATTGTATGCATCCTGGAAAGTGTTACAGTATACGGAGGCAACCCTGTCTGTTGAGTTGAGTTCTGAATTTATATGGAAATAAGACAGGTCAAAAATAAATGTGTACCTAGGGGAGAATATAGCATGGTATTGTAAAGGAACTTCTGATTATGAAATCCCTGGTCACCATAACAGGACAACTGCAACTGAGCAAACCAAAGCCACAACCTGGGGGAAAGAACTGAACTAACCACAACAGACTTTTTTCAGCCTCAAAGAGAGGGAGATAAATAGATTATTCATACTTAGGTTTCACATACCTCATTTCGTAATGAATACAGCTCTTAATTATGAAGATGTAATTGTATTTTCCTAATACTGTATTCATTGATTTGCATTTGTTTGTCTTACTAAGAAAAATAATTAGGAATCAGAAGAGTAACTACACATTAGGATCCATTAAGACAAGGAAATAAACTTTAGTCTGGAATTCACATGTTAACTGTCACAGGCAAAAAAGTGTTTGCAACGGGCAAATAGCTTGTTTACTATCGGAGACTAAACTAGTGTCTGCATGGTAAACATCTCCAGTATGTGCATTCCTGTGCTATATTTCTTTCCTTTAGATTTTTTTTTTCAATACATTTTATGTTCATGAAAGATGGTACTGGAAACTGACCTATTTCTCAGTAGAACCTGAATATTACTGAGATTCTTACTACATAGTCCCATCAATGTGCCTCAAAATGTCACTTAGAGGAACCACTTCTAGAAGTGAGAGAATGCAGTTCGGTCTCCATGTCCTTTTAATCATCTGTCTCTCTGCTAACACTGACAGTCTAATGACAAATTTATTCACTGGAGTACAAATGTTAGCTAATGCTGTGTTTACCTATCCATCCTAAATGGTTTTAGCTACTAGCTGATGAGGAATCATTACTCTTAGACAACAGTCTTTAGTTAAAATCTATAATTTTGTATTACAATCCATAACACACTATCTTCTGAAGAAAAAAGAAATGAGTACCTGTAATGTGTATCCTGGCTCACATTGAAAAGACAAAACATCATTCACCATATATCTATCTCCCATTTTGATTCCATTGCTAGGAAGTATTGGTTCTGGACAAGCAGCTAGGCCTACAGCTGAAAAACGTAAATACAAAGATTGAAAATATATAGGTAAGTTAATGAAAACTGTTCTCTCCTCGGTTTGAATTCTTCACAGTATTTCAGAAAACAGACAGTGACAAATGAGTTAAAAATTACATTTCATTTATTTAATATTAAACTTGACTGTGCTTAAAATGTTCAATCTATCTTTAAAGTGCTCAGAATTTTCACACAACATCCAAATGCAATATTTATATGCAAAGATTCTAATGTGTACCGCATGAACATTCTTTGCTATGGGATTATTAAATACACTCTTCAACTAAAAGTTATCAATTACTTTAAATTATAAGCTATACTGTTTTTGGAGACTTCCTTCAATCCTTCTGCTTTCTGGAAAGAGGAAAAAAATATAAACAGAACTAGTTAAGCAACACCGTCTACCTCAGATGAGATGAAGATCTAAAAAAAATCTCAGAATAACAAATAATTAGTGTTCACCACTAGGAGGTCATCAGTCAACAAGTTCCACTGCAGCTCTATACAAAATCTGAAAGAGAGATTGAAAGAAATTGATGAAATTCGAGCGTTCCAGATGACATCAAAATTGTTCCACCACAATCTGGTCAATAATCTTCACCAATACAGGATGCTTAGAGTCATAATGATAATCAGTAGATCAGCAACCTTGAAAGATGCACAGGACATGTCTAAACTGCCACTCATTTGAGAGAAAATATTGTTCTTCCTCTGGGAAACTAAGAATCTAAAATAATAGGCCCAGTATCTCCCAACTCGATTTCACTAACTATAAGGGCATGTGTCTGATGACACAATGAAGCTCCCCCAGCATATTCAGAACCTCAATTCTGTTTGTTACTTTCACACACAAATCTGTTACCAAGAAACAATTAAGAGTTGACTAGATTGGCTACCTAAGCAAAGTAGATTTAAAACAAACAAGCAAAACTAACACCTTTTTACAGGAAGTAAAACATGACTCCCACACAGAGGCAGCTTGGAGCACTTGGAACAGCTCAGCATAGCTTAAGACTTAATGGAAGCTGTAGGGAGTATAAAGAAACAATTTATCTTTGTCTTTCAAAGCCAGTCTTTTGTGAAGTCCACTGAATCCTAGAATTGTAGGACTGGAAGGGATCTCTATCTAGTTCACTACCCTGCACTCATAGCAGGACTAAGTATTACCTGGACCATCCCTGACAGATGTTTGTCTAACTTGCTCTGAAAAATATTCAATGATAGAGATTCCACAACCTCCTAGGTAATATATTCCGGTGCTTAACTATCTGACAGTTAGGAAGCTTTTTCTAATGTCGAACCTAAACCATCCTTGCTGCAATTTAAGCCCATTGCTCCTTGTTTTATCCTCAGAGGTTAACAGGAACAATTTTTCTCCCTCCTGCTTGTAACAATCTATCTTGCACTTGAAAACAGTTATGTCCCCTTTTAGTCTTCTCCAGACTAAACAAAACCATTTTTTTTCAGTCTTCTATCAAAGGTCATGTTTTCTAGACCTTTAATCATTTTTGTTGCCCTTCTCTGGACTTTCTCCCATTTGTCCACACCTTTCCTGAAATGTGGTGCCCAAAACTGGACACAATACTCCAGTTTAGGCCTAATCAGCATGGAGTAGAACAGAAGAATTATTTCTTGTGTTTTGTTTACAACACTTTTCCTAATACATCCCAGAATGATGTTTGCTTATTTTTCAGCAGTGTTACATTGTTCACTCATATTTAGCTTGTGATCCACTATGAACCCCAGATCTCTTTCTGCAATAGTTCTGAGTACATGTTCATTTTTGCTTTTGTATGTTTGTCACTAATTGTTCCTTTCTAAGTGGAGAACTTTGCATTTGTCCTTATTGAATTTCATTTTATTTACTTCAGGCCATTTCTCCAGTTTGTCCAGATCATTTTGAATTTTAATCCTATCCTCCAAAGCACTTGCAACACCTCCCAGCTTGATATCATCCATAAACTTTATAAGTGTACCTCTCTGTCATTATCTAAATCATTGATGAAGATATTGAACAGAACTGGACTCAGAACTGATCCTTGTGGGACCCCACTCATTATGCCCTTCCATCATGACTGTGAACCAGTGATAACAACACTCTGGGAATGGTTTTTCCAACCAGTTATGCACCTTCCCTACAGAAGCTCCATCTAGGTTCTATTTCCCTGGCTTGTTTATGAGAAGGTTATGTGAAACAGTATCAAAAGTGTTATGAAAGTCAAGATATACCACATCTACCACTTTCCCCTTATCCACAAGGCTTGTTATTCTGCCAAAGGAAACTATTAGGTTGGTTTGACACCATTTGTTCTTGACAAATCCATGCTGACTGTTAGTTATCACCTTATTTCTCCTAAGTGTTTGTGCACTGATTGCTTAATTATTTGTGCCATTATTTTTCCAGGTACTGACGTTAAGCTGATTGGTCTGTAAATCCCTAGGTTGTCCTTATTTCCGTTTTTATACTTTGGCACTATATTTGCCCTTTTCCAGTCTTCTGGAATCACTCTGGTCTTCCATGACTTTTCATACGTAATTGCTAATGGCTCAGATATCTCCTCAGTCATCTCCTTGAGTATTCTAGGATGTATTTAATCAGGCCCTGGTGACTTGAAAGCATTTAACTTGTCTAAGTAATTTTTAACTTGTTCTTTCCCTATTTTAGCCTCAGATCCTACCTCATTTTCACTGACATTCACTATGTTAGACATCTAATCATTACTAAACTTTTTGGTGAAAACTGAAATAAAAAATAAAAAAATCAATTAGCATTTCTGCCATTTCCATATTTTCTGTTTTTGTTTTTCCCCCTTCACTGAGAAAAAGGCTTATTTTGTCCTTCATCTTCCTCTTGCTTCTAATATATTTGTAGAATGTTTTCTTGTTATCCTTTAAGTCTCTAACTAGTTTGATCTCTCATTATGCCTAGTTGCGCCTAGTATTTTATTGTTTTAGATGTCACAGTAGATTAAATTGATTTTAAAGTAAGATTTGTTTCTGCTCTTTCTTCCTCTTAGAAGTGTCAATGCATTGTGGAGTTTGAGAGATGCCATTCACAGTAGGTTGCACGTAAATTCACAATATAATCATGCACTTAGCCGGGCCCCTCAAGATTTGTTCCCCGTCACTGTGCCTGGACAAACATCTATGGGTAGGGCCAAATCGGGGCATACATAGCATAGGGCACTTATCTTGGATCTCTGCTCTCAGAGTCACGTGATAAAGTCAGAAAATCATTAAAAATGTTTCTAGACCTCAAGATTGGGAACAAAATCCAGATAACAAGAACTGAATATAACTAGGGCCCTAACAAATTCACAGCTGTGAAAAATGTGTCACAGACTGTGAAATCTGGTCTTTTGTGTACTTTTACCCTATACTATTCAGATTTCACCAATGCTTCTCAAACCAGGGGTCCCAGTGGTCCAAACCCAAAAAAGGATATGGGGGGTTGCAAGGTTATTGTAGAGGAGGTCATGATATTGCCACCCTTTCTTCTGTGCTGCCTTCAGAGCTGGATAGCTGGATACAATACCCTACTATGCCATCCTTACTTCTGCGCTGCTGCTGGCAGTGGTGCTGCCTTCAGAGCTGGGCTCCTGGCCACCAGCAGCAGTGCAGAAATAAGAGTGGCAATATTGTGACCTCCCTACAATAACCTTGCAGCCTCCCCCATCCTTTTTTGGGTCAGGACCCCTACAGTTACAACACTATGAAATTTCAGTTCTAAATATATGAAATAATGCAATTTACAATTTTCAGAATCCTATGACCATGTAATTGACCAAAATGGACGATAAATTTGGCAGGGTCCTAAATATAACTCCTGCAATGGTCAGCCTGTGTCTTCAGAGACCCTCCAGTAGAAGGGGTTTCCACAGCCACAAAGGAAACTTTCTGGCCCCACACACCACTAGAGCTGAGTGATTTTTTTTTTGATTCAGTGGCCAAACTAAAAACAAATCAGGGGAAAATGAAGGTGGAGGGGCTTGTTTTGAACTAAAACTGATTTTTTTCCCCTCACTAAAACCAAAGAAATTAATTTGAGTCAAATGAAACATTTTGCATTGTTAATTCAAAATTAAACGTCAAAATGGTTCGGGGAAGGGAGAGTGTTGGTATTCTCCTAGATGGCACTTAATCGTGGCATTGAAATGAGCTACCACTTCTATATGATATGATCGTTTCTTATATGCTTAGAACATCAGTGAAATAGTCAACATTATTGTAAAACAGTCAACATTTAAAATACCATCTGCGCTAAGGTCCTATCAGGATGAACAGAGCAATGCACACATTATTTCATTGGTTACTCTTCCTTCATATTTTTAAGTTTTCTTCACAAAAAGACTTGGAGACATAGGTTTTTTCTCTCTTTTTTAACTGAAAGCTGAGATTCTGGTAAACAAGATGGAATCCTCCAAAACAAATTAGAAAAAAGGCTCAGGTCACTGACCCAGCATGACCCTTGCCAATTGAAGGCAGGCACATAGTGCATTTAAAAAAAAAATGAGTGCCAGGGTTGAAAGGAGGTCATCTAGTCCAACCCTCCTTCTCAAATCAGAATCAATCCACAAACAGATTTTTGCCCCAAATCCCTAAATGGCCCCCTCAAGAATTGAACTCAGCCCTGAATTTAGTAGGCCAATGCTCAAACCACTGAGCTGTCCCTCCCCCCTATTGTCTAGTTTATGTGAAACACATACATTTGTGGGTACAGCTTAATTTGTTTTAGGACAGAACATGTACAGCAGGGGTCTGCAACCTACAGCATGCATGCCAAAGGTGGCACGTAAGCTGATTTTTTATGGCACATGGGATGGGCTGAGCTGCTCAGCCCACAGCTGCTCTGTGGTTCCCGTTGCTGGCCCCTTACCAGCTGGGGTCCCGCCACTGGTCACACTCAGCAACTGCTGCTGGTCTGGGGGAAGAAACCCCAGGCTGACGGCGGGCTGAGACCCCAGCTGGCAAGGAGCCAGCAGCCAAAACCCCAGGGCGGCGGTAGGCTGAGCTGCTGAGCCCACTTCTGCTCTGGGGTTTCCACCGCTGGCTCCTGCTAGCCAGGGTCCTGTCGCCGATACCACTCAGCACCAGCTTCTGGACTGGGGGACGGAACCCTAGGCTGAGACCCCAGCTGGCAGGAACCCATGGTGGAAACCCCAGAGTGGCAGTGGTGGAAACCCCAGAGCTCAGCCCGCCACCGCTCTGGGGTTCCCGCTGCTGGCCCCTTGCCAGCCGTCATCCCCCCTGCCACAGCCCCACTCAGTACTCGCTGCTGGCCTGGGGGAAGGAACCCCAGGCTAGCAGCGGGCTTAGATCCCAGCTCGAAAGGAGCTGGTGGCGAATACCTCAGAGCGGTGGCAGACTGAGCTGCTCAGCCCACTGCCATTCTGGGGTTCCTGCTGCTAACCCCTTCCCTACCAGCGTCCCACTCAGCATCCACTGCTGGCCTGCGGGAAGGAACCCTAGGCTGGCGGCGGGCTGAGACCCCAGCTGGCAAGAGCCGGTGGTGGAAACCCAGAGAGGTGGCGGTCAGCGTGCCACTGCTCTGGGGTTCTGGATACTGGCCCCTTGCCAGTTGAGGTCCCCTCCACAGCTCCACTCACCTTGCTTCCAATTGGAGTTCCAGCGCAGGCCACCTGCCAGACAGGGTCCAGGCTTCCAGCCCTGCTCAGCCCTACCAGCCGCCAGCTCCACTCACCTCAGCTGCTGATCTGGGGTTCCAGCCGCTGACCTCCTTCCAGCTGGTTATCAACTTATAACTCAGAAGCCTGTGTGCAGCTTAAAGTATCTAAATAGGTGCCACCAGACATGGAAAATTCAGCAAGGCAAAGCAAGGGCAAGGATCACACTAAACTGACAAGATCTGCATTTTAATTTAAATTTAAATAAAGCTTCTGAAACATTTTGAAAACCTTGTTTACTTTACATATAACAGTAGTTTGGTTATATTTTATAGACTTATAGAGAGACATTCTAAAAATGTTCAAATGTATTACCGGCACACAAAGCCTTCAATTACAGCGTATACATGAAGACTCAGCACACCACTGCTGAAAGTTTGCCGACCCCTGATGTACAGCATTAATTTTTCCAAGTTTTTTTTTCATTCTTTTCTTATTTTAATATTAAGACTCAATTCTGCTATAAGATACATATGTGTATCTGAAAACAAAAGTCTATAAACAAGCAGCAAACAAATATTACTATAACAGTCTCAGTGTTTATGCTGTGGACTGTAGCTTTAAGGAATCTTGATATCCTCCAAACTGCACAGGAAAATCTAGACATGTTTGCTGCACTTGTGTAAAAAGGTCCTGCAAATGAGGAATGGTTTAATCAACAGTGCGGGGAGTCTTAGTCTTATGCTCCAGTTATTCATACCTATTTTCTCAAACAGGAATACATTTAATAAGTGTGTATTAGACCATACACATGATAGAATAAAAAATGGATACAAGACTTCTCAGGAGTATAGCCAATAAAACACTATCACATTAAATGAATTTAAACAACTTTCATTAAAGTCAAAGAAGAATTAACATGCATAATAATCATGAAGTTATCTATGTATAATTGAAGCAAGTTTAATATATTCTTTATTTGATTTAACCGAATCAGAGTGCCATGTGGAGAAAACAGAGCAGACAGGAACTTCTACACTGTGTGAGAATGGGTTTCAGCAATTTCTGTCATATCTTTCAATGAACGTCCAGTCAAATGATGCTTTTTTTGGCAGTGATACTGTATACCTTTCACTTCACTGTCTTGCATGCTAAATTCCACTAAATGTTACAGCTCTTACTGCTTTCTAATGGAATCTAATCCATTTTGTGACAGTAAGTGTGACTTGACAGAATGTTCAGTGCAGAAATTACATGATATTTGGCCTTACTGTGATATGTGACATTTTGGAGTCTATTGTTCCAGATGGTTCATCATGCAACAATATCTCAAATTATCCATTGAGACCTCAGTCTTTCTACAAAAATATAATTGCGCTTCAGATAATGCTATTTACAATGTTTGATACAGATAAGGTTTTAGCCTTATGCCCCCAGCCATCTATTTATCTACCACTCATCACCAAGGCATATGAATGCCTTACAAAGCCAAACATATACACAAGGAGGCTCTCTGTTTCTCTCTAGCCACTTCAAGCCAGTAAGAATGCTGTTTTTAAATGTAATTAGTTTTATTTATTTTACAGTTTAGAGAAAGGAGAAGATGAAGTAGGTTTTACACTCTGATTGGAAGTTAGTAAAATCTGGGTCATTCTAATGTTTTCCATAAAGGAGTTGATAGTTCTGGGCCAGATGCTCTCTCCTGTGCTCAGAAGTCTCACTATGGAAGTTGACATATCCATTGTTCCAGAGGAACACAGTTGTAATGGTTGGTCATGCTCACACTGAGTGAGGCAGTCCTTTAAGTAGCTAGGAGAGCTTTGAAAGTAAGGACCAAAGCCTTGAACCTGACTTCAAATTCAATGGGAAAGTAGTATAGAAAGAAGAGTGTAGAATTGCTGCTGTAGTTTAACCCTGTTTCAGCTTATAAACGATTAGGTATAGTGAAATGTTTCTTCTCTGTGGAATAGCACATCTTTTGCAGCTCAGTATCTGACAAAATGCTAATCAGTTTGATCCTCCCAGATAAGTCTATCCTCCTGGGCTGATTCTGCCTTGAAGCTTCTCCATTTCCCAAGACAATAGAACTGAAGGAGAGAGGGGAGATCACATGGAGCCTGGCTCACCCAAGAGAGGGGTGGTCTCCACTGCACAGGTCTGTGTCCTGGGGGTACTGAGAAGTCCCAGTTTGGTCTCATCACCCCCTGTCCCACTTGTTCTGATGTACTTGATGCAGGTAGTTCCTAGTCTGCTCCATCTGACTGCATTGCTGCCCCTGAAAGGGCTGCACTGGAGGGCTCTCCCTGAAACTTTACATCAATTTCTTATAGTTCTATTGTAACAATGCCTTCAGGCTTGAAAATTTCAATCCATACTGTGCTTTTTCAAGGATGTTATATGGTGTGTTAAGGCTCAGTGCACTTAGATGCACACTGAAAGCAGCATGCATGGATCGAACAAGAAGTGTATGAAAACAAACTGGAAGGTTCAGTAAAATAAGTACAATAAAGCAAAATAAAATAGGCTTATTTGGTCTTTTTGGGCTAATACGTTCCATTAAACAACAAATCAGGGTTCTGAATTGTGATTCACTTTAGTTTCAATTTTCTCTACATTGAACTAAACTGTGGACAAACAAGTGTAGATATTTAAGTAGCAGGAATCATACACACCAGGAGGTATTTGGTAAGTTGTATTAATTCACATTATTTGTCTCCCTCTCTCTCTCTTCTCCTGAGTAACTGAGGTATGTTACTAACCATTTGGGTAGGCAAACAGGAGTGGCAAACAGGAATTCTGGAAGACATAGCTGAGGACTGTGGTCTTGGAAGTAGAGGGACTTTCTGAGTGGGGTCTTTGGTCTGTCATTTGTTTGCTTTCTGAGAGAGTTGTGTAGTTGGGCTGGGGGGCTCTGAACAGGCCAGGTAAGATAGACCAATTTGTCTGTGTCTCAAGGGAGGCGGTGATTAGGACCCTTGAGGTTTTGATCAGCCTGTGTTTGAAGTCTGAGTAGTTAAGCCCTTCCTGTTAGCAAGGGGGTGGAGCTGAGAAGGAAGGCTTACTATAAGCTAGTTGCCAGGCAAACTCCTGACCAAGTGAACAGGAGAGGCAAACAGGGGGGATTACTTTCTAGATGCAGTTCTACATTCAGTACTATGATGATCAGTGATGAATCAGTGGTTGTGACCTACAACAAATGTATTATGTTTTCTTTCCTGCCACATGCCAAAAGGGACTTCCTATGTATGAAGAGCAAGTCAGTGGTTGTGCTGGAAGAAAAGATTCTTGGATTGCAAAGACAAGTACAGACACCGTGAAGCCTCAGAAACTGAGCAGGTCTAATACAACCAGATTCAGGAAGCACCCAAGTTCATGGAAGAAGGAACTGGACACAGAGGAATCAGAGAAAGGGAGGGGAAATTAGAGGTGGCTTGACAGTTTGCAGTCACCAGAGACAAAAGGACAAGGCAGAATTCTACCAGGCTGGAGGCACATGAGGATGTGTTGACTTTAACTAGTAGAGACAAAAGGATCAGGAGAAATTCCAGACAGCTAAACTTATCCAATATTTAACAGGTCCTGGGCATGGAAACTGAAAAAAAAAAAGATTTCTGAAGATCTCTCTTGTTGAATGGAATGGAGAGGTGTATGGTATAGATCTCTTGATGGCTGCTCACTCCAACTCATAAGAAAATCCAACATGCCGACAAAGAAATCTCCAATTATCCAAGGAAGACAGACTATCCTTGGAAGAGTGGAAATAATGCTCTTCAAGAGAAAGCAGGCAGTAGGACAGTCTGCTGTCTTCCCAGAGCCAAGACAGAAGTTAAGTAATGTTAAGATTGGACAGGATTCTGAAGTTAGTAAGCAAGGATCCACTGGTCATGGTGGATATTGACACTAATAATGCTGCTTCACAGGATAACTGACAGTTAATAGATGACTTCAGGGAATTCAGAAGGAGCAGAATGTCCAAGTGATCTTCTCAGAAATCCTTCCTTTCTTGCGAGCAAAGGAAAACAGAAGGCAGAAGACTGTGGACATAATCTGGCTTGGTAAGGAGTGTAAGGGAGACAGTTTTGGTGTTCATGGGGTTGGGGGTGAAACCAATCCTTCATGGGGAGAAACCAATCCTTTATGGGACAGGCTGGGTAGACTAGTCAAGAGGGCATTACACTAAGAAGAAAAGGGGAGAGTAAAAAGGGGAATGCAAAATCAAGATGTGGAGAACAAAATTAATCAAGACACTTACTGTAGTAATTGGGATATAGCAGTCCTACCGCACTTGTGCGCTCAGTTGCTGGAAAGTGAGTAACAATTCATAAAATGTTACCACCTTTAACAATAAATGACAGAAGGGATATGAAAAGGAGACAGAAAAACTTAATTAGTTCAGATAAAAAACTTTATTGATACCACTCAAGGACTGTGTAGAAATCAAGACTGGTAAACAAAGGAGAATGGAATTGGAAATTAAGCAAGCAAAATTCGCAGTGTATCAGCAACTAGACCTAATTAGTGGACAAAGTACTATACTGCCTATAAACTCTTTTGGGGGTCCTCAAGAAAGAGACTTCAGGAGGAGATTAAAATGGCTGGAGGAAGAGTTGGCTTAAAGGAGAGAACATTATCATCATGGCTGCCACCATCACCATCTTCTGTGTGGCACTCCCTTCTTTGTCTTCCCCCACCTTATTTCTTCTCTTTCATTCTGGGGATGTATTAGCGGGAATGTTGTAAGCAAGACACAAGAAGTAATTTTTCCGCTCTACTCTGCACTGATTAGGCCTCAACTGGGGTATTGTGTCCAGTTCTGGGCATGACATTTCAGGAAGGAAGTGGACAAACTGGAGAGAGTCCAGAAAAGTGTGACAAAAATGATTAAAGGCCTAGAAAACATGACCTATGAGGGTTTGTTTAGTCTGGAAAAAGAGAAGACTGAGGGGGGATGTGATGTTTTCTAGTCAGGGCCACCCAGAGGATTTGGGGGCCAGGGGCAAAGCAATTTTGGGGGCCTCTTCCATAAAAAAAAATTGCAATACTATATTCTCGTGGGAGCCCCTGCAAGGCCCAGGCAAATTGCCCCACTTGCTCCCCCCCACAGGCAGCCTGGGAAAAATAAAACTTCCGCATCTCGGCACAAACTCAGTTTTGAGAAAACTTCTTTACAAGGTATCACTGGTTCTCAGCATCAGCTAGTGCTAAAAGGCACTAAAGCTCATTAAAAGGGTTGGACAAATATTATCCGTCAAAACTTTTTTTGGATCGAAAACTAGGGGTTTTTAAAAAGCAGAAAAAAATCACGTATAATGTCTGCTTTCCTTCAAAATTTGTTGTGTTTTTTTAAATGAAAAGCTGAAATTAGTCTGCCAAAACCTGAATATGGTTTGGGGTTTCAGAAATGTGTGGCCATACATTTGCTGCTTGCTGTGTTTGATTGTTTAAAGAAACAATAAAAAAATTCTGCTTCAAAAAAATCCAAAACTTTTGAACCACACCTCAGCTTGTGACCAAATGCCTGAGCCCATCCTGTCAGAGATTTTTCCAGGTTTCTGATACTCTGCTGGCTTCCTTGACTTATATCTGTCTCCATAACTTTGGGTTCATTTAGGTTAGAACATAAGAACAGCCATACTGGGTCAAGCCAAAGGTCCATCTAGCCCAGTATCCTGTCTACCGACAATGGCCAATGCCAAGTGCCCCAGAGGGAGTGAACCTAACAGGTAATGATCAAGTGATCTCTCCCTTGCCATTTATCTCCACCCTCTGACACAGAGGCTAGGGACATCATTCCTTACCCATCCTGGCTGATAGCCATTAATGGACTTAACCTCCATGCATTTATCTGTTTCCTAGAGACTGGCTCCATGGGGTCCCTCACAAACTGGAGATGGTTACTGTGGGTTTGTCTTTAGTATAGACTATGTACATACTCCATGAACTGAGCATTTGAGCTTGTTCCAGAATCTGTGATGAGCCTATGTTGTGAAAACTGAAATGCTCAAAATAGCACATGCATGTGAATGGACACAGGGTGCTAAAATTAAATTAACCCAGGGGTTCTCAAACTGGGGGTCGGCACCCCTCAGGGGTCACAAGGTTATTACTGAGGGTTGCGAGCTGTCAGCCTCCACCTCAAACCCCACTTTGCCTCCAGCATTTATAATAGTGTTAAATATATAAAAAAGTGTTTTCAATTTATAAGGGGGAGGGAGTCGCACTCAGAGGTTTGCTATGTGTAATTGGTCACCAGGACAACAATACACAGTTTTTAATGGAACTACACTGGAAAAAAAAGTTCAAAGTAAATGTATGCACAAATTACTATGTCAAGCAGTGTGCTATGTAATTTTATTAGATTCTAATAAAGAAATCTAAGATATTTATTTTTAATAGTCACATATTTAATATTATTACTACTACTCTTTTGCACCTCTAATATAACTTATAGAAGTTATATGACATCTTCCATTATGGCAACTCAAAGTATTATCCAGAGATAATCAATTATTGACTCCATTTGGCATACACGGAGACAGATGCACCGAGAAGCAAAACGGCTTTCCCCAAGGCAAACATTAAGTCATTGGCAGGGTCAGGAGTAACTCCCAGTTCCCCACTTTAACCATTAGATTATAGAGCCTTCTTAGTAGCTCTATAATTAAGATTACAGCCAAGAAAAAGAACTCTTAAAAGTCCATGCAATATTTCTATGCCACTATTTTTTCAGGAGTATAGAATGAGTCCATTGACAATTTTTTGTACATGGGAAAATTACTTTTTTATTTACTTATAAACGACAAATGATAAAAAATAATATTCTCATTCACTATATCCACATCTGCAAAGACTCATGACCTAAACTCTAGAGCAATTCACATTGGATGATAATTTCAAAAATTCACAGAACAAGCGAGAAGACAGCAAATTTAAGTCTTAATATCTGGAAACAAAATGACCAAAACCCAAAAGATCCAAAAGCTCTGAAACACATTCAGCTGGATTGTCTGTGCAGTCAGTAGTAAAGGGAAAATATGTCAAATGTCAAGTCTAAGCAATTGAAAAGCCTGGGATTTGCTCTGTGCATGCTCTTCACAACTCAGCTACTTCTTTGCAGTATGATAGAGAACAAATCAATGTCAGCACTGATAACCCTCTCAAAGACCTTCTCTCACTTACTGCCTGATAAAAACCGTCTTGGTGCCAGGTGTGGCATGAGACAAACATGCCACAAATCTATAATTATAGGTCAAATCTTGAGGAAAATACAAACAAAAAAAAATCTGCCTAAGTAGACCCTTATTCCAATGGGGAGTCTGTCTCTGATTCTGTGTGGCTATAACATTTGATCTGAGTGGATCCTTTTGCAGGATCAGGGCCTGTTTAATTACAGGTGGCAGCTTTGTGCTTCACAACTGTTTTAGTAGGGGAATGATCTGAAGGAATAAAACATATCACATTAAAGAGTTTAACCTGGACATGATCAATATACCCAATTCAAAAAATGGCACATTCTTTAGAATAAAAGAATTGCACATTCTTTAGAATAAAAGAGGGGTGACTGCTTTACTTTTGCAGACTTTATCTGAGATCTTTGTGAAATAAGGATTACTAAACATATTCACCTGTCTCTACTCTTCTTTTCAATGAAGAAATTATTTCAGTTATGGACAACTTTTGGCACTTGACAACCTATTATACACAAGGTTCAAAACAGCCTAAGATAATTAAAATACAGCTTAAGTTCTCAGTCATCAAGCATTTTATATGATCTTGGCTTCGCTGTAACACATAGGCTCAGAAAATCCAGAAAACATGCCTTCCTTGCAGTCTCCAAAATTTCAGGGAAAATAGGGTAAAATATGCTCTTAAAGTTGGTATTGTACAAAATGCACATTTTATGAGATTGTATTAAAATATAATACTTACAATTTCAAGCTATCACATATACTTTATTTACAGACATAAGTGGCCCAAATATATATGTCTTTTCTCAATATTTATTTACTACTTACTAACCCAAAATTCCAACTGACTTTAATGATTAGCTCAAAGGGAGTATTACATGAGAAAAAACAGATTAATGATTTCAGGAATTGACTCATTGCATATTTGTTTGTGTATTTAAGAAAATATGTATATTATTATTGTATTTACAAGTGACATCTGAGAAAGTGAAATTCTAAAATGAAAAACTTTATTTTAATTACAATTGTGGGCATTAAAAATTAAAGAGATAAAAGATTAAATCATGCTGTTTTGTTTATATGTTGTATTTGTTAATTATACGTCAGGATAATTGCAATAATTTTTATTCTTTCACTGTTCTAATACATATTAGAAATATAACACAAAAAATGGTTGATTGGAGTTTCTGGCTGTTGTAAGAAATAATTATGCTATTTATTTTACCAGAGTTTGGGGAAAACAAACATGCATATGAAATAATGGTTTAAATGTCTACTATCTGTCTTTTTGGATTAACCGTTATATATTTTTACTGTTTTATTCCTCGCATTAGCTTTCTGAAGCCATGTCCACATCTACAGTACTTTTGAAATAAAAAGAAACAATGCCACACAGTGGATTTCTTCAATATTTACAGTTGTCTTGTGACCAGAATAAAATGATTCAATGTCACTGTATATAAATATCTCAACTTAAGCAACTCTCTATAGAATTAAATAAAGTTTAATGTAGGCTTTGTAAGAAATATAAATTACCATCTTAACCCTAAAGAACAAATTAATGCTGCAAGACCTCTTTTATTTTGCTGTGTATTAACTTGTCAGCATGTTATGCCAGTTGAATTTTAAAACATATTTGTCAGGGAACTATGGCAAAGGCTACTATTTTGGTACAGAAATGTTTAGTAAATTTCAGAACATAGATTCAGAAAAAACACGCACAATATAAGTCATGGGGGTGGGGAGAGGGCATGGAATTGGAAATAGAGCCCATCTGACACTCATCACACAATGGCAGGTCCTTTGTGTGATGAGTGTGAGAAGGCATGATTTGGTTACTCATAGGGCCACGGATAAAGACTCCTCATGGTGTTCCACTTCTAGAATCCAGTATTCCTTGATGCTCTTCGCACTGAAGTTTTAAAATATGAGGTTTATTTGTTTGCTTGGTTGGACCTTTCTTTAAATGTTTCATGCTTAGAAGAAAGGTCAGGCCCTAAGTTTATTTGAAAACAGGTAAGTACACAAATAAAAAAGCAAAAGAAATATATTCAATTATGTAATAAAAATAAATAATATGAAAATGTAGTTTCAAATGGTTTGAATTTAGGAAATGGAATAAAGTTTTATAATTATAGAGATTGATTATTTTTTCCTTCCCAAAAATTTTAAACTTATGGCCAAACTAAAGGATGCATTCCCCTCTGGATGCATACAAGTAATTCCCACTTATATTTCTGGGAGTTGTGTATGTGCATCAGGGGAATGGATGCTTAAGGCTCCATATCATAAGGGATTTATTCAGTCATGAGGCTGAGTATCCTGGTTTATTGTCTGAAAAATAAAATTAAAACAATACCATGCAGATGTCTTTAAAATTCAGTGATGAATCAGGGTAAGTGCACTGATTTTATTGATAGTTTTGATTGGCAGCTACTGTTGCACAAGAAAACAACTACATAAACAGATCAATTCCTTTGCCATAAGGAAATATAAGCTCTGTAAGAGCACATTTACATTAATGAAAAATTAATCAAATACTAGATCAGAACAGTTACAAACTAAACAAAAAGGAGCTTCAAGGAAATCATTCTCAGTTTTCCATCACTGAGAACATATTGCAGAAAAAATAAAATGATCAGATGGAAAAAATAAAACAAAGAGCATATTCAACTGATCAGAAATCAAACAGTACATATTTATACCAAATTTGCAGTCCCAAAAGGTTTATCTAAATATATATGAATATTTATGTGTGTTTATACCACAAGGACCTCCTACCTTAGCTAAAAACAATGCGAAGTGTCTACCATAATTCCTATCTACACTATTGAAAGCGCTGTGTTTGACACTTTTTAAATGCACTTTTAAATACACTTTTAAAACCTTTTGAGACTCAGGGCCAGCTTCTCAACTGGTATAACTCTGTTGACTTCAATGTACCTACAATGATTTATACAAGGTAAGGATCTGGCCTGTGGTCACTATCCATGGGCAATTTTCCCAGTAATTTTATCCTTTCTTCTCTGCCTCATCTAAACCCTCCTATCTATCTCTCCTTTCTGATCAGAGGGGGAAGGAAAGGGATGTCTCATGAACCTACCAGGGAATAATCTCTTGCTATTCAAAGCATTGTCTTTTCCAGATGCTACTGAGTGTAGCTCCTTTGGTCTTGATGCCAGTGTTTACATTAGATAGAAAAAGTACCCAGGTTCAGCAGTGGGACGGCTGAATGAAGGAGGCAGACGGTTAATCTTGTAGGAAGTAAGCTATTTGTTTGCCGATGATAATTTGGGTGATCTGTCTGAGCAATTCATGAATTCTGATTGATATTATGAAGTTACTAAGAAGTTGACATTATGAAATTGCTGTATCATATCATGTCTCTAAGTATATGTCTGCACTTTGAGATGAAGTTATAAATTCCAGCTCGAGAAGACATACTCGCACTAGCTCTGATTGGCAAGTACACCAAAAGTTGGGTATAACTGCAGTGGCCAGAAGTGATGGGAGGTGCTATTTGCCTAAACTATATACCCTTCAAAGACTGAGGTACACATTCAAGGAGGCTATCCCCTTCTGCTGTTCACACCACAGTGACTATCCTCCATTTTGAGTGTGCTAGCTCGTCAGAAATAACATAGGTATGTCTCTCTGATTTTGAATTTATACCTCCAGCTCAAAGCACACACATACCCTTGATCTGTATAACTACCGTGGCTAACAAGCCTGAAAGCACATGTCTGCCAGATCAGGGATAATATTCAATGGTTAGGCACTATCAGTACCTAAATAAGTCTTGCCTGGGAACAACAACAACAACAAAAGACTAACTGCATCTTAAGGGAAACTAATTCCCTCTTCCCCCTGCAGCAGGTTGGCATTGGGAGAATGGAAAATCCCCAAAAGCAGGACAAAGACAGGACAAAGCAGCAGGTTATAAAAGGACTCACAGGGCTAAACAGGGGAAAGGGACAGAAAGCAAAGGCCACAGAAGGTGAGCTGAGAAAAGAAAGTTCCACGTTTCAGAATACAAGCCATCTGTGGGAACAGAAGAACTTTGCATGGCCCAAAGAACTCTGACCCCAGTCCAAAGAATTCTTTGGGGTGGTGAGGAAACTGAGGCAGGGAAATGCAGTTAGTATTTTTTTTCTAAATAGATCTGTGTATTTCTTGTGCTATTACAAAACAATGCTGCATTCATGTCCTGTGCAAAGTCTGTGTTTGTTATATGCTACACCTACCACGTAGCCCCTTCAAGAGGTAAACCAGAATGCTCCCCCCTTTAGCTGGAGTTGTGTGTTTAAGATATGGGGGTATCTTGAAAGTTACCGCTGGTCCTGGGGTTATCATCAGTGGGACTGGGATTACAGGGTCCATGTCCCTTAGAGCCCCGTCATTAGTGGATCATCAAGGAACACAGAATGAGGGAAGCAACTTACCTATGTGGGCAAAGCAGAGCACAAGATTTAATAAAGTTCCACTTGGTCAAGTTAATTTGCATTCAGCTTCACTATTTGCTAAGGAAACACTAGGGGCCTAAGGCAGCTGGGCTGTGTGATTCCCTTTCCATAAAGAGATAACAGACTGAGAGTCAATGCCTATGAAATGTGCCAAACAGGCCAAGGGAGGAAACAGGGCTACAGCCTTCTGAGACCCAGGAAAACTTAAAACACAAATGGGGGTTCAGTGTCTGGATCCCCTCACAGCAATCTGGAGAGCTGCCAGCAGTGGGAGCCTGACCAGACTGGGGAAACTGCACACCTCAAAATCCATGGCTTCTTTTTCCTATCAGAGGAAAACTGGGAAGAAATAGTAGGAGGGATGGCTGCAAAGCAGTTCCTGACAGTTCAGGAAGAATGGGGCTAAAGGTCCCTGTTCAAAACAGTGGACTCCTTTATTTCAAAGTGGGTACTACCAAGCTAGGGATATCAGGAGGGGGAGGATGTTACTGGAGGGAAGGTGGTGAGAATCCTACAAACCCCAGGTAGCTGAATGGTCAAAAGCCTGAGCAGTCAGCAGCAAGCACTAGCCCATATGTGCATCCCCTTACTGTTTATAGCACTAGCAAAGTGTGTTTGGCTCTGCTTCCTTTTTTGGTTGCTCCTTGAAATAAGGGCAGAAATGTTCCTCTTATTAAGCTGAAAAGATAACCTCTGTGTAAGTTTTACTTATTTTGTGCTTTCTGTATCGCTGTATAATAAATGTTGTAATAAAGAATGCTTAAGGTTAGAAAAAAGAACTGTTCTATGTAAAAATGGCAATTTCTTATCGTGCAGACCTGCTTGCTGCACAAATTCACAGTCACACCGGCTTTCTATACTCCTGCTGGTTCTGCAGAGACAATACAGCCTTAGGAGAAAGAAAATTATTCTTTATGACTGTATGTCAACAGAATAGTTAACTAAGCTCCGGTTGCAGAATCCCTACCTTGAGTTGTACTATGGTGTACATCTGAAAAAATACCAAAGGTTAAATCCTAATGCCACTACAGTCAATAAGAGTTATGCCATTGTGATTTCAATGAAGCCAGGATTTCAGCCTCTCATCACTGCTATAATACATCTCAGTTGTATCAGTTATTGGTGAGCGAGCACAGCTTGACTTTCAGATCACAGAGTTTTGTAGCATTGGTGATTAGGGGTACAAACAAAAACATACAATTACCCACTACCACCAAAACATTTTTCACTTGTAACTGAACACAACTGATCTGGAGTCACTGGCAGACTATAAAACTGAACCTCACTATGCCATGTTCACAGAGTCATTTTTAAAAGTAAATTTGCACTTTATAAGCTTTTAGGCTACATTATTCTTAAAAGTGCACAGCTTGAGTACAGCCTGTGTCTATTGTATCTTGGAGGCACATAACCCCAAAAGGTGTCATTCATTAAGGTGTTGATCTAAGCAAAGCAGTGAAGGAGACCTGCATAGATTATATCACTTAGTAATACCCTAAACTCACACTCTGATTTTTCTCTCATTTACACTGGGGTATCTCCACTGAATTCAAGGGAATGACTTGTTATTTACAATGGTGGATAGAATTAGTTCTATTTGAGAGATGGTCTCTCTGTAAACACAACCTCCCATGACAGTTACTCCAATAGTACAATGAAACTGTAAGCTGCAGAGGAGGCTATAAAAAAAACTAAGACAAAGACAGAAGCAAAGAAATTACTACTAACATTGCCGCATTCAGAGCTAAATGAAAAAAAGAATCAACCTCCTTTCTCAAGCTTCCCCTCAATATTACCCTCACTCACACTTCATATTAAAACACAGACATAATCCTCATACTGTTTCTTGTCGGTGCATTCTTAAGACTATGTGGTTAAACTGTGGGTGATATATTTCTCACTGATTTTTGAGGATGAATTAGCTTATTCCTAGCTAACCTAAGGGGAGCTGATGTCCTTGCTAATAGTTGGTGCTCCCAGTAACAAGTGTCCACCATGGACTGCCATATTTGCATTTGCCTATGCAGAGGTCGGAAGGCACTGGGCCTGGGCCTTGCTGTTCACAGAATGAGAGCAATTTCTCACATGGAGTGGGGTACCCAAAGACTGGACGCTTACACCTTGCATGAGGAATAGGTTGAGGGGGTATTTAAGCAGCTTGGGCCTAATCTTATTATTATGCTTATACAGGGGGAGGCAGGGGCGCCCAGAGGATTCCGGGGGCCTGGGGCCATCGGCGGCAGGCGGCTCTGGTGGACCTCCCGCAGGCGTGCCTGCAGAGGGTCCGCTGGTCCCGCGGCTCTGGTGGAGCATCCGCAGGCACGCCTGCGAGAGGTCTATTGGAACAGCGGGACCGGCAAGCGGCAGGACGCCCCCCCAAGCAGCAAAATGTCTAGAGCCACCCTCGTTCGGCGGCGGGGGGGGGGGGGGGGCTTTCCCATTCTCGGACCCGCCGCCGAACTGCCCCGACGACCCGCGGTGGGGGCTCCCTGCCAGCAAATTACTGCCGAAGCGGGACCCGCCGCCGAACTGCAGCCCGCTCTTTGGCGGTAATTCGGTGGCAGGGGGCCCCTGCCACGGGTCTTCGGGGCACTTCGGCAGTGGGTCCCAGAACGGAAGGGCCCCCCGCTGCCCAATTACTGCCAAAGACCGGGTTGCACTTCAGCGGCAGGTCCCGCTTTGGCGGTAATTCGCTGGCAGAGAGTCCTTCCGTCCTGGAGCGGAAGGACCCCCCCGCTGGCAAAGACCAGGAGCGGAAGAAGCTCCGGGGCCTGGCCCCGCTAGAGTTTTCCAGGCCCCCCGCAGCGAGTGAAAGACCCCGCTCCAGGGTCCCCGAAAAACTCGTGGGGGCCCATGCTGAGCACAGGGCCTGGGGCAAATTGCCCCTCCTGCCCCCCCCTTGGGCGGCCCTGGGGGGAGGTTGCCTCCCCTTAGGTATTTGGTTATGCTACTTGTTGCTAATATAGGAACCAGCCTGGCTCAATATCAGTGGGTATTTGTTCAGGGAGTTGCCTGGGTTCTTTGGTTAGAAGTTAATAAAGTTGTAGTCTTTGCTTTATCATATTTGCATGTCTGAATCTCTCACTTCCCATGTTTGGCTTAATTTAACTCTAACTACATAATAATATACAATAGTGTTGAGAATAGGCTCTTATTATGCAACATCTCTGCTTTCTGAGAACATTTATAACCTCTGGCTTATGACTTCTTAAAGTATATATCAGGGTGGCCAATCTGTGGCTCCGGAGCCATAAGCGGCTCTTCAGAAGTTAATATGCAGCTCCTTGTATAGGCACCAACTCCGGGGCTGAAGCTATAGGTGCCAACTTTCCAATGTGCTGGGGAGTACTCACTGCTCAACCCTTGGCTCTGCCACAGGCCCTGCCCCCACTCCACCCCTTCCTGTCCCCTCCACTGACCTTGCTCCTTTCCCCTCCCCGTCAGAGCTTCCTGCATGCCACGAAACAGCTAATCAGGAGATGGAGGGAGGGAGGGGGAGGCACTGATTGGCAGGGCTGCCGGTGGGTGGGAGACACTGGGAGTGGGGGTCAGGGAGCTGACAGGGGGCTGCTGATGTATTATTTTGGCTCTTTGGCAACGTACATTGGTAAATTCTGGCTCCTTCTCAGGATCAGCTTGGCCACCCCGGTATATATTATTAAAGCACCAGAAAACTTTTAACAGATCTACAATTTAAATGCACTGGGAAGACTTTTTAGACTCAATGGAAATTTAGAAATTATTTAGTACATGGATTATTGACACAATAAACCATAATGGCTACTTCTCAGCTGCTGCATTCTATCATTCGCCATATACAAACTGGCTGTTGCATTCCATCATGTACCATACATAAACTAGCACAAAACCAACATAATTAAAACCATCATAAAGGTTTTACTGAGGCGGAAAAATAACATAACTGATGTCTTTAAAAATGAAAGCAGTGTTTGTTTATAAGTGTCTATAGATGTGTCTGAAAATCCTAACTTATTTTTGCACTTTTATATTGTAAATGTTGCAGAATTTTTTTCTACATTTTATTGAACCCAGTAAACAATAAATAATAATAATAGTAATAATAATAAGAATAATAATAAATCTCCCCAAATGTTTCACAGCTGACCTCTAAGATCAGAAAAGGGTTCAAGGGTACAGATATATGGAAATAAATAAAATAACCTTCTCTTTAGCAGGAACAACATTGCTAGCATAATATATGCAAAAAAAGATCCAATCAAAGTGAAAAATAGATACTAAGAACATAACACAGCATTCACAATAGCTGATAGACCTCTCACAGATCAATCAAAGTTACATGGCAGCATATTTACTCTAGCAAAAGTTACTAAAACATAATAACATTTATAATACCTAAAAGTTTGCTAGGCACTTTACAGAAGAAAGACACACTCATTGTCTGAAAAAGGCTTGTAATCTAGGTTTAAGATAATTGATGGTGACAAACAATAGGGAAAGCATTATATAAAAACCCTAAAGATTTTTGGCCTTGATCCAGCAAAGCAATTAAGCACACAAGTAATCCCATTAATGTCACAGGAATTACTCGTGCTTAAAGCTATGCACATGATACGTGCTTTGTTGGAATGGGGGCATAGTAGTGACCATTATTCTAAATCCAACAGAATTTAACAGAGAATAGTATCCATTCCCAAAACATTTTTGGATCATTCTATAGTGTTGGTCCAGAAGATCAGGAATAGGAGTACATTCCACTCTTATGAGAAATGTAAAAAAGGAAACATGGAGACTAGCATTATTGGTTGAGGGAGGAGAAGGGGTGTGATTTGATGAAACAACATTAAGTGAATATAGAAAGGCAAATTTATGTAGGGTCTTGAGGTGAGTAGAAAAAGTTAAAATTTGATGAAATACAGAAAGGAAGCCAGTGAAAAGATTTGAAAATGAATTGTATGTCATAGTTACATCATGAATCTAGGAAGACAAAATAATCACTATGTGCTAAAGTTAAAAAAGCAAATTTTATCCAAGACAGGAAGAAATACTAACCCAACCATGCTGCCAAAAACCAAGCATCATGAAGAAGACCCATCCACAAGGCAAAAATACAAGATACTATAGTAGCTAATTTATTCTTTTATTAAAGATGGGGGAGGAGAGTGCAGCTGACATATAAAGAATCAGCTGACATATAAAGGAGCAAATTCTGTTGCACAACTTTCACCAGAAAAATCAGTAACAGGACAAAGTCCTCTTTTATTTACAATCAGGAAGGTCTCAAAATGAAACCCTAAGTAAGATAGCACTATGCACTAATACAATCATAGAAATACAACTGTTTCTTTGTCCCATCTGGAAACAACACTTAACATAGTTAGAAATGATATATTCAGTTTTGACACCATCTTTGGGCTATCTAAAGATAGAAAAAGACTCATAAGTAGTTATTATTGGTTTTGTATTTCTCCAACAATTAATATAATGCCCTGTTAAAAAAAGCTTATTATCTTACCATCTATTCCACTGTGTAACGTAAGCCTCTTTTATCATTTCACCTTTTTTGTAATGATACTGAACCAGATGCCAATAACAAGGAATGAAAAATGTAGACATGTGTAAAGAAAATAAAAGTCAAAATATTTTAATAATATATTCCTTTTGTATTAGTCAACCATGTTAAAAGTAAGCCAGAAGGCTCAGAATAACCTTAAGCATAACAGATAAGAATGAACTCAACAAAGAGTGTGTACAGTTGTCCATTGGAATTTTATAAAATATCAAACCTGTTTAAAAGGTACATAACGAAATTACCCACAAAGAATATAAGATGGGACACAGCTATCTCAAGTGGTAGATGTGCTGTGTTTGATAATGTCTATTCGGGCTTCTGTTGCCCATAACACCAATGCATCTTACATGAGAACTATAATAGTGTTTGTAGCCATCGGTGCACTACAATATTTATCACAATTGCAGATGTTTCACACCAATGAATTAACAGGATTTTCTGGATGGGGGCCATGAAGAAAAATATGCACGTATGAATAGGGAAAAGGCATTTAGGGTTATTCATCTGTTTTTCCATAATCTTGTTAAGTATAAATACAGTACTTAAAAATGTGAGCCGAGTTTCCAGAACTATTAATCTGAAACACCATATGACTATACTGAGAGACAACATGCTGAAAGTTTTATTGTAGATTCTTTATTTATTTCTACTTTATGAAAAAATGCTTTGTGAACACTGGAATTCTACTGGTTTTAAACGTGATTGTTTTTTAAAGATATAATTCCACAGGTATCACTTTATGTCTGTAGCATCCTATATCAAGTTTGGTAATCTAGGTTTAAAAAAAAAAATCAAACAACAGACAGTCTTACTTTTGTACTCCAGGTGAAAACCAGCTGCTGCCACACTAATATCAGAGTGAAAGTGCAGGTAAAGTTGATTGGAGGTGCTGTTCAACAAGGCTGGCACAGTAGTACCTGCAACAAACAAGACCATTTCATTGTGGTATGTAGTACATTATAATATGGTAACTTATTAAAAGAAATTCCTGCTGTTTTACATAAATATAAACATGACCTTATTCTCTCCTCACTATGTGTCATATCGTGCCCCAGATTTTTACAAAAGCTCCAGGAAAAGTCTGATGACATGACAGGACAGTAGGGAGTTATGCAAGTGCAGCCAGAGCTAAATCTCACTACATTTACTCACATGTACAATCTCATTGACTTTAAAAGCATTATCCACATACATAAAGTAAAGGATTTGGCTCTGAAATGAAGCTCCAATGTCACCCGTTCTTCTTGCCTGTACATAAGAACTAAGAGTTCAGAATGGAAGCTGAGAATCTGGGGGGAAGGAGACACCCATCCCATTATTCTGAGATACTAATTTTCTCTGTTTGTGTTCTCTTTAACTCCCACTTCACAGTCATTCTGCAGCACACATCTATCTCCAAAAGATATAGAATGTTATCACAATGGCCTGTGAACATCAATGGTGATTGTGCAAAATGATTATTTTCTCTCTTTCTGAGATCAAAAAGAGTTATTTTTGTTTTACCTTTGAATTTTCATTTCAAGATCCTCCATGTCAGGCAATCTTCAGAGTGTAGTGTTCCCTGTCTCCATGGCAACATGGGGTAGACCTGATCTAAAGTATATCATAAGAATGGCCATACTGGGTCAGCCCAATGGTCCATCTAAGCCAGTATCCTGTCTCTGACAATAGCTAGTGATAGATGTTTCAGAGGGAATGAAAAGAACAGGTCAGTTATTGAATGGTTCATCCTCTGTCATTCAGTCCTAGCTTGTGATGGATAGAGGTTTAGGAGCACCTGGAGCAAGAGGTTGTGTCCCTGACAAGCTTGCCTAGTAGCTGTTGATGGACTCGAAAAACTTATCTAATTCTTTTTTTAACCCACTGATACTTTTGACTTTCACAACATCCCATGGCAATGAGTTCCACAGGTTGTGTTGTTTGAAGAAGTACCACTTTATGTTTGTTTTAAGCCTGCTGCCTATTCATTTCATGAAGTGATGCCTAGTTCTTGTGGTATGTGATGGGGTAAATAACACTTCCCTATTGTTTTTCTCTGGGCTATTCAGGATTTTATACACCTCTATCATATCCTGTGTAGGTATCTCACTCCTAAAGACAATAGTCCCCGAAGTTTTAATTTATCTTTTTTAATGTAAGCTCTTCCAATTTTGTTGCTCTTTTCTGTACCTTTTCCAATTCTATTATATCTTTTTTGAGAAGGAGCTAGCAAAACTGCATGCAGTATTCAAAGTGTGGACGTGCCATGGATTTATATAGTGTTGTTATGGTATTTTCTGTCTTATTGTCGATCCCTTTCCTAATGATTCCTAACATTCTGTTCAATTTTTTGACTTCCACTGTACATTAAGCAGATGTTTTTACAGAACTATCCATGACTCCAAGATCTCTTTCTTCAGAGATAACAGCTAATTATCCCATCGTTTTGAATATGTAGAAAGGACTATGTTTTCCAATGTGCATTACTTTGCACATATTAACATTGAATTTCATCTGCCATTTTTCACCCAGTTTAATGAGATCACTTTGTAACTCTTCGCAGTCTGCTTTGGATTGCTGGTTGTTTTGTGTTTGTGTGTGTGCATGCCCACAATGTGCTCTCAGTTGAGCACAGACCTGCACAATAAGAGACTTCAGCTAAGATTCTCAGAGCTGAGGCTGTGTCTTGGTGGGAATATACACTTAGCTAGTATGATTATACCATTTACTAAGGAAGCCTCAGTAGACTTAACCTTAGGGATATTAATGAAGACCTTTTAGTCCATAGGTACAAGTAAGTCATTTGAGGGAATCTCTATTCTGCCTTAATCCCACTATCACAAACCAAGAGATGAAAAATTACACAGCTTTTCTTCAATTTTGCAAGGTTTCTTGTTGTTTCATTATTTATTTTCACAAATAGCTGTAAATAGAGTTGGTTGGGAATTTTTTGACAATGTTTTTTAATTGAAAAATGCTAATTTATCAAAAATGAAACTTCATGAGAATGAGTCAGTTTCGACAAATCTCTCAACTCATTTTTTTTAAAATAATTAAATTGTCAAGATGCCCTTAGGGTGACTAGAAATCCCGATAAAATCGGGACTGTCCCGATACGTAATTGTTTCTCCCGTATCCCGACCGATGTATGGTCAGAATGCCATTTCTCCTGATATTTTGCTTCGGCGACGGCACTCTAGTTTTTTTTGGTTTTTTTTTTGCTTCGACGGCAGCACTCCTGCATTATTTTCTTTTGCTTCAGCGATACCCCTCCCTCTCCCATGTGTCCCTACATATTGTAAACTAAACATTCTGATCTTCTGGTTCAAGAATTGTGATAACTAGATTAAAAATAAATAATTTTAAAATGGTTAAAATCTAAACAAAACACTTCAATTGACCTAAACTTTTTTTAAAAAAAATATTTTTATTCATGAAATTTTTCAAGATTTCCATTTTTTGTTCCAGTTCAGGATAGGATTTGTTTTATTTAAAAAAAAATCTTGAAGATTTTTCCAGGAAGGGAAAACAGTTTATTTCCCTAGCCCTACCTGTGAAGTAAGATCCCCATTCGTGCTTAATCCTGACAAGATTAGGTAAGAGTCTAAGGGATTTTGCTCAAAGACCCAGCTTGAGAGATTTCTCCTTCTTTTCAGTAAAAGCAGCAAAGGGTCCTGTGGCACCTGATGCATCCGATGAAGTGGGTATTCACCCACAAAAGCTCATGCTCCAAAACGTCTGTTAGTCTATAAAGTGCCACAGGACTCTTTGCAGCCCTTTACAGATCCAGACTAACATGGACTCCCCTGTATAGTTCTTTTTAGTGGATCTAGAACCCCTTCATAAAAAGTTTAAAGATTTTAGTTGTGCTTCTTTAACAGCTGGTTGTGAGCAGTACTTTCACCACCTGTCGTCCAGGTTAATAATTTATTCAGCTAATCAGTCAACCACTGAGTTAGTTAAATATTGCAAATAATAATAATAGTAATAACAATATAAAATTCATTAAAAACATGCAATATTCACTGAATAAAGCATAATCACGCAAGTATTATTTGTCAGACAGTCATAACAATCAAACTCAAATTTTTAACACTTTGTTTGAGACATTCCATTCAGTAGACTTGATTAAATCTATACAACATAGTGTAATACTATCAACACACACACACACACACACAAAATATTTGTCTGAACTAACAATGACATTGTTAAACTGGCAAAAGTCATTGCCTGTTTTATAAAACGTCTGCTTTGTCTAACATCTCAAAATTTTCTTTTTTTTCTGAACTTTCCAGCTGATGGGCTATTCTGCTGTTTGCATTTCATCTCTATATTAAAAGAGCAAACATTTAAAAGGTTGAGAGCCAAACACTTGAAAAAACAAACTGTGGTTAACAGTTCACTTTCCAGTTTAATATGTACACCCTAACTCACCTCACTCATCTGAAACAACTTCTAAAAAAAAGACATTCCCTTTTGCTTACATTAATTGAAGAGTTTCTTTCAATCCCCAAAATTAAAGTTCTGAGTATATATATGTTTGCATATGATAAGCTTGCTGCTAATCTCAAAATAAAGTAGTGTATTTTGCTGATTTTTGTAAAGATAACAGAGTGCCAGTTTCATCCCCTCTATGTGAAGAAATAATATCACATGACTGGAATGCTGCTGTGGATGGGTATAGTTTGCTAGGAAGATAGACAGGGAAAAAAGGAAGGAGGTGTTGCCTTATATATATTAAAAAATGTCAGTGCATCTCTGGACTGAGGTGGAGAGTAGACATAGGAAGACGGAAATGTGTTGAGAGTCTCTGGGTTTAGGATAATAGGGGTAAAAAACAGAGGGCTGAGTCGTGCTAGGAGTCATACTACAGGTCACCTTCACAGGTGCGAAAACGAGGTGGTGAGGCTTTTTTTTTAAAAAACTAACAAATCATCAGCCAAAGATTATAGTGTGGATGGGGACTTAACTAATCGATATTGTTGGGAAAAATAACACGCGCGAGGGCACCAGACTACTATCCAATAGTTCCTGGACTGCATTAAGCAGACAACTATTTTAATCAGAAGGTTGAAAAAAGCACTAGGGGGGAAGCTGTTCTACGCACTCTGATTTTCACAAATGAGGGAGAATTGATATACGAGAATTTGAAACGTAGAAGGATTGGGTGAAGTGATCCGAAATCATAGAGTTCTGCAAATTCTACGAACGGTCAAGAAGGGAAGTAACAGGCAGAAATAGAGACCATCCCGATTGTCAGGAAAAGCAGATTTTGGGTAAGCTCAAGGAGCTGACAGTAACGGTCCCATGGCGAACTAACAAAAACGGAGAGGGACAAACAACTGAGAAGCAGAGTTCGGAGTTTTAACAAAAGGGAAACCATTGTAAGGGCCCAAAAGCAGCTTCCTATGGGTAGAAGAAAGATAGAAAATAAGTGGCAAAGACCAACCTTGGCTAACCACAAGATCTTTCAAGACAATACTACAAAATAAAAGGGTCGCATAAAAAAAAATGGAAACTAGGCTCAGAATTGCAAAGGAATGAAATAGGCAAATAAACACGGGAATGCAATGGAAAGCAAATTAAGAAAGGAAAAGCACAAAAAGTGAAATGCCTCAACAAGCTACTGCGAATAAAGAGGAAACAGAAGAACATTATTTATATCCATAACATTATGAAAGCAAGAAAACAGCACAAGGAAGACCAAAGGACAGGTAGGCCACTGCTCAGTGAGGAGGGAGAAACAGTAACCGGAAACGTTGAATGGCAGGAGTAATGACTTCTTGTTTCGGTCTTCACTGAGAAAGTCTGAAGGAATGTCTAACATAGTGAAGCTATGGGAGGTGGTAGGTTTAGAAGATAAAATAAAGAGAGAATTAAAATCATTAGAGAAAGTTAGATGACGGCAAGTCACCAGGGCCTGAACGAAATGCATCCCTAAATACTCAAAAGGAAGTTAAGAGGAGGTACTCTGAACTCTAGCTATTATCTTTGGAAAGTCAATGGGAGACGGGAGAGATTACACAGAAGACTGTGGAAAGGGCAAATATAGTGCCCATCTATAAAAAGGGAAAATAAAAACAACCCAGGAAACTACCAGACCGCAAGTTAGTTAACTGTCTGGCACAGGGAAGATAATGGAGCAAGTAATAAAGAAATCATCTGCAAATATTGGAAGGTGGTAAGGTGATAAGGGAATAGCCAGCATGGTATTGTAAAGAAGCAAACATGCCAAACCTAATTGATAGCTTTCTTTGATAGGATAACGAGGTCTTGTGGATAAGGGAGAAGCGGTGATGTAGTAACCTAGACTTATGTAAGGCATTTGATACGGTCTCGCATTGATACCTTATCGATTAAACTAGGCAAATACAATTTCCGATGGGGCTAAACTATAAGGTGGGTGCATAACTGGCTGAATCACCGACCAAGAGAGTAAGTTATTAATGGCTCCCAATCTGCTGGGAAAGGTGTCGTTATAAACAAGTGGGGTTCCGCAGGGGTCTGTTTTGGGAACCGGCTTCTGTTTCAATATCTTCATCAATGAATTTAAAAGTTGCACAGAAAGTACGCTAATTAATTAGTTTACGGAGATACCAAACTGGAGGGATTGCAACTGCTTTGGAGACAGGGTCAAAACATTCAAAATGATTAGACAATTGGATGAAATGGTCTGAGGTAACTGATGAATGTTCAACTAAAACAAATGCAAGACTCCCTTGGAAAGGAACAAATCATGTCACACAACAGTAAGGGGAGAGAACTGTCTAGGAAGGAGTATGGCAGAAAGAGATCTAGGGGTCATATGTGGACCACAAGCTAAATATGAGTCAACAGTGTGATACTGTTGCAAAAAAAGCATGTGATTCTGGATGGCATTAACACAGGTGTGTTGTAAACAAGACACAAGAATGTCATTCTTCCGCTCTACTCTGCGCTCGGTTAGGCTCAACTGGAGTATTGTGGTCCAGTTCTGGTCAATGCATTTCAGAAAGATGTGAAGAAATTGAAGAGGGCCAGAGAAGAGCAACAAGAATGATTAAGGTCTTGAGAACACATGACCAACGAAGGAAGGCTGAAAGAACTGGGTTATTTAAGTTTGGAAAAAGAAGACTGAGAGGGGACATGATAGCAGTTTTTAGGTATCTAAAAGGGTGTGCATAGGAGTGAGGGAGAAAACTTGTTCACCTTAGCCTCTAATGATAAGAAAAGAAGCAATGGGCTTAAACGCATGCAGCAAGGGAGATTTAGGTTGGACATTAAGGAAAAGTTCCTAACTGTCAGGGTAGTTAAACACTGGAATAAATTGCGTAGGGAGGTTGTGGAATCTCCATCTCTGGAGATATTTAAGAGTAGGTTAGAGAAATGTCTATCAGGGATGGTCTAGATAGTATTTGGTCCTGCCATGAGGGCAGGGGACTGGACTCGATGACCTCTCGAGGTCCCTTCCAGTCCTAGAGTCTATGAATTTATGAATAAGTGAGCCAAAAGAGTACTAAAACTCAACTAATATTAACTACAAACCAATATGTGGTTTCTCAATTCTCCTAAATGCCTCAGGTTAGTATAACCTGAGAATTTAGGTTTCAAAAGAACTAGTTTTCCCACCAGGGCATCAATTGCCAGCACTCACTGGAAGCAGGGAGGTGAGTAGGCTCAGTTGCTGTCTCTTTCTTTCTTCCCAAACTCACACAGGAGAATTGTTGCAGGGATCCTTATAGCTGGTTCTTCCTCTCCGACATGGGGACCCCTCCATACAGACTAGTAATGATAGCAGCAGGTCTCTTACAGAAACATCTTAATGAAAGTCTCCATTTTCTCCCTCACAAAAGACCGTAGAAACACCAACTGGAAGATGTACGTTCACAAAACTTCTTTCAGTTTTGTTACCTTGCTACTGTCATCCTCCTCTAAAGTAACATCCCCAGACCAAGGAAACTCGTTACTCTAGGTTAAGCAAAAACTTCTAATCCATGCATCAGAGGAGAGAAAGCTGAGATGACAAGTGGACCCTGATGGCTCTAGACAGTTTTGACTTCCAGACATAATAGATAGTCCAAGATGAAAGGAATAGAAAATCTTATCAGGCCTACTCTCTGTTTAGCTGTCCAGCTACAAAATCTTTTCCAATTCACTGAGTCAATTTTATTGGTTAAAGGTGTCCTGCATTCCAACTGGATATTTTAAACTTTCAGTCTATTCCTCCCAGAAAGACAAAAGCTAGACAGTTAGCCTGAGATGCTTCACAAAGGATTGGAGAATCTCACCTCAAACCTGATGAAAGTGATCCATGTAGACTGGGAGGCAGGACATATAGAGACCTATAAACAACTGAACACAAGCTGGGGCAATCAACAGCATCTTGGGTGAAGCCTTGTCAGATTTTTCAAATAACCTTCTGTTGCAATAGACTTAGAGACAATGCATAGAGAAACTCTTAATTTCAATTCATGATGAAAGAGACTGTCAGTGGTGCTAGGTCCTCCTGTTTAATAATGGAGCAGAATCAGAGAAAGTTGCTGGTTTCCTCAGAGGCAAAAAGATTTAGCCTAGGCTGATTCCACCTACAGATAATATAGGAATGAGGCCTCGAGGAACCAGTTGTGTTGTTGACTGTGAGAAATGTCAAGGAGTCTGTCTTTTGTTGCCTCTGTTCTCTGTCAGATGAAGAGCCATTGGATTGAACCGATGACAGGTTCAAGTAAGATAACTTCCTGACATATCTAGCTATTTGTATCTATCCCCTCCTGGGCAATTGTGTCAAATGCATCCAACAATCCAAAATAATTCCCTCACATGCTGCAAGTAAATACATAAGATTGCTCTCAAAGGGAAAACTGAAAGAACACGGGTCTACTGATGTGACTCAAATAAGACTCGTGACATTAAATGTAGTGTTTTGCTAAAAAAAACAGCATCAGAAAAAACAGATTTGAAAGTATCCTGAAAGTATTGCTTTCTCTGCATATACTGCTACTGATGATGATAAAAAGGAAGGAGGAGGAGACTGGGACTATTGAATTAATAGTAGGTTCCAAAAATCTCTGACAAGTGCCTCCGAAACCTGAAGGTACAGATATTGTTCTATCCATCAGACTCTGATACTACTAAAGATCTGACTGCTGTAGTTTCTGAGCTTTTCAAGATATGGATCTGTTTTACCATTAAACAGATCAGAAGCTTCAAAGGAAGGTCTTGACTACAACTGTGGTATGACAGAGAGATTAAAAGATTTCAGTCAGGCATGATGGCACAGAGTCACAGCCATCCATACTACCCTAGCAAATTCATCCTGTTAATCATAGGATGCCCTCAAAAATACCTGGTTTTCAGTCAGACTTTTTAGCTACATTTGTTTGTATTTCCATCAGCTGGGCTAGAGAACTAATAACTTCTCTGCATCAGATAATTACAGTGGAATAAAATTGTCTATCTTTTAATCTCATCACAGGTATTTATATCGTACCATTTGCTAGCTGTGATTAGGATGAACTAAGATTGATTGAAGCCATTTGTCTCTTTTATAACCTCAGGTCCAAACAACCTTGACTCATAAGGAGGCACCTACGTGTATATGGTAACACTGTTTCACTAAGTGGTTCAAATTTTAGAATTGGTGCATATTGTCTTACAAGTGGGAAATTGCAAAGGCAGTTGTCAAGTCAGAAGGATAAACTACTTTCTCTTGAGAAAGAATATTATTAAACATTAATATGTGTCTACAGAAGTTAAACAAACTCCAGATCTAAATTACAAAAACCATAGTACCAAATTCAAGGCATTACCACCAACCTAATACCATAATTGGTAATATCATAATTGAAAACAACAATTCTCACAATGTGTACTGTGTTTTCCAAAAATGCATCACTTTGGATCAGTAACAAATTCCTTCTATCAATTATTAATTTGGAGTAATCCAAACAGGAGTTTCAGCTACAATCAAGACTCCAGACATTGCCACAGGTTTTACATTCAACCATAGAAATAATATTCTGCTGCGATATGAACAAAGTTAATTTTCTTTTGTCTTCTTTTAGGTGATTCACAGTGGAATATTGAGGAACTCACTTTTTCATTCAGATTTCCCTTCATGATTTACCTAGGACACGTGATATTTTTGAATATCCTAAACTGAACAGAGTATTATTCAAGAAGTAGCAGCCCAGGTATGTCAAGCTCATATTTTTTTTTTTGGAGAGGGACAATTTTCAGTTTTGATTATGGTCTAGTGGCCTGGGTATAAACATAAAAGTTAATACAGTTCTCAGTACCCAGTAAATCTTCCACTGATGTCAATGGGAAATTTGCACAAAGATCAAAGTAGAAAACAGCTTTGAAAGAGTAACTAAATGTTTAGTTTTTTATCATCATTATTTGGTCAATACCCTATGGTCACATTCACTATCACTTTGAAGGACAATATGCACTCCTTCAGGAGCGCTGCATTTCTGCCCTTTATTTCTCTTCCTTCCCCATCCTCCTTTCTCTGTCACTCTCTATTCCTTTTCCTTGTGTTTCCTTCTCTTCACTTTCTCTATGCAACATATCATCATTAGAGTTTCAACTCAACCCTCCACCGAAGTTATTTAGGGATGAAAGAGTCCAGACCTCTGAGTCATTATTTCAGGCTGTCTGGAGGTTTGAGAAAATAAGAGAAAATATAACAATTACAGTGTTAAAAGCTCTAAAGAGTTACCCAAAATAGCCTTTCCAAATATTAATAATAATTAACATTTGAAATACATTTCAACTCTGAAAAGCGACTAACTAAAATAACACAATAGCAGAGTCTCCCATAATCCAGCATTCAACCCTAACCTTAACTCAGTTTCCTTACTCTTCCATTATCAAATAATCACCACAGCTGGTGCGCTGGAATTACACTCTTTCCCCACAGTCTGGATGATTAACGTAAATGAATATGTTATCATAGAACATCAGGGTTGGAAGGGAACTCAGGAGATCATCTAGTCCAACCCACTGCTCACAGCAGGACCCATCCCCAATTAAATTATTCAACAGATTTTTGTCCTATATCCCTAAATGGCCCCATCAAGGATTGAAACTCACAATCCTGGGCTTAGCAGGCCAATGCTCAAACTACTGAGCTATCCCACCCCACAAAATTCTTATATTCCAGCCATCTTCTTCATGGTCAACAGTCCTTTGTAAGGGCTTTTGCTCCTGCCCACACAAAGGTAGATTCAGTGAAAACTTTCCCTCTGGCTGGCACTGATCCTCAGTGCCTTCTGGATCCCTTGCAGGAGCCTTTTACTTCCTTCAGCCCTTGTGTGGGAGCTAAGGAGGGTCTGTGCTCCTCTTTGATGAGGCATGCTTTCAGCTTTTGAGGCAGTCTTGCTGCCCATCTCCTCTGCACAGAAGCTAAAGAGCATCTCTTTGCTGTATGAAATCTCTCCCTGAACTCTCTTAGCTCACTGAACCCAGGTTGTTCTTTATGTCCTAAAAGGCCAGCTTCTGAATAACAAGTTACCCTACTATGTCATCCCGGGACTTACTCTCTTGACTTGGAGACAGAAGCTCACCATGTTGATCCTGGCTGAGTCTCAAACCCCTTAAAAGACCAGCTCACTCCATGACAGACAACTACCTATACCAGATTTCCTTGCCTTTTTGTATTCAGAGTAATTTATATTGATTTTACAAACAAAAGTGATTTTTGTGTGTGTTTGACTTTTGTGAGCCCTGAGGATCCAACATGGCTCTAAGAGACTGAGTTGGACGGGATCATCAGCAGTACTGTGTATGAAATTCTACTCAGTTACATATGTACAATTGGACAAGTGTTACTGAAGGAATGACTGGATGACAGTTGAGTTGTATCTGGTTTGCAATACAGTACATAGAGCACAATCTGAAGACGATAGGGCTGCACAGTAGTTATTGAGAACATAATTATGTCTGCAGAACATTTAGTTTTCATGACGCTACACAAGGGAGAAGGAACTTAGCTTTACCATAAGGTCCCAGGATGAGTTTGCAATAGCAGATTCCATTCCACTCTGAAACGTTTTTACTTGGGTCTTCTCTACACAGGAAAGTTTTTTCAATATAAGATAAGAATTTAAACTGATATAGCTATACTGGTATAAGCTCCCATATGGACATACTCAATCCAATATAAGTGTCTTTTTTCAGTTTAATTTATGTTGTTTGGGAATGGTTTAAGCTAAAGTGAAAATCCCACTTCTATACTGGAATAAGAATGTCTATATGGGGAGTAGAACTAAACATGCATAATAATATTGGCATAACTGGTAAAACTTTGTTATGTAGATAACCTTTTGTAAAGTAAGAACATTTAACATATCAGTTACTGAGAGACAATAAACATAAAATTCTACCAATATCAATTTCACAGTATACTGCATTTTCAGGCAGAACTGAGATCCAGAAGCTAAATTTACATTTTTTCATAAAAATAAGTTTCTACCCCTTGTGGCCAGAACAAAACCTTCCAAATGTAAACCAACGGAGGAAGGGATAGCTCAGTGGTTTGAGCATTGGCCTGCTAAACCCAAGGTTGTAAGTTCAATCCCTGAGGGAGCAGCTTAGGGATCTGAGGCAAAAATCAGTACTTGGTCCTGCTAGTGAAGGCAGGGGGCTAGACTTGATGACCTTTCAAGGTCCCTTCCAGTTCTAGGTGATTGGTACATCTCTAATTATTTACAACCAATACAGTGACCAAGAGTATGTCTATGATGGAGATGGAAGATGTAATTTCCAGCTTGAATAGATAATCTGTGATTCTATGAATCTGCACTGGCTCTGGTTGTGATAGCATTCTAAAAACAGAAGTGTAGCTGCAGCAACTGAGTGTCAGGATGGGCTAGCTTCCCTGAATATGCACCTACTGTCTTCGCTGGGTATGTATTCATGGCAGCTAGCCCCTGTGTCACCACAGCTACACTTTGGCCTGGTCTACACTAGGGGGGGGAGTCAATGAAAAATACATGAATAGCGTAGCTAAAGTCGAAGTATCTTATTTCAACTTTCCTCCCATCCTCATGGCACAGGATCGACGGCCGCGGCTCCCCCTGTTGACTCCACTACCGTCGCTTGCTCTAGTGGAGTTTCAGAGTCGACAGGAGCGCGTTCGGGGATCGATATATCGCGTCTGGATGAGACGAGATATATTGATCCCCGATAAACCGATCGCTACCCGCCGATCCGGCGGGTAGTGTAGACATACCCTTGTGTGTTTAGTGCGTTACCTTGATCAGAGATAGTTCAGGCATATCTGCTCAAACTGGGAATTATATCCCCAGCTCAAAGTGGAGCCATATACATTTAGTCTGAGCACGACTTGGAAAAATAGCTGTGTGAAGGGTTAACACCTTGATTTATCTCAGTAAGGTCTAACTTTAAATGTAATGATCACAACTAAATTTTCAATATTGTTAACTCTTTCACTCCCAATCATTATAGCTGTGCTTACCCCACAATACCAAACTACTTCCCAAACCTTGTAAATTTCAAAAGCCTCAATTGTTTCTATTTAGTTGCTAAAATCACGAGCTCTCTTTCTGATTTTTACAATATAGTTAAGAGCTTTCAGTATAATATTTTGCAGTGAAATGAAAATTAAACAATCGGGGCAGCATCAAATACTTTGTATTAATATCAAATTAAATAATATAGAGGATAATACTGAATTAATCATATTATTCATTTTTCTTATTTAACACAATCTAAACCTTAATTTTAAAACATATGAAGCTACCACAAAATGCCCCACAACAGAGATTAATCTTGCTGCAGAATAGACACGTCCAGGATATAATTCATCAATCCATCCTATGTAAGGTGTTTGCTCATGTTGGTGGCACTACAACACATTCTTCCAATAAGAAACACTACTTTATGAATGGGGAATAATGCCAGAGGTGTCTAATATGCTCATGAAACAACAAATGACATGGTTTGTAACATTTCCAGTTCATCATTTTTTTTTCTGTTCTCTAAAGGTCTAGTGAGTTTACATGAATACTGAATAATTTTGTCTCCTCCCTAAAAGAGTGAGTCTAAAAAGGGAGAGTTTAAGCTTGCATTTCCAAAGCAACTTGTATCAGCAGTGGAAGCCCACTTAACATCAGGGCAACATATTTATATTGGGAGCTGGCATAAATGGGGAAGATTTTCAAAGGCACAAATGGTAGTTAGACACTTTGAAAATCTCCCTAGGTGTAAGTACATTGACAAAATTATATCATTTCAAATTTCTCACTTGAGAATGGATAGTAGTTTAAAGAAAACATGGAAGCTTTTCACATACATATTCTGGTCACCATAAAAAGGTTGCAGAGAATCCTGTGGCACCTTATAGACTAACAGAGGTTTTGGAGCATGAGCTTTCGTGGGTGAATACCCACTTCGTCGGATGGTCGTAGTGGAAAAATTCCGATCATGCCAGGGCAGGTTGTATATTATATTGCTATGTCAAGACAAATTGCTAGGGAGGATAAATGAGGTAGTTCCCAATAGGCGCAGGGCATTGAGGCTCTGTATCTAGCAGTCTAGGTATTATTAAGAATAACCCGGTAACAGTGGATCACTTGTCGTGAGGAGAGGGGATAAATGAATACTCTTTCTGTAATGTTGCAAACCATTCACAGTCTTTCGTATCAATCTGAGCTGACCGGTTGTCAAGGATTTGCAGATGACCTGTAGCCTCAGCGTTTCCTTTCTATGAAGTCTAGTCTGAAGTTTTTTGTGCTTGCGTCTGGATGGCCACCTATTAAGCGTCTGCTATAGTGTGTGGCCACAGGAGGTGTTGAAGTGCTCTTCCTTACAGTTTTTGTATATTGCCATTCCTAATATCTGATTTGTGTCCATGTTCATCCTTTTCCGTACCGAGACCTGTTCCCAGTTTTGAGCCTGAGTTAAATGTAACCATAGGCACGAGGGCCATTTGCTGGCATATTGGATCTTGGCATATATTATATTGTGGATTTAGCAAGCGAGTGAATGAAGACCGGGCTTTTTTGGATGGTGCGGCTTATCTGCTTAGGGTCCTGTGATGGTGTCCCAACCAAGAACAATGATACAGTTCTGTTTTGGTGATATTGCGAAAGCCTCTACCTTTCGCAGTCTTCGACTCAATAAGAATACCTTCATGACAACACTCACTGAAACAGTGGTATGCACTGCATACGACAAGTGGTACCCTCCCACCAGCAGCACAAGAAAGAAGAACCTCCACATGCGGAGGTCCTACCTGGAGTGGGTCGATGATATGGGGGACAGTCTGCGAACTTCACATTGGAATGCTCTCGGCCGCGGAAGAATGTTGCAAACAAGACAGCAAAATTTGTGGAAGGAACAAAACAAAAAAACCTATACCATTGCTTGCCACTCATAATCTGCTAAGTTCTCGATGCGTGCAGGACACGCCCAATGCCATCCACACGCGTCTCAGAAACCCCACCTGACCGATCATCAAATGCGGCCTGGATATCCCAATAGAAACGGAGCTGCTGTCGTCATTCAATAGAGACAGTCTCTGATCTTACCAAAGGTGAGCCGCCAGACAATCTCTAGTCCCAATACCCAAATTCTAATAGGGCCACTTCCCTCCAGATCTCACTGAGGAATTACACTAAGAAACTACCACCATTGCTACCTCAGGACACTCCTACCACTAACACCGAACAAATAACATACCCTCAGAGCCCCGACCAGGGTGTATTCTATTCTACTACCAAAGATCCCAACCCAAACAAATCCTGGATGCCCCATCATCTCAGGAGACATATGGCCATTTCCCTACCACTGATAGAAGGGACTGTCTGGATACGGTGGACTCATCTACTCAGAACCGGATACCGCACCAGACACTCCCAATTGACGTTATTGCTCCGCACCAACCCCCACTGATTTCTTAGAGGAATCACTTACAAATGCATGGTCAGCCCTTCCAGAAAAACCGCATCCTAGCCACCATTGAAAGGTTTGTAGACGGCTCTCTACACACAAAACATCCCACACACAGATGGAATACCATGCTGTCAGGACAACTATCCCATATATATCTGTCTACTGAGAGAGCTGTGTCTGAGCTCTGTGCCTTTACTCACACACAACTATTTCAAATTTGACATGAACAGAGGTATGCATATCTCACACTCCATGTGCACTGCTCATTAGGGCTCACACCGCATGGCCCCACAATATGGCCTAATATGGTTATGGCCGGACCTGGCAAACAAACACTTCCTCAAGCTCTCGATTCCACTCATGCCCCTTCCTCTTACCTACTGGCTACATTAGATGACCAATTCTTCATCATCTGGGACCCATGGAAGGAAGACTTCTGAAAAAAAAGATTTCCACCACGAATTCAACAGCTATTTGCCATCCCCACCATCAACCTCTAAACCTGCGGCCCAACTCTACATCTGAGGTTCGGAAGTCCACTTTTTCTACAAGATACCCACACATATAATTGCTCACCGTGTCACAAATACAAACTGTTGTTATTATGGTTCACATGATTTTAATCTATCCTACCCACTGTATCAAGAGAAACCGCGTAGCCAGTATGCCGCTTTGATGCTCCTACCTTCTATTTGCCTCTTCTATGCTTTCTCATCCCGGGCACATCACGTATGCGACCATTCTTACAGTACCTCAACTTGCCGTAATCAAATATTCATGCAGTCGTATGCTCTAATACACCCTCGGATGTGTACTATCATCTGAGATCAACACTCTTACCCCAAATCCCTCACATCCAAGCCATTTAATTTTCGTCAAATCAAACTTACTAATTACTCCTCACGATGTGATCCATTTAATGGGACGGGTGATAAATCTAGGTAGTAAACTCATCAGCAGCCAGTCCGTTTCTTTCTTATCTCAAAGAGGTCTCTATTCGCTGAGGCCTGCAATACAACCGCTATCGTGGTTTAAGAAATCTTACCAAGCAGGACTCAAATCTATGGCCACTCTACATATCCAGGCGCGCTCTTAGCTATATCCCCTCACATAAATTGCATCTTTGGCATCATCTGAGTGAGAAATCGTTACAATACGCACAATGTCCTTGCATAAGACATTCATGCTACCTATCAGACTTTCGGATTGTCAAGAGCCTGTTGAACTAGTTTGAAGCTGAGAAGGAGCTCCAGCGTGTTTTGCCCGCGTGCAGCGGCTCAATGGGCAAAGTCGCCTCGTCGCTACACACGAGACACGCTGCGTAGCCCCGTCACGACTACTGCGGTTGTAGGCACGGTCTAAATTCTTCAATCCCATCTAGTCAAAGTCGTCACTGATCAAAGCCCACCGACACTCAGTGGATTATTGCACAGACCTATTAAGATCTACATATCGAGCTATTTCTTTCGAGGATATACTTATGCAGACCATCTCTTATAATTGATCATTAAACACAATACACCATATTTGCCACCAACCTCGCTAGTGAATTTTACCTCGAGACTCTTGCCCAATAAGTATCCTACACCAGCTGATCCATCACTCAAGCGATACTAACACCCTGACTACAGCATGATCAAGCCAGCAGACAACGAATCACTCGCGCCTATTCATGATTATTTTGCATTCATTCAACATCCTGCAAAGAATCCGACCCGCATCTCAGCACAATCTCATACGTCGTCAATGAACACCATTGTAAAAAATTATAGCTGTTGTCAACGCCGCTCTCATGCCCGCGTTTATCATCTATCGCTCCATACTCCTCCTCGCATCTCAACGAGACCAAACTTGCTTATAGACTCAGTCAATACAACCGGGGATAAATAAAAGCATAAAAAGAACATACTATATACACTCGTCCTCAGTAATCACCTAACATAACTCTCTCCTTTTAATTTGACACCATCAGCTCAGGACTGAACAAAGACTGTGAATGGCTTGCCAACTACAGAAGCAGTTTCTCCTCTCTTGGTTTTCACACCTCAGCTGCTAGAACAGGGCCTCATCCTCCCTCATTGAACTAACCTCGTTATCTCTAGCTTGCTTGCTAGCATATATGTATCTGCCCCTGGAAATTTCCACTACATACATCCGACGAAGTGGGTATTATCCCACGAAAGCTCATGCTCCAGAACGTCTGTTAGTCTACAAGGTGCCACAGGATTCTCTGCTGCTTTTACAGATCCAGACTAACACGGCTACCCCTCTGATACATAAAAAGGTTGCATTTAGCCAGACCATATGCTTACCTGAAAAGCTTCCCAGTCGCGGTGCTGTCATATCTCCACCATCATAGATTTCAAGGGAGTCCCAGTTATGTTCTGTGGCAAAACTTATGACCTGGATCTGTAAAACAATGCCATTAAGTATTTATTTTTCAATCCAAATAATTATATTTAAATGAATGCTCTAAAAATAAAAATTAAAAAAAAAATTAAAAAAAACATAAAAAACCCCAAACCAGACACAAACAAAGTGAAACAAACAAACAAAAAAAAGGCCTGGAAAAAATGTAAATAAAAACGAAAGTAAAAGAAATGTATTCTTATTCTCCACTTTCTTTTCTTTTGTATAGTCATCTACACTTGTGCAAAATTAGTGCAAAACATCACCATGTAGGACTAAAAATTTTTGCACACACATTGCACAGGTACAAAGGAGTACACAAGGTGCAAGAAAATAAAAAATCATGCTCTAACTATGGTCCCAGTCCTGCAATCAGATCATCTAGTGTAGACCTCTACTTCTGTGTATGCTCAATTGACATCAATGGAGCTGTAAATGGAAGCAGGATCAGATTGCAGGATTGGGACCTATCTTTGCTATTCTACTCGGTTAAAAAAGGAAGCTGCTAGTGACTACTGACGTTAAATCCATTTTTTCTGCACAACAGAGTGAGCAAAAAATAAAAATAAAAATAAAAATGAGATTAGAAACTATCCATTGGGAAAAAAAAAAATAAAAAAAAATGAGGGGGAAAACAAAAAGCGCTGATTACTCTTTCCTGATTTGGCTTTGAGAAGAGGGGATTGGGGAGGGCATTTAGTATTCCATGTTTGGCAGAATATGGACTTGCCTGAATACCCGATCCCTCAGTCACTATGATTTTCCACACACAATTCAAGCTGTTACCATAGGGTTCTGGATAACCAGGTGACAAGATAGTGCCCCTCCGTTCAGTGAAATTCCCATTGCATGGTACTGAAAGACAATATTTTCACAGATTATGTCAAAGCCAAAGACATTTAAGTGGACAGATATGTTACATTAAATGTACAAATTGATCTAATGATTATAACTCTCTTTTTATTACAAGTACATAGATTTTAAGTTTTAGTTTGCACTTTGGAATGCAGCTTTCAGTTAAATAAAATGTAATCAGGACACTTAAGTGTAAAGTAGCTCTAATGTTTGCCTTACCTGGTAAATCACAGTGCAATACTTTAAAATATTTATCGATAGCCCAGCACTTCTGCAGATTTCAAGAAAAGACTACATAGAATAATGGGTCTGTGAAATCAACTCTGCTTAGACCATTAAAGATAATTATAATTTAAATATTTGGTGGTTTATTCTACTCTCCATAGAGAGACATAACTCCAGTCGATACCAATGAGATTTATGCACAAATGACAAGCATCTATTAAATGTATAAATAAATTTAATATGCTAAACATCATTCCACTAGAGGTTCTTCTGCAAAATGAAGCAAATTAACTGCAACTAACAATATTGTTATTCACTGTACGTTAGAATGGTACTCCTAAAGTGAGTGAGACAGAGAGAGAGAGAGAGCACATATATCAAGAAACATCTGCTAAAAGGGTACCACAAAAATGGTATAATAAACTGGGATTATAGTGATTTTCAGAAAAAGAAGTTGTATCCTATGCTTCCAACTTTAGAGGTAGCCACACAGATAATAAATAATCAGGAAAACATGCCTCATGCTTGTTAATCTAATAGGTTATTACATGAAACACTATAACTGCCTACCAACCAGTTGGTACTCAATTATGTTTGATATGAAAAATTGCTCTTTTAAATTGAACATGACCAGTATGAATCAATGGATAGTGAATATATGTGTTAAACACTATTTTCTGAAACATATCTTAAATTCTGATTTGGAGATTTGTGTCCCTCAACAGATTACCAAAACGTAATTGCTTACCTATACAGCTTGGTACAGTATCATTCCACTGAGCTAAAGCATTAGGCACAGACTGACATTGAATAGCTTTTGAGCCTTGCAGCAGATAACCAGGGCTACATTCAAATCGAACAACAGAGCCTGCTGAAAATTCAGACCCAATTCTTCTGCCATATCTGGGTTCTGGAATAGAGCTGCATTGTGTATCACTGGTGCGTGGAACAGCTGCATGAACAGAAATAGGTGCTGTTACACAAAATGCCAGTCATCATCTGAGAAATAAATAAATTACTACACACACACACTCCCATATACATATACATACACACTAGCATTTATAATATGTAATTTAACTTTACATAATACTTGTTGCACTCAAGTATTATGTAAAGTACCTTAAAGCCCTTTAAGAATAAGTAGTTGGGTAAAGGCATCACAGTGACTACGTGGACAAACACAGCAGTAATTATATATTAGTTAGTTAAAAGTTTGTCTGCAGCCATAGATATCAGATTTCCCCCACCCCCTGTATTTTTTATTTTTAAATTGGTGGGATACCAGAACTTGCCTCTTATACATCATTTTAAAAAAATGGCTGAGATACATTATTTCTAACAAATAATTGAGCTCAACAAACTATAAAACTGATTTATAATATAAGCACATTTTGAAAATTTAAGTACAAAAAATTCAGGTATTGGAGGAAGTGTTATAAACGTTCATTTCTACATAAATGCTATTTTTTGCTTGCTAGCTCACCACCATTACTATATAAACAAGTGTCTGTTTGAAGTTACTATTTATTTGGGAATCTAGTGGTGTGTTGGTTAGCTGGAAATTATAATCTAGTGTATCAAGTGTAGTACTTCAGAGACCATTCTCCTTAACATATTATTTTCATTTGACTTTTGTAGAAATAATCTTATAATTAATACATAATTATATGCAACAGAAAGTACCATTTATAAATTAAGACAATATACAAAAATATATACAAGAAAAATAAATGATAGAAGCACCATTTGTGCCACCATAGTTACGGCTTGTGTTGTAATAAAATAATTCTACTTAAATTATCCTTTCTGCTCATGAATATGAGTTAGACCTCTACGTGGCACTCACATTCATGGACTTTGTTTTATCTTTACTGTTTTTTCAGCAGATCTGCCAGAACTATCAGTTCCAAAAGCAAGACAGTGGACCTAGGTATCAAACTAGATCTCATGAAATAACAGTGAGTACTCCTGGGCCACCAGTTTTCACTGGAACCTCATACTAAAAACATATGGGATGGCAAAAAAATGATTTTAAAACAGTAAAAGTAATCAAGGTTGAGGGCTAGATTTTGATTTTGGCAGAGCAAGGTGTGTCAGCTGTGCCACACTAGTTGCCTTCCCAGGAGGTGTCATGACTCAGAGATATCTATGAGCCACAGTTAGTTACTCCATTTTCTCCTATTTCCAATTTCAAGTTTACAAATTTACTGCTGGCCTACTGCAGCAGCAAATCACTTTATCTCTCTGTCTCACAACACGCTCACACCCAGGCTCATCTACTATGGCCAGTGAGAAGAAGCCAAGAACTCATTCATACATACCTGGATCAGAGACTTAGGTAGCCTTTGAAGGGACAGGGAGATTCTTATCTCCTCTTACTCCTTTATGCAGGTTTATACTCTGAATCAGAATCTAGCCCTCAGTTATTAAAGTAAAAAGGTTAAACTTAAAAAAAAACAAAACATGTTTTAAGGTATAGAGATGCAGTGTCAGAATACCCCAATAGCCTTAACTCTGCCTTAGAATAACACCGTTTAATAACCATATGATCATGTTTTTTAGAATTTGTCATTCCTATTTAGATTAAACTGAATTTTGAAGACTTATTTGATTCTTCCCCCACTCCACCTTCATGTTGTCACTAAAGGAAACCTTACCATGAAGAAAAATGAATATTAATCCTAATAAAAAATATTTAAAACAGTTATTCTACAGTATTCAGTAAAACAGTATTTCAGTGAGTTTTACCTATATGGGCAATTTGAAGACTCTGCATTATTTCATTACTGAGATCAAGAGGAACAAAAAACAAAGCCAAAAAAAAAATCCATGAGACCAGCTGCTAAATTTCTTAAAGGGACTTTTAAAAATATATTCTTATTAAAATATATAAAACACTTCAATTAATTCAAATATCTACTTGGAGCAAGTAAATGAAGGAGCAAGCACAAGAGCATATTGAAATCCTGTATCGTGGCCTGCTCATCATTCTGCATATCAGAGGAAGAAGGATCTGTACTGTCACAGACTGAGCCACATAAAATATTTTCTCTTGAAATCTCTAACTTGATGTCGAAGCAAGCACAGGACACTGACGAAAAATCAGACTAGACCATTCCCAATCTTTTTTATATGTGATTGTTCCCAGCTGCAGATTTCAGCAGGCTTAACCCTAATATTCTAGAAGGCTAACAGTAGGATCTGAATAGATGAGGTACTTATTCAGACCAATATTATACATAATTGTTCTGTGAAATATAGGGAAATGTAGCTATCAGAGCAAAGGAAATGAAGAAGAGATAGATGAGACATGTAGAAAAAATAAGTTTTTCAGAAAGTGTCACTGGAAAAATCATTAAACCTGAATTCAAAGCCACAAACCTCATCTGTTGCTTGTTAGGACCAGAATTTGAAATATTGCAGGCTATAACCTTCTATTCCTCCAGCCCTCCTTCTAGCTTTTGCCTATAATGTTGGCAAACTAGACTTCTCAGACTGTATTACAGAGAAATTCTATTTTCTATAGTAATTATTCTCCATCTTTTGGTAAATGTTTCACATTGCTGTGAAACAAAATTGAAATCAGCCCAGTGGAAAAGTGAACAGGAAATAAGGTCAGCCTGGAATAGAGAGTGATAAATAAAATGACTGACTTTCAAGGCCAGATTAGTGTGTTCATTCAGAGTGTGGATGCTATTCTCCAGTGTATTTATAATGTTCGCAAGCAGGCAGTGCTGGAAATGCGTTCACATATTTCAGAAGAGAGAAAAAAATTGAGGTAATCTTTATTAATGTAATTAAATGCCTCAAATGCATTGCACTAGCAACATTTGTACTAACTTGAGATCCTAATGTATCCACTTATCAAAATGTACACAAAAATAGTATCATGATTCTCCTGAGATAAGTCAAGTATGATTGTTTGATTCATTTTGTGATGCTGAGGGTAGCATTTTCTATTTCTCAAAACCAGTTCCGTTCAGTTACTACCACTACTAATTCTGCAGTTCAGTATAGTAGACCGAAATGAAGCACAGCATAAGGTATTCCTAGAGATATATTCTTCTGCAGTAAAATATATGCATATGCTTCATCAAATGAAAGCTTTGTGTTCATTTCAAATTCTTTGAAAGGCAACTTGTCACAGACTACAAATAATTAGACAAAGAAGGTGTTTGGGAAAGCACATACATGAAAACAATTGAAAGCTACAATTCAGATGGAGATAGATGATATGAAGAAATCATAAAATCAAAGAGCAATTCTCTCCTTTAAAATTATATAGATTACTCCCTCTTTCCCCCTCCCCTTTATTTTGTGCATGGTAAATTTAAATTTCAATGACTTCTTTTAAATTATAGACATGAAAGACTGACAGCACTAGCTACAACCAGACTAGCGTGTGCAAGCATGATGAAATGAAATATTTCTACACATAAAAGGAATAATTCTGCCTGTTCACATCTGATTTTTAGCATTCCTACTAACTTTAGCTTCTGAAATACTCCTGAGGTGAACTAGTCCTTTAGAGCAAATTGCTGTATACCAAGGCATGACAGTGTTGTGATTTGGAGGAAAAAAAGAAAAAAGATCAATATATTGAATAAGAATTAAACTGTGCTTATAATGTTTATTTTGCTTACGACTAACCCTATATTTGAATCCAAGTCATTAGAGGTCAAAAAAACTTACTGGCAACATTAACATCGTATGGAGAGTTTCATAAATTTTGACTTTTCACTGACTCGTTACCAAACCTTACCTCACATTTCTCTACTGCTTCCCGCAGCTCCCATTGGCCAGGAATGGCGAATCAAAGCCACTGAGAGTTGTGAGCAGACAAACCTGTGGATGCTCAGGTTAACAAAGAGTCTCGTGGCCTGCCAGGGGCTTATGCTGAACAAGTTGTGAACCAAGTTTAGGAACCCCTGCTCTACACTATTGTTATGAGGTGGGTTAAAATCTCATTGAAAATGATGTATGAACTCGCCCTTCTTTAAGACAGTTTTAAGAGACAGTTAAGGGGCTATACCTTAAACAAAATACAATGTAGTCTGCCCAGAACCTAGCATGACGTGGATAGAGGATTCCAGTAGACATTGTTCTGATCAGGTATATGTGTTTATATGTGAGTATGGCAAAAATCTAACTGGAGAGGGAATAGACAAAAAACTGGGAAAGAAAGAAAACCAAGCACCAGCCTGTAAGCACAGTTTGAGATCCTAGAGAAGTCTAAAGAAAGGTTCTAAGTCTACTGCTGCCTAAGGAGGCTTGGGGCTGTAGAGAAAGAACATATGGCCTGTTTTCATTTGCTCCCAAAGGATGTATATTTTTTTAACACAAGTTTATAATCTATCTCCTCCTGTCTTCACCAATACAAAGTTCTAGAGCTGGTGTACACTAGAAAATTAGGTTATCAATACTACGTCACTTAGAGGTTTAAAATATCCACACCCCTGAATGATATTGTTAAGATGACCTAAGACCCGTGTAGACGGTGTTAAGTTGACAGAAGAATTCTAGCATCAATCTAGCTACCGCCTCTTGGGGAGGTGGATTACCTATGCCAACAGGAGAACACCTCCTGTCGCCATAGGTAGTGTCTACATTGAAGCACTATAGCAGCTGTAGCATTTTAAGTGTATATAAGCCCCTGGAAAAACAGAGTTCCAGTCCAAATATAAGACATCTCTGACAATCTTTGCTCAACACTGAACTTCTAACAGTTATAAGATAACAAGCACTAAGTATTTGAATCTCGTGTTCATAATCAGGTAAAATTCCCACTAGTTTCAATAGAAGTTTCACTTAATTAAGGGTTAACAGGGTTATGTTTTAAATATAGTAGCTAAAGAGTGATGGATGTGAGACATAGCCAAATTTCTGATTCTCACTTGTCTAGTACAATGGCTCTATACAACTACTCAATACAAAATAAACACAGAAATAATACTCAAGTCTACTTGTCAGGTAATAAAAATATGAGGTTAATTGTAGTTGCATTCAATTTGTGGATTATTATTCTTATTATTTACACATAAAGATGATAGCACTACCAAACACACAACAGAAAGAGAGAGACAGAGAGAGAACCTCTCTGACTTGTTAAAAATAACCAGCTGCTGAGCAGTTTTTCAACAACACATCTATTCAACACTACAGAAGTGCCACAATAGACCAGACCCTCAGTGAAGTCAATGGAGTTTAAACCAGTTTAAACCATCTGAGAATCTGTCCCAATATGTCCATGAACAGTCTGTTCCACACTGTATATCAAAATTATTCCAGCTAAAAGAATCCTATAAACATCGTGTGATCTAATAAACGTATCAATCCAGTCATGTAGATGAGATTAGCACCATTGACTCTGTCAACATTTTATAAAGGGGATGAAGTAAAAACCAACAGATTTACCTTGGTAGACAAAATGGAAACCTCTGGCAGATGCCCCACTCTTTGCACTGAATCGCATCAATATCTGATTGGATGAAGCTAAAGGCAAAGTCTCGCCTACAAATTAAGAAGGGAAAGAAAAGGAAGAGAGAGAGTGGAAAAATTGAAATAAAGACTGGAAAGATGAGAGTATTTTAGATTTTAATAAAATATCCTGTTGAAAAAAAACTGATAGAGAATGGTACATTTTTCTTCTTTTTTCCTTCCATGTTTTAGTATAAAAAATTCTGCAAATCATATTTAGCAACATTACATTTGCCGTTGGAAGTATACAGAAATAATCATCAAACAGAAACATTTTATGATGTACAATTATATTGTTTATAAACTTTCTGATATCTACTGAAGCTATTGGGATTATAGCTGTAATAAATTGCTTGCCTGGGAGTCTGTTACCCTTTTGGGCCAATGTCATTTGAAGAGTTTTTTCCAGAGTTTATCTGTGACTGACAGCTTTAGCTTGCATTCCAAAATGCATTAAACAATTAAAAGGCTTTCAAAAGAGCCCTAAGGTCTCTCTCTATAAAGACGGAATATATAATTTAAAAACAAAACAAAACTAAAACTAAAACGAGAGAAAATAGGTCCTCGACTCTCTTTTTGAAGTGAATCTTTCTCTGTCTCTGTGAAATATTTAACATATTACATGAGTAACATTAGATTATTAAATAGATCTCCTAAAAGCAATTCAATTTAAAATAATTTTAGCTCATCACTTGGCATGTTCTGAATGTCTTCTCCTCAAGGCAAGCTTTGCAAACCTGGAAGGCTAACATAAGAAGTCATGAAGAAACTTTAAATATTTTCTCATTTGCTAAATGCATATCAAAATACAGATTTCCAACTTCCTATTATATCTATATTTATATATAGATATATAGATATTTGTGTATTTTATTTTGTATTTCTGCAATTTTGACATGCACAGTTTACCACTCGATTATGACAAAGGTGTGCTTACTGTTTAGCACAGGGGTTCTCAAACTGGGGGTCGGGGCATCTCAGTGGGTCGTGAGTTTATTACATGTGGGGTCGCAAACTGTCAGCCTCCACCCCAAACCATGCTTCGAATGCAGCACTTATAATGATGCTAAGTGTTTTTAATTTATAAGGAGGGTCACATTCCGAGGGTCACATTCAGAGGCTTGCTATGTGAAACTTTTGTTCACCAGTACAAAAGTTTGAGATCAACTGGTTTAGCAACATAACTCTAGAGAAACTATTGAAATGAATGAAGATGTGATGAGGAGAGGCTTAGGGAACTGGGATTATTTAGTCTGCAGAAGAGAAGAATGAGGTGGGATTTGATGGCTGCTTTCAACTACCTGAAAGGGGCTTCCAAAGAGGATGGATCTAGACAGTTCTCCATGGTACCAGATGACAGAACAAGGAGTAACTGTCTCAAGTTGCAGTGGGGGAAATTTAGGTTGGATCTTAGGAAAAACTTTTTCACTAGGAGGATGGTGAATCCCTGAAATGCCTTACCTAGGGAGGTGGTGGAATCTCCTTCCTTAGAGGTTTTTAAGGTCAGGCTTGACAAAGCCCTGGCTGGGATGATTTAGTTGGGGATTGGTCCTGCTTTGAGCAGGGGGCTGGGCTAGATGACCTCCTGAGGTCCCTTCCATCCCTGATATTCTATGATTCTATGATTTACTCTGGTTTAAATGAGCTGACTCAATAGGTCTCATGCTTTTCTCACTCACACCAATTACACACTGTTGTAATTCTAATGACTTCAATGGAGATCCTTCTGATATACACCAGTGTATATGAAATATGAATCTGGCACATTAAATCTCTTCTAAAGATGTCATGGAACAATAAGAAAAAAGCTGCAAGATTTTTGCCCTTCAATCATTTTCTAAAGGCTTGTGGGGAAATATAGCTGTTGGTCTTCATTTTATGTATATATGTATGATACAGCAAAATGGGATGTTTAGATAATATTCTCTCTTTTATCTTGACAATTAAAAATGAAACAATATTTTGTTGTTAAACTACTCCAAACAATGTTAAAATGAATTCTGGAGTTTTTTTCCTTTGCATGGAAGGAACCTACATGTAAAGGAATTACCAAAGGGAAAACAGAGTCTTCATTTTTCAAACATTAAAACATTAAGTTTCTTTAAATTGTAAAACAGATACATAATTTGTTTCCCTAATAAGTACTAAACAATAAAGTAAGCCACATGTTCAAGACTGAAAGGAATGGAAAATGGTGTGTTGTAAAAATCTCAAACTCATATTTGTAAAGTTCAACGTATATGCCTCTGTGAGGCCAGATTTTCAGTATTAGGTGCATGCAATTGCAAATATATTTTTGTGCATGTTTCATTTTAGTTGTACAAATATATAACACTGGCATGTAAATCAGGGACAAAATCCTGATCCCTGAGAGATTCATACTTTAAGACCAGAAGGAACAATTTGATATATCAACCTCCTTCATAATACATACTATAGAATTTAATTCAGTGACACCTGCATTGCACCCAATAACCTGTCTTTGCCTAAAGCATATCTTCCAAAAAAACCCATCCAGTCTTGATATGAAGACATCAAGAGATGGAGAATTCACCACTTTCTTTGGCAGTTTGTTCCAACACCTAATCCCCTTTCACAATTACTTATCTTTTAAAAGTAGACCCACAATGTGCATAAGTCCTGGCTTTCTATATTAAGTCACATAAGTGGTTTATACTTATTTTTGCTTTCTCTTTACCTGAGTGAGATCCAGAAAGTGAACTGAGAAGTCTAGCCTGAGGGTGTTCTCCATCAAATAACTCTGCCACATCATTCAGAGCAGTCTGGAAATAGGCAAATTGCCCAAACACAACTGGAAAATAATAAGAAAAAATAAAACAAAACATACAGGATATTTTTGCTTACACTCATTACTAAATTATTCCTTGCTAGGTTCTTGTAAGAATTCATGCAGGGAGTGCATCTTAATTTACTTTCTGTTCTGATAAAAGAGATAAACAGATACTCATCATATAGCTATTAGCTAATTTCATTTATTTGGTGATTAACAGGAGTACACACCCTAATTTGGTTCTCTATATTTTTGTATTTTTAAATTAACAAATTAAATTATCCTTTCCCCAAAGGCAACCAATCATCATGCTAAAAAGTTAGGGATTAAGTTTTGTAGCTACCACTTGATTTTGCTACCTCTGAGAATGAGGAACAAGAAGATACAGAAAGGAAAGGAACTTAATTTATTTTAATTTTGATTACCAAATACCAGCACTGCTAAGGCATGAAAGCCTCATCATATTAGTACTCTCCCAAGGTAGCATCTAATATCATATATTATTTGTTATTCCTTCTACGCTTATCTGAGGAAGAAGTAACAAAATTATTATAACTGTGTAATTCCATCACTTCTTATTACTATTCATTTTAGCTAAAATAATACAAAACACTAAAACAGAAACACAATACTACATTCCATCTTTAACCTATCATTATATTTATTTTTCATTTCTATTGTAAACAATTTGAACTGTATCAACAAATAACACATTTCATTACAGGACATTTCTATATATTATAAAATAATATTAAGAACTACTAAGTTCACTGTAACAGTGATTTTTTTAAAATAATCATCCTGTAATAGTGAACTTCAAAAATAAAGTAGTAAACTCAACCTAATAAAAATAAATACTTTATCATATCATAAAGCAATATTTTATTAGCGAAGAAACAACTAGATTAATTTTGACTGATTCGTATTTGAGATATTGTACATAAGTCACGTGTGTTATGCGCACATAATGAATTGAGTTACAGTACAATACTCATTGGCTAGTTATTTTCAACTTCTTTTAAAATTTCTTTTCAATCGATTTGATATGGTCAAATAAATCTAAAAAAACAACTTACATGTCTCAGTGTGTAGCTGCAGAGATAATCTATGGATATGTCATGTTTGGTTTTAAGAAAAAAAACAAAATCTTTGGAAGTTACTGATATACACCTCGAGCAATTTTATGTTTACCTAACTATGAGTTCTGGAGAGGAACATTTTGTAATAAATCCTTCAGTTGTATAAATGTGTCTCAATGTATACAGCTCTACAAGAACTGTATTATAATTGCTCTCTCAAGACACTAATAATTTGTAAAGCTTTGATGAATTTTTAAGTAAACATTTCAGTGTTTTGACCTTCTCCTTGGATTCTTTTCCTATCTTCCAAAGAAAGAAAACCACAGTAACATATCTTATTCCTGTTTGTACAGAACTCTAATAAGAAAAATATAGCATTTTATATTTTTTTCCTTAATCTAAATCACAAAACTATCACTACCCAAGGCATAGGCATTCAGCTGTGTTTCCTATGGTACACACTGTAGTTTGTGAAATATGACACTGAGTCTTTTATATATATTATCTGATTTAATCACTTCATTACAAGTGCAACATTTGCAAAATGTATTTTTTTTAAAAAAATGATGTGTGTGATGTATAAGAATACATTTGCTAAAACAGGTAGAACAATATTTAATTTATTACATCTCTGCTATAGATTTCTTCCATGATAGACTATCAAAAGTATTGGGGTGTGTGAAAACTGCACATTGCTTGTATTTATGCATTTCTTAATTACTAGTGTCATATAGACTGGAAGCATTACATTTTAGTAATAGTGTGGGACTGGAAATCTGGAGACCTGGGAAGATAAATCACCTCCTCACTTTCTCTCTCTTCATCCTGGCTACTAGGAGAAAGGAGATATTCTCTTTGTCTTTCCCATTCCATCACTGGCTTATTAATAATTAAGCTACTTTTCTCATTCCAACAACCAAGCAGCTGTTGGGTCAGGCTAGACAAACTATTTTCTTCCCACCCCATCTTTTGAGAGAGATACAGAAGTTTCCTCTTCTGTTTACCCTATGCTTCTGCTTAGAGTCATTCTTCCCTTTCCATTCCCCGATCACTTTCCAACTTTTCACTGATGCTTATCTGTAAGTTTCAGTTATTAACCCAGCTTCCATCCACACAACCTCCACATAACTTTCATTGTGACCAGCCTTCTCTTTATTAGTTCCTCCTGACCCAGAAGATGATTCTTGAAATGGAGGGAGGTGAAGTGAAGCTGGAGCACTGTCATAGAAAAAAGGAGATCTTAGCAATGGAGAAAGTATATTGGAATTTGCTCCACCCCTAAATTGTGGCTCTCTTCTGAAAAAAAAGGATATTATCAGAATTGTTTACTAACCTATCATCAATTATACCAGTGAAAGCCCAGTAAAAGACAATAATACAAATTGGAGAACTACCTTTATTGGTGATGATGTTATGAGATAGAAAGCATCAAACTTGACTGTAATCTGGCCAAACCTCTCAATGACTCATCCCCAGCAGCCACCCTAAACCCTATAAATCAGTTACTACGGTATATACTCAGGACAATATCTACTTGCCTAAATTCTTAACTGAACTATTAGTTGGATTCATATGTATAAAATCTCAGATAAAGCTTATGTGCCATAGTTCAAAGTCTCATATTCAAGAGCATGAAATAATTCAGAACAACTTCCAAAATGATTTTATAAGCAAGAAGCTAGAAACTGGACACACAACAAAAAAGTTATGACCACTTACATCAGAGCTAAATTTGTCCCAGGGAAATACTAAACTAAAAGCCTTAGAATGAAATTATTCTACACAATCATTTATTGACTTCTTCTCCATTACTTGGAAATCAAAATCACCTCACAAATCTTTTAAGCAGAAATAACTTTTATGGGAGCACAACAAGACTGCAGCCATGTGAGTCACAAGTCGCCAGTGTTCTACTTGTTCTTTGCAGATGTTTCCTTATTCCGTTGAGCTAGGAATACGCAATACCTTCAATTTTACTAGTGACATTTTCCCATATATTTTTGTTTGTTTTGGGGGTACTGAATGTGCTGCAATGCTGAAAATAGATTTGCCAAAGAAGCCCTGACAGCAGAAACTGATTATGTATCATTAGAAGTCAGAGTAAAAGCTGCACTTTTCAGTCCACCTTTCTCTCTCTTGCACTAGTCTAGCTAGCAAGGGAACTGAAAGATATGACAATCCCACAGAGATATTTTAGAGAATGAAGTTATTAACATAAATGAGCTATTAATGCAATGGAGACCAGATTACAAGGTTAAAATTAAAGCTTTTGGTCCATAATATTTTTTAAAAAAATGATAGCTTTGAGCCAATTGCTGCCGTCAGTTACACAAATATAAATTCAGATAATTCTAGTGACTTCAGTGGAGTAACTATGACAAATTAGAGAATGGAAACAAAGGATATTTCATGGCAATATAATAAATTAGTGTTGCCATGGAATTGAGGACTGTGGGAGGAGGGAGGAATTTAGGGACTGCTGCTACAAAATTTTGTCCCTCTAAACTATGGATTCTTATTTAGGAAACATAATTTGACATTTAAAACAAAAGCTGAATGTTGTAGCTAATTAATTATTATTATTATTATCATTATCATTGTCATCATCATTTATATTATCATAGTATCTAGGACCCCAATGTGGTAGGCACTGTACAAACACAGAACAAAAAGCTAGTCCCTGTCCCAAAGTGCTTACAATCTAAGAGTAAGAAAAGAGACAACAAGCAGACAAAAAGGGGAAACAATGAGAAAACATTGATCAGCATGATAAGGTATGTTCTCACTATACCAGAAGCCTAAGTAGTTCTGGAAGGCATTAGATACGTTTTCCAACTTCCACAATGGCAGGGAATTTTGGGTTGAAAATGGTATCCTCTTCTGAGGATATCTTGCAGGAAGCTGCTGTTAACATTCTTGCCTAGTTAGTTTTAACATTTTTTTCCTTTTGGTATTTTTATTTTCATGTTTTATGTTTATTATTTGATAATAACTATTTCCTCTTGGCATAAAATTCATTAGTTTTAAATGTATTAACTACCTAAAGAGATCAACAACAGAACAAATGAGCCGACATACATAATTTAGGGACTAGTTTGCTTCTTGTGCTTTCTTTTTACCACACTCCAAAATCCTAAAGGTAACTTTTGAGATCATTTCAGTTGGAGCCTGGTTCTGGTTTGGCTCCATGTGGGTCTTTACTTGAGCCCATCCCTTAATTCCACACATTCTAATAGGCTTTCCACCGTAATCCACAAATTCTCCATCTCCCTGTATCATGACCACTGCTCCCCCAGAACCCTATCATTCTAATTCCCCTCCACTTTTAAAAATGTGTTCTCTGGTCCAGAAAGCATTATCAATGAATGCGTGGTTGGTCTGGTATGTAATGGAGTCTCTGTTGTACAGACTGTGTTAGGTGATGTTATTTATCAAGGGAAAAATTGGGACACTGTGGTCCAGGCTGTCACAAGAAAGTAAGGGAGTCTGGTGAGAAAATGGAAAGAAAAAGGGGCACCCTCTTCCCTACCCTATACTGTCCTCATTACAGAATGAAAAACTAGGATACTTTAAATCTGTTGCTGAAAAGCAGGAGTAGATGCATCAGGGAGCAGAAGCAGGCAGTATTATATTCTACCTCAGGGGTTAGCCTCAACAAAGTCTGCTCTGTGCCTCCTTCCTCTATTGCCTACCACCTCTGTGCTGCAGGGACAGAACTCTCCTTGTGGCAGTCAGGTGTACACCAACTTCCAAGGACTGGACAGTCCCCCTGTGGCAGCAAATGGCAGTGTACCCTACATCAGCCACACCACACAGTGGTGACATTAATAGCAGGCCTTAAACCCTACTGAGTCGTCATCTCTGGCAGTAAACCTTAAGCATATGATAATGCAAACAGAAGGACCAGCACCCAGCAGAAAGAAAGTTGAGTTAACAATTTTTCTTTAAAACTATGTGGACTCAATAACTAAGAGTGTCAAAGGAGTATAATAGGAGTTGATGGTAAGGATGTCAAAATCAGTTTGGAGAGGATTGAGCTAGGTAGGGGCTTACTGAACATAGGTTGCACAATCAAAGACAGTGGGGTGTTGACACAGATCACTGTTCTGGAGAAAACATAGTAGTGTCAAAAGATTAGATTTGGAAGGACACATTACTAAATTATTATTACTATGTGTGATAAACCTTCCCTAAGTTCTCAACCTGTGATTCTGTAATTACTTCTGTTAGCAGCTCTTCCAAATTCCTTAGTGGCAAAGCTGCTGAATCCTTACAGCAAAGATTTTGTGGCATATAATATGTACTAAATATACTAAACTGCTCTAAATCCAATTATTTGAAAGATTCATTTTTCAAGCCACATTTGACAAGTAAGAATTAAAGTGGCAGCCATCTATCTTCTTCCTAGTTAGCTGTGCTCACAGTAATGGGACTGGCTTTATTGAAGGCTGTACCTGCAAACTTTCTAACTCCAATCAAACATGCTCTAGAGATACTGTACAATTATTTTGACACACTGCAAGAATCAGATAACTTAGTTGAAAACAATGAGGAGTCCAGTGGTACCTTAAAGATGATTATTTGGGCCCTAATAAATCTGTTCATCTTTAAAATGCTACCAGACTCCTCATTGTTTTTGTGGATACAGACTAACACAGCTACCCCTCTAATAATTTAGTTGGTGGTTATTTTATGAACTTTTCTGGAGATCTCATATAGATAAAGTTTTGGCTTTTGTATTTGGTATTATACTTACTGGTATATTATGTATTATGATTGCTTCTTACCTACCGATTTACTGTGTATGCATGAAACCTGATGAATGATTATGCCATTATGATAAATGATGTAGTCAATGAAAGAGTTCATGATGTTCTTGGATAACAGACTTAGACCATTCTTAGATGGATTCTGTTGATTATCCTGGGGCAGACGAGATGGTGAAAACCCTTTAATCTATTCCTGCGTCAACAGTATGTATGTTCTCGCTAAACAATTTGCAACACGGCAAAAAGTTAACCCTCATTGTTGCATGAGAAACAAGAAGTTTCATTTTTCTTAGAACTATTTCTAACCTGTAAATAAAATCAACCTTAGAATAAATGAGATAGTGAGCCATAAATCAGTAAAAACAAATTCTTACCGAATTCCTTAGGTACCGTTATAGAATAGTGACAAGTCTGCCCAGCAGTATAATTATGTGGATAATTTGGTGATAAAACCACACCATCTGATCCAGTATACTGGCCTCCACAAGGAGCTGAAACAGAACAGAAACAAAAGCAGCATCCTTAACTCCATCTGCTACTATTTATGGTGTCCCAGCATGAAACTGCAAAATGCAGTAATTGTAAAGTGACATTTTTGGTAATTTTGTTTTTTCTATGGCACCAGACACAATGGTCTTTGTTAGGAAACTACCGGTATATTTATCAAAGCATCTATTAAAATAAATGCACATTTTATACAATGACATTAATTGTACAGTTCTGTGGAAATAAATTATTCCATTGGGAGAAACTATGAAAACAAAACTGAAAAGCTTGTTTTCAAAGTATAATATAAATAAAATCTCAGCAAAGACTTGCTACTTATTATTTAGATTCCATCAGCACCTATACTATGCTAGATGCTTTAAAAACATAGATTAAAATATAGTCTTGGCACCAAAGAGGCTAGAGTCAAAAATTGTTTTGATATTTTTCATCAACCCTAAATAAAAAGAATTAATAATTTATTGAAGGAAATTCTTTAAAGTTACAGAAATTAAATTTGGCCTCGAAAAGTGAATATAAAGATCCACTAATGTACCAGGCCAGAGATATTGTAAAAACCCAGGGCCAAATCCTGCTTTCATTTAACCTATGCAAGTGGGGTGCCATAGTTATATTGACAGGAGAAAATAGTCACAAGAAGACAGAAAAAGAGAGTGTGTGTGATTTTGGACAAGTGGCCAACACAAACAGAAAGTAAATATTATCAGACTGATACGTTTCCTTATTTTTGTATGCAACTGCAGAAGTATCCTCTACCCAACACACACTACCCTCTTTCCCAACTCCTCAGTCAAATAATCAAATGAAAAACTGTTCAGAGATCTTAGAGTTAAAGATCAAACTTCGTAAAGAATGCTGTATATAAAACACAAAATACATTTATAACAATTATTTTATCTTCTCAATAGCATAAGAGATAAAGCATTTCATTTTAATAGTATATAATTTAAATAGTATATTGCTATTTATGACATTTAACACATACTAAAATATGGAGATTTTGCAAGGATTAAAAGGTTACCATTACACTGGAATTTTGCCACTCTAATTTCAAAGGACCAGTAATAGCCAGAAACTCCTAAATTACATTTTCTTTGAAGGGTTTATTTAAATTAAAGGGTCTGACATTAGTTCCAAAATAGTCACATTGTTTTGATTCCTAAGGTTGGTAAGTGCTCCTGGCAGCAGTGCATAATGTGAACAAAATATTTTCTACTCTGTGGAACTAAGCAATTCAAGAATATTTGTGTTTGTTATTTATAATTCTTTCTGCACAACAGATGACCTTTTAACAATGCAGCAACTTAGTTTTTGAGTACTGAGTGATTGTTTTCCGTATCCAGAGTCCCTCAAAAGGCACTTTATATTAAAAGATAAACTTTTTGGCATTTAAACCTTAACATGTCCTTTAAACAAAACACCACACTTTTTCTTAGGAAAATGACTAGTTCAAGTGACTGGGGAGGCTATGGGCATGGTCAGCCACTACCACCACAACAGCAAATGGGTGCCTTGAGAAATGTTTGTTCCAATATTGCAAATTCTGCAAACTTTGCTCCAAAATCTCTTTTTATGTGACTATATATTTGTGCTGTTCATAGATCTTTTGAAGTTTACTAATCTTACATCCCAGGCACCAATGATGGGACCTTTTGCCTCCAACTGCCTACTATATAACAGATTGTTCAAATCACATAACTATCAGCTATACTTAAATCAAGTTCCTGTAATATTAGAAGTATGGAGGAGGCAGAGAAATGTGAATCGATATACTCATCAAGAGACATTTGGGATTGACCAGTACAAAGTGGCTGTCCTTTAATCTGTTGAAAAGGAGGAGATGGAAATAATGGATAAATAAAAGAATGGGGGAAAACCGGCTTGGTGGCAGCACTGCTGAGAAGGGCCTAAGAGTTGTGGTAGATCCAACCGCAGCATGAGTCAGCAATGCAATGCTGATGCAAAAAAAATCAAATAAAATTTTAGGTTGCATTAACAGAGGCATAGCATTCAAGTCACTGGAGGTGATAGTACTGCTCTATTCAACACTGGTTAAGCCTCAGCTGGAGTTCTGTGTCCAATTCTGGGTCACCAACGTATAGAAAGGATACAGAGAGACTGGACAGGACCCAGAGGTGAATGACAAAGATGATCAAAGGGATGGAATGCAAGCCACATGAGCACAGAGTGCCTCGGAAGGTTGTGGAAACTCCTTCACTGGAGGTTTTCAAAAGGAGGCTGGAGAGCCATCTGTCTTGGATGATTTAGACACAATAAATCCCCCATCTTGGCGGGGGCGGGGGCAGACTAGATGACCCTTGTGGTCCCTATTAACCCTAAAAGGCATCTGAAGGGAAAACAATTGTTAAAGTTTATCTGGCTGAAAATGGGAGTGGGTTAGGAAAACACAGAATCTGTAAAAGCGTAAATTTCAATACAGTACTTATGGAGGAGGGGGGGATAGCTCAGTGCTTTGAGCATTGGCCTGCTAAACCCAGGGTTGTAAGTTCAATGTAAGTTTAAATGGGGGCCTAGGAAGGAATTTTTCCCGCACCATCACAATTGGCTTCAATGGAGTGTGTTTTTTTCACCTTCCCTATAGCAGGTGTGAGGGAAGATCTTTTCTGGTGAGAAGAAAAGGTTTTCGGCCATATGTCACAACTTATATTTAAGGTTGGGCAGATGCTCAGTGCAGGTACTCCAGAGGGAGGGCAGCCAGTGACCAGATAAATGGCCTGGTAAAGGACTTAAAAGAGATACTGGATAATGGAAAAGAACAGGGGAGGGAGTTGGGGACTCCTATGATTGGTATGGCAGGCAGCCAAACCCTCCCCCCGCCACCCTGTTCTCATAGCCCTCCTTAAACTTCTTACAAGGGAGGTGGATGGCAAGATCAAAGTCATGGGTCGACTGAGGGACCTGAATGGAAACAAAGGAGAATTGATTTGAATAAGCATGGATTTGCCTGCACTGTATACTTTATTTGCTGGGTAGTCCCAGACATCTATATAATAAAGTTGCAGCCTGATTAAAATCCATAACAAGTCTCCTGTCCTTCTTGCAGTGTACCCAGACAATACACTTTGGATTGCTTTTGTGGTCTCCTGTCAAGCTTGCTTGCTGGAGACTATTTACCCCATGAAACTTAGAAGGATCACACAAAAGATGGGCTGGATGGTAAGAGTAGCATACTGATTTCAACCCAGATTTCAGAATCATTCCTGTGAAGTTTCCTGCAGCCACATGTAAAACTTTTAAAATGCTGAGTTTCTTTTTAAAACGCCATCCAAGGCAAGCACTTTAAAACTAAAACAGGTATTTTAAAGCTTCAAGAACAGAAGGAATGAACCTAAGGGCTTGGCTACACTTGTGAGTTACAGCGCATTAAAGCAGCCCCCAGCACACTAGCTCATTCCCTGTTCACACTGGCAAGGCATGTAGAGTGTTCTGACTCCGTAGCTACAGCACTGCTGGTACTCCACCTCGGTGAGTGGAATAATGTTTGCTGTGCCTCTGCTGGAGTGCCGCAGTGCCAGTGTGGATGAGGTGTTGCATTACTGCACTCTGATCAGCCTCTGGAAATGTCCCATAATCCCCTTAAGTCAAGTGACCACTCTTTTCATTATTTTGAACTCGCTGGAGGAATGCAGCTATGCCATTTGTAAGCTCCATTTCTGAAGCCGGCTGCTTATCTGCTCTGAGACAGATAAGTGTAGAATGCTGTGTCTGAGAGAGAGATGCAGGTGGGAAGGGGTGGGGGGTCTGCTGCTGTCTGAACTTACAAGACAGAATGCTGACATGCTCTCAGCCCCCCAAAAAACCCACTCTCTCTCCACCCACATACACCCAACACACTCCCTCTCACATTTCACCTTACCCCCACCCCATTTGAAAAGCACGTTGCAGTCACTTGCATGCTGAGATAGCTGCACATAATGCACCGCTCCCAATGCTGCTGCATGTACCACAAATGTGGCCACACCAGTGCACAAGCAGCTGTCAGTGTGGACAGACTGCAGCGCTTTCCCTATTGCGCTCTACGAAGGTGGGTTTAACTCACAGTGCTCTACATCTGCAAGTGTAGCCATGCCCTTGAGGATTGCGGTCTAATGAATCCTGTGAATCACTGAAAATAATGTAATTTGTTGTGCAAGTCTGCTATGCTAATTAAGTACATTCATTCCTGTTTAATTTATTTTTATGGTAATATTTTAAAGGGAAAAGGGTAGGGGGAATCAACCACATATATGTACATAATAGTTAAAAACAGACATTAGGTCTTTTCTGATATGATATAGTAAAAATTAGTCATTTTTATAGCTCATTATTTACTTGATAGCCCTTAATGAAGCCATTAAAGACTTAGCTTCTAAACATATAATTATTTACATCATTATTTAATCCGCAGTCTACAATGAAAGACTTACTTAGGATGTGTTTTATTTTCTGATCACTGAACTGATAAATCATGACATGGTCTATATGGGAGATTTTTTCAAAAGCCAAAGTACAAATAGGTTCATATTATAGATTCATCATGCTACAAAATGTTATTAAAATCCTGTTTTTATTTTGGAAGGTACAAAAGCACATTTTGGGATTTAGTATTCTTACCACTCCAAAACTATTGAATTGATTTGTTTTCAACTAGGTATACAAGTGACATTCCAGACCATCATAAGAGCAGACATTTGTAACTTTTAAAAATGGAAGACAGTTTTATGGGTGAATTAACATTCTGAAAGTTGAAGGTTATAATGGGAATTATTACATACTTTTAACTATAGTGGCATGTATTGTGCCACTATGATATTTCAGTTTCACCTCAGTCACATAAACTTGCTAGGCTCACTGACAGATTGAAACTTCTCATCTTCTAAAGTTACAGCTGGACTTATAATGTTTAGTTGCCTGTATCTGGCTGTTGGAAGTGGCCTCTGTATTACAACTGGCAGAGTCAGCAGGATCATGGCAGACCACTTCTCATCAAGGATGAAAACTGAAGGCATGGTATATGCAGGGAATGGAGGGAGCTGCTCATATGTTGGCTGAGCAGTGGCAGTGGACCCAGGCAATCATATGCTTCTGCAGTAGAAGCTGCAGTGGCAGCAGGAGAAGGTGAAGTGGACCCAGCAGCTATGGCAGGGAGATCACTTTTGCCAGAAGGGGAAAAAGATCCAGCAGTATTTTAAATAGGGGAAGTCTGGACATAAGAGAGTGGAGTACCGCCGTTGGCAGTGGGAGCAGTCAAAGCAGGTTTCGGGAAGAGACATTCCAAGAGTGGTCCAGAGGTGGAATGGCCAGCTACTGTGTTTTGAATTTTTACAGCTGGGGCATTTTAGCAGGGTCTGCCCCTTTATGAACTGTAAAATTATACAAGGGGGAAAAAGGCGCCACTGGCCAATTAAAAGGTGTCCCCTAAGTGGCATTCAAGATGTGTCAGATAGGGACAAGGTAGGACGAAGATACCTTCTAAGAGGTGTCTGAGATGTGGGAAGAAAGGACGTGCTAAAGACTTGTCCTAATGAGGTCCAGGATTTTGGTAAAGAGAAAGAGGAGGTTGTTAAGAAGGGAAAGATTTAGGAGAATGAAAGAGAGTCGAAGGAGGGAGCTGTTTTTTGTATGCTCTAAGAAGTAAGTCAGCCCCCTGTGCCTGATGCAAGAGAAATAAGTGGGGCACCTCTCCTGCTAATGAGTAGGGTACAAGAAGAGGGCTCTAAGACAACAAGAGACCAACCTTAGAATTATGTGACCAAAGCATGGGAACCCAGAATGAAGGGAAGGCTGAGGTCAGTGTTTGTAAAAGAAGCGCACACACTGATACTGCAGTTACAGCAGCACCTTCTACACTTGAAAAATCAGTTAATTCAGCACTGGTAAGAGAGGACATTAGTGGGTTTAAGGGGATTTGCCATTTTGATGGAGGAGGCACAGCAGGACCTACAAAAAGGGACAAGTTACCCATGGATAAGCGGGGTTTGGAATGGCAGGTGGATACTCTGGTGGATGAGACGGAAGGGCTTCAGTTCCAAGTGGCAGAGATGAAAGCAGCTCTGGCGAGAGAATATTTTCTCTCTCTATGGGGTCAGATGACAGGAGAGCCAGGAAAGCCACTGGAAAAACAGAACACCAAAGGACAACAAAAGAAATAAGAACTTTACATTTTGCTCTTGGGTGCATGAGGTTCTAAGCATGTGTGTGAGTGAGAGGGGGGATTTTAAAAGGTGGCCTGCCCATGGGTTGCAGAGCTGGGGTAAGGCAGCCCTAATTACAGGATGAGCCACACCTGTGTTCTATCAGGTACTCCTATGATAAAAGGAACAAGAAGTTTCAGTCGGGGGATGTTATATTAATTTTGATGGAATACATAGGTGTTACCATAACCCAAACACCAAGCAACATTAAAAAAAGTTAAATAAGGTATGGGGGTTGGTATGCAGAGACCTCAGGATGCCTATTACCATGGCAAACACACCATTAAAAATCCTTTAGCTTTTATTAAAAGTAAAGGAAAGAAGGAAAACCAGCATTTGAAATGTAAAGTTTTAAGTAAGACTTTCATTTTAACAACATCCCTTTCCTTTTAGCTGGAGAGAGTTTTTAGCCGGAAAAAACACCTTGTTTGACAATTTTTTAGATGGTTCAAAGATATTGATAACTGTTCTTCCGGGAAAAAGAGAAGAATTTACTTGAGATGGGCTGGAACTGTTGCTGCTGCTAAAGTCTAATCCTGTTTCCTCTCAGGTAGTATTTGGGATTCCTGTGGAGCTTGTGGGGTGGCAATGTCATCTTGGTCCCTCTCTCTGGCCCAGTCTGGTCAAGATATCTCTCAGGATGACGAAGGCTCAGGATTCCAGGAGATGGGGCTGGCACCCAGAACACTGAATCTTGCTGCACTAGCCAATTATTCTCCCCAAAATATTTTTCTTTAAGGACCCACAAAGGTAAATATGGGTGGAATAGTCCATCTTCTCGTCATTTTGTCACCCAACTAGGCCTAGTTTCTGACACACCAATTTTGGTTCACTGATTTCTGATAGCCCTGACAAAACAAGCATCTGACTGTGACGCTTCTACAATGGAGCCATGCTGTGCAAAGGTACATAATAAAACTCCATCTAGCTGCCCTACATATTTTGACTATGGGCACATTCCTCAAGGAAGCTATGGAAGCTGATTCGGCCCTGGTGGAAAGGATTACATTCTTCACATCACGTCAGCCTTAGTTAATTCATAACATAGCCTAATGGATCTAGTGATCCAATTAGAAATTTTCTGGGTTGAAATGCATTGCACCTTCATCCTTTCTGCAAAAGCAACAAATATTCTGGTGAATACCCTAAAAGAGCCTACTATTGTCTAGATAAAATGACTGCTCTGTGCATGTCTAATGTGTGTAGCCTAGTTTCCTTTTTATCAGAGTTTGGATTTGGAAAGAACATAGGGAGATCAAACACCTGTTAAGATGGAAATTAAAAACATTTATGGGTAGAAATTTGGGAAGAGGTCTCAGTGTTACCCTTCTTTGTGTAATTTGGCATAAAATGACCCTGCCGTAAGTGCCTAGATCTCACCCACACTTCTAGTGGATGTAATTGGTACCCAAAATGCCACTTTAATGAACAAATCAAAGGAGAGCACATTGCTAGAGGCTCAAAGAGTGGTCCCATCAATTCCATTAGAACAATATTTAGATCCCAAACTGGAGTAGGTTGTCTGATTCAGGGACAGACCCTCATAAGGCCCTTAAGGAATCTGACTATCGTGGGTGAGAGAAAACTGAGCATTACAGAATTGGAGAGCAGTTAGCTAAGGTGGCTGATGACCCTCAGGGAATTCACAGACCATCCAAATATTTTTAATTTTAATATATAATTCAGTATGTCTAGGATCTGCATCTGAAAAGAATGCAGCTGAAATAAATCCATTTAGCAGAGTATGTAGCTTTGGTGGAGTCTTTTGTATTATTAATGAGTAATTATATTTTGGACTTCTGATAAGCAACTCTTCTATAATGTTGACAATCCATGCTGTAAGGGGTATGGAAGTTCGATCCATGTGGAGAATTTGGCTTTTCTTCTGCAATATGAAGTCAGACTGGAGAGGCAGAAGGATTAAGCATTGAAATCAGAGGTTCATTTTATCCAAAAAACAAAACTGTCTTGGCCTGTCTGGATCTACCATTATCAACTTTGCTGTACCCTGTCTTAGATTTCTGATAAGACTTGGAATAAATTCATTTAGTTTCTCTGCAATGACCTTGTCATCCTTGAGCTCTCCTTTAGCATCTCGATTTTCCAGTAGTCTCACTGGTTGTTTAGCAGGCTTCCTGCTTCTGATGTAGGGTGACCAGACAGCAAGTGTGAAAAATTGGGACAAGGGGTTGGGGGTAATAGGAGCCTATATAAGAAAAAGACCCAAAAATCAGGACTGTCCCTATAAAATCGGGACATCTGGTCACCCTATTCTGACGTAGTTAAAACAAATTGCTATTACTTTTTGAGTCTTTGGCTAGTTGTTCTTCACATTCTTTTTTGGCCCTCCAAATTCTATTTTCACACTTCATTTGCCAGAGTTTATGCTTCCTTCTATTTTCCATTCTATTCTTCCTCTATTTTCCTTTTTAACTTCCACCTTTTTGTCTCTCACTGCTTCTTTTACTTCATTTTTAACCATGGTGGCACTTTTTTAGTTTTCTTACTATGCTTTTTAATTTGGGGTGTACATTTAAGTGAACCTCTATTATGGTGTCTTTAAAAAATTTCCATGCATCTTGCAGAGATTTCACTTTTGGTGCTGTACCTTTTAATTTCTGTTTAACTAACCTCCTCATTTTTGTGTAGTCCCCCTTTCTGAAATTAAATACTACAGGACTGGGCTGCTGTGGTGTTTCCCCCACCACAGGGATGTTAAATTTAATTATATTATGGTCATTATTACCAAGCGGTCCAGCTATATTCACCTCTTGGACCAGACCCTGTTCTCCATTTAGGATTAAATTAGGAGGTTGATATATAGGTGAGTAGTAATCTTGTCAATGATGTCTTAAGAGAGGCAGAATTACAGGTAGGTAATTGTTCCTTCTTTGAATATTCCAATATTGACTAGATACATGCATGTTAAAAAGAGTAGGAATGTTTATTGGGGTCCCAAAACTGTAGACTCTGGAAAACCCACACCTGGTTAATCAATAGTCAGAAGGAACCTCTTGCTTGAAACTGCTTACTTGACAAGGTTTCTTTAAGGGATATGTCATTCTATTACTAATGTATAAATAAAGGAAAAAAGCTTGAGATAGTTGGACTTGTTTGGGGACTCTTTTGGACTCTCCCTCTGGATACATCTTGCGGTCCCCACCGGCAGACGGAAGATTTGGCTACCGGAAGCCTGCCGCTGTGTCACTAGAGAGCCACATTCAGCTTTGGTAGTTATCAAGGGTTGGGGGTGTTTTACTAACTTGTTGCGGATGTGTGTAAGTGCTTGAGATTAAGTTTAGCTTTAAGTGAAAGCACTCTTGTGTTGTCCTGTTTGTGCCAGCCATCTATTGGTCGGACAGTCGTGTCTCCCCTGATTTATTTCCTGACACCTCCTTGCACAGAGTAAAGTTACCAAGAGCTTTGGGTTAAAAGAACCCCAGGTAACAGGAATGAAGGCCTAAAATTCAACTTTCATTAGGCAATGTGCCACCAGAGGGAAATGTAGTTTAATGTTAAAGTGACTCAATGTGAAATATTTTGGGTCAGTTCAACAAACAAAAATATTTTGATTCAGAGACCTCTCTTTGAAAATATTTTGATTTGGTTTTCTTGATGGAAAATGGAAAAAAAAATCTATTTTGAAGAAACTGCATTTTCCACTGAAAATCATTCAGATAGAAAATTCACAGTGAGCTCTAAGTAGTTAGCGGTCTGCACAACACTTTGAAAATGTCTGGTCTTTCACCAAACAAGCTTTTGATAAAATATAGGCTGAAGTTCTGTATTTTTCTAGGCAATATGTACAGCATAGATTGCAGCCTCTTCATACAGACCTACCAATATATCACAACCTGATCGAACAAGGATTGTCAGGTGGAGATTTTTACGTCTCTGCGGCTATTCTCAGTTTTTTTGTGTAAGCGCAAAAAAGAGTGATACTTAATGTCCTCTTGAGGGTAAATTTGTAGCACCATTAGAATTTAGAGTGAAACCACACACTCATTTCAGGTAGGTGACTGAACAGTCATCAAGAAGAAAAAAAATTGGATTATTTCATAATTATGTTAGGGAACTAGGGACCTTAAGATGAAATATTTCATGTTACCCCAAGCTATTCAGTCTTTCATGAATGTACTCTGTGAATTTCCTAGAAAAGTTCTAAAGTGATATTAAGTTTTGTAAATCAGTGAACTTGGTATTAGAATAATAGAATCATAGGACTGAAAGGGACCTCAAGAGGTCTTCTAGTTCAGTCCCCTGCACTCAAGGCAGGAATAAATGTTATGTAGACCATCCCTGACAGGTGTTTGTCTAATCTGCTCTTAAAAATCTTCTATGATGGAGATTCCACAACCTCCCTAGGCAATTTATTCCATGGCTTAAATATCTCATCAGGAAGTTTTTCCTAATATTCTGCCTAAACTTCCCTGGCTTCAATTTAAGACCACTGCTTCTTGTCCTATCTGTGTGTAACTGATCATTCCTTCCCAAGTGGAGTACTTTGCATTTGTCCTCATGAATTTCATCCTATTTACTTCAGACCATTTCTCCAGTTTGTCCAAATCATTTTGAATTTTAATCCAATGCTCTAAAGCACTTGCAATCCCTCCCAGCTTGGTATCATTCACAAACTTTATAAATGTACACTCTAGGCCATTATGTAAATCACCGATGAAGATATTGAAAAGAACCAGAATCAGATGTGATGTCTATATTGTATAACATTACATTAAAAATGGAGTCTAAGTCCATCACAGTGGCGGCAGTGCAGGTAAAAAGCACTTAGCAAAATCCACCTTTGTATATGAGAAACATCACAATTAAAATAAACATTGAAAATTAAGGCAACTTGATGTTAGTAGGGTAATAACTGGATATAAAACATTTCAATTCTTGGTTACTGATTCAGCACCAGTTCAGAATAGCACAATACAGCACTGCAGAGAAAGGTAACAAAGAGGCACAAACTATGGATGAGTATGGTACAAACCCTTATATGTAAAAGAGTAGAATGAATAAATGGTTTGGCAAATCTGTAAATGTATAGGATAGAGATCACCAACTAATTTCACAGAAACAAGAACCAATAGATGAAAACAACATGAATTATTATTATTACTTACTACTACCAATAATAAATAAATAATTTGTATCAGTTATGATTTAAGACTCCATTGTGCTAAACACTCTAGAAACACATAACAAGGTGTTTGACTTGGTACTACATGACATTTTGATTATAAAAGCTAGAATATAATAACATTAACATGGCACACAGTAAATGGATTAAAAATTGGCTAATGGGTAGGTCTCAAAATATAATTGTATAAGGGGAATCATCATCAAGCAGGTTTGTTTCCAGTGGAGTCCAGCAGTGCCAGGATTATTAGGCCCTATGTGAGAATCAGCGCAGGCTGGGGGGTGTGCTGGCCACCACTTCCCGCAGCCCCCATTGTCCTGGAGTGGTGAACTGCAGCCAGTGGGAGCTATGATCGGCTGAACCTGCAGATGTGGCAGGTAAAGAAACCGTCTCGTCCCACCAGGGTGCTTACCCTGGCGGGCCGTGTGCTAAAGGTTGCTGATCCCTGTACTAGATGGTGCCTTCTGGCCTTGGAATCCATGAACAAAAAGATGGTCCCTGTCCCAGGGGGCTTCCAACTGGGACGGCTCCAGGCACCAGCCCAGCAAGCAGGTGCTTAGGGCGGCCACGGGGAAGGGGCAGCACGTCTGGCTCTTCAGTGGCAAGTCCCTCACTCCCTCTCGGAGCGAAGGACCTGCCACCGAATTGCCACTGAAGACTGAAGCAGTAGTGGTAGAGCTCCCGCAGATCGTGATCGCGACTTTTTTTTTTTTTTGCGCTGCTTGGGGCGGCAAAAGCCCTGAATCCAGCCCTGGCTTCCATTCTAAGAATAATGCAACAGACAATAGATGGATACAACAAACAGTACAAGGGGAACACAAGGAAGCAGTGAGATAATCCATGTAATTAGAGCTTGACAGTTGTTGCTGTTAATTTGAAAATAATAAGTGGTCTCTGTCTAGTGCAACACCCAGTGGACATCTATACAGGTTACAAAACCATCTATTCCATAGTACACATAAGGAAAGTTGTGGGATCTCATATATACTAATGTGTAGTAATTATTGGCAAAGGCTGAGTCTTTTGTAGTGGCTTCTGTACCTAAAATCTGATTAAGTAGTTTTAAATAATACATGAATTATTAAACTAACAGAAAACAATTTGTATTATAATTATTTTAAATAAAAACAATCATAATCTAAGGGGTTTTATAGTGGGTACGCATTTGGAAGCAGAGTAATATGAACTCTAGGATTTAGAGCCAGTCTCTGAATCTATTAACTTTATACAAGAGGGGAACAGTATCACATATAATACATACCATTACAAGATGGCAATACTCTGTTCCAAGATGGTTTTCCATCAACACCAATCACACATGTTATAGTTGAAGGATCAATAATCTTATATCCAGAATCACACTGATAAGTAATGGTCGACCCAAGTTTGAAGTCTGTTCCAATTCTAGTCCCATTCATTATGTTTCCAGGGTCAAAACAAGCTTCCCGTGGTTTTTCTGTTAAAATGGATTATAAATAAAACATCAGTAATCTCAATACAATATATGTACTAAAATATGCATTTAACAATGATCAGTTTTAAAATTAGATTCGTATTTCCATCTTGTTATTAGAATACATTTTCTTACTGTTAAATATTGCTAGGAGGTCATTGATACTTGCCTAAGCTTATCTGTCTGTACAAGAAAATTACACCTACACCATTTAGTAAGGTATTAAGAAAATCTGCAAGCCATAGCCATAAACTCCATATAGATGAGCGTAAGGCACCACCAAAGTAATTGACTTAATGTACCTTCTCTACACACTCTCACATATACATCATTTGAAAGCTTAATATGCCTATTTTATGATGAAGTATGATAGGGAAGTGTTAAGTGGTGCTATTACCATAGAAATGGGGATAAATAATGACACTAGCAACAAGTTAAAACAACCACTGAAATATTTGCACTTGTTTCTCTTCATTTAATGACTATGTATTATTTAAAGACATAAAAATGGATTTCTTGGTAAGCTCAAAGCATATGTTGAACACGTTGAATTTGTCACCAGCCATCGTTTGTATAACAGCAGTGGTATCTCTGATGTATACTGTTGTTTCTTTATCATATGCTCTTAGCTCATGGACTCTTTTAGCTTAAGCTTCCAGCTGATGCTCTAAATCAGCGTTGTCTGTTCTTCTCATTGTTCCATCAGCATGGAAGAGGGACATAGACACAGGCCCTATTATGTGACTAAGAACAGTTGCAATTGAAACCATCATCTCCACATCTTGAAAAGGGCAGGGCATGCGGAAAACAAATTCTGAACTGATAGCTGCTCTGATTGTCCTTCCCTTGGCAGATTTAAATTTGGTCTTTTTGATCATGTCAGCAAATGTTTGATGCCAAATTTCCTGATGGGGCTGAAGATGCTACATGTCCCATCAGAATCAAGTACACCTCTTACAAATCTCTCAATTTGTTCTTCTCTAGCATCTTCTCTTTTCAGCAGAGACTCTTGTACATCTGGTTTTACTTGCAGTCAAGTAAATAGTTTGATAAGCATATCTGGATGTGATTCAAGGGCAAATGGGTTTGTCATATTGTTGATGACATGACCGGTAAAAGCTGTAATGTGCTCTTGGGACCACTTCAGTGCAGAGGCAAGGTCTTGTTTGTGGACTTTGTCTTCATTACTTGTTGTTAGATCACTTCTTTCTCTGAGAACTTTGTATATTCATAATATGAAGCTGTGTATTGTCACCTCTAGCACTGATATTGGCCTATGCATAAGTATCACTGAATAAAAAAGTTAGTTTCTAGAATATTTCAAAGGCTAGTACTGCATGCATAGGCAATTATAAATTAAAAAAAAACTTTTGCCAGGCAGACTAGATGCTGCATTGCTCATACAAAAGCTTACAAATGAAGAAGCATTATATTAGGAATTCATATACATTTATATCTGCCCACTATGCAGTAAAAACTATGGGCACGTTACTTACTGCTATTGGTGCGCAATCTTCAGTGAGAGACTGATCTGGTCAATAAATTCCAGTTGAAAATATAGAAAACTATTACCATCACTTGTGAGATACCTTGACAATTAAGACTACGCAATGTGAAAACATTTTATGTTAGTATATTGCAAAATGCTAATATTCATCATTTTTGTCACTTGCTAAACAGCTTAAACATTTAAGGGGAAAAAATGCTTTCCCATGCAAAACCAGTAAGAAATCTTGTGATATATTGTTGTTTGGTAGCTTTGACCAATCAACACCACATTATGGTGTTGAAATTAACTTAAACAGTAAAAAACCAATCAGAATCCTGTTGCACTGTTTCTGGAACTGTGCAGAAAATTACACTTTATCATTTTGGATACCATTGTTTCGCCTCTCACCACTGAAGAGCCTCACATCATATATTGTCTAAAATTGCACAAAATAAGCTTCCAAATGCTATTTTATGTTGGTCTGTATGGAGCTGGTGTATTAAATTCCAAAAATAGTCCAAAACTATGGTGGATGTGGATGTGGCCCATTCCCAACAGTTGTCAGCTGTTGTCAACAGTTGTCAACTGTTGAGAATGGGTCACATCCACCCTAATTGAATTGGCCTTGTTAGCTCTGACCCCACCACTTTGTAAGGCAATTCCCATCTTTTCATGTGCTGTATATTCATACCTGCTTACTGTGTTTTTCACTCCCTGCATCCAATGAAGTGGGCTGTAGCCCACGAAAGCTTATGCCCAAATAAATGTGTTAGTCTCTAAAGTGTCACCAGGACTCCTCATTATTTTTACTGATACAGAGAACATGGCTACCTCTCTGAAACCTGTATTGTTGTAAGATAGTTGGCTAACTTCACAAGGGGGAGTTAGATGTTACAATGCCTAACTTTAACATACCTCTCCTCCTACCAGAATTCAGAAGCTAGAGTTTGGCTCCCAAGTTCCTCATGCATTGTATAGGGAGAGTTAGGTGCTTACGAAAGAGATTCAAACAAGCCAGCATACTGAGCAGGGAGCCACCTAAGTTATGCAGTAGGAAATACCAAAGAGAGGAGTGTGGCCTAAGCCCTGTTGTGCCTACTTCCACCTGGGATTCACAGCCATGAACCCTCTTCTGGAGTTAAGCATTTAAACCAGGTCAGCCCTTCTTCACAAAGAAAGGGTGAAGAAGATGTGGTGGTGCTACCCTCTCCCCCCTCTTATGGAAGGGAATTTAGGCACCCGCAGGTTAGGTGGCAGCTGGGCGCAGGCTTTATGAATGCTAGTGGATTTAAATCTTGAATTTAAAGGAGTAGTTAGGCACCTAAATCACTGATGTGAATCTAGCCTAGTACAAATACTACAAAATGACTCGCATGAAATCCTGGGTCTAATGAAGTCAATGGGAGTTTTGTCATTTACTTCAATGGGGCCAGGATTTCACTCCCTATATTTAAGACATTAAGAACTAATGAAAACTAGCAAAATAAATAAATAAATAAACAAACAAGCATGCGAGCAGGACCCTGAATTTCATAGGAGTCCACAGCCACGAAATCCCCCAGGTATTGGAGAGATTATCAGCTACTATGCTGGAACAAATTGTTAACCAATCCAACACACTGATGAGTCAAGTTTAAATAATTCTTTAAGGATTAATAGGCAATATTAGTTCTGATGTTTAATTCATTGATTGATTCATAATTTGCATTATTAAGATATGACCTTATTTCAAGAATGTGGTTGAGATGATTTTTAACTAGCATAGTTTTATGGTGAGAAGGCACTTTGCAGTTAATTAAATGGAAGTACTGTATTAAATACACTTTGCAGTATTACAGTGGATACAAATGTTATACTTTTTCTGTTATAATAAGGTATGACACCTTTTTGGCAGGCAGCATAATTACATTAATGGAGGTCCAAATATTATGTAACTTGGTTCTCTTGAACTCTATTTTCTTTGTGTTGTTTTTCTGATTATTATAACACTCTGCAAAATCTGCCTGTTTATGAAGTAATGTCTACCCTGTGCTGAATAACTTCAAGATGAATGGCAGAGATATTTATAGAAAAACAAAGGCTTTTGGTTTTGGAATGTATTATTACAGTATATGGTTATTACCAAGTTAACAGGACATGCCTTCCAGTGATTAATTATTATTATACATGCATTTTCAAGTAGTTTAGATTTAACAATTTACCTTTCCGCTGTTTGATACCCCAATTTTATTTGTATATTTGTATTCAATATTTCAAGAAAATTTTGTTATTTTATATGTATACTTGTATAATATAAAACCTATTATATATGATATAATTATATAACTTATTTGTGCATTTCACTCTCTCTCTCTCTCTCTCACACACACACACACACACACACACGTAGAGAAGGAAGAGGGAAAGTTGGTCATTCTTATATCATTTCCTTTGTGCAACCTTCACCTTTCCCTCCTTACTATTCAGCAATACCATTCCTTACTATTTCCTATATAAAATAAATGTATTTATTTTTATTTCTATTGTATTTCAAATTCATTTGAGAAGAGATAGCCAAGGATTCCCTGTACAAACAATGTAAACACAAATATATCATAGTTATTCTGGGGACAGTAGTCTTGCTAGCCTGAAAGGAAAAGGGTGAAGAAAGAAGACAGTAGAAAAATGAGAAGAAGGGTTTAAGTGGGTTGACAAATCATGTTCTTTGGGTTTTGGTTGTTTCTCATTTTGTTTTCTTTCACATACAGTATGGAGTTTTTCTTCAACTGACTGGAGTGAGAAGTTGAGGCTGTATCTTTGAGGCTGAAAGCTTGAAAATTCTGAACACAGATGCCAATCTAAGCAGAGAAATAGCAGCTCATTTGAGAAGAAAATGTTGTATATTCACAGGATGGTTTTTGAAAAATAACTAAAAAGTGATTATATAAATCCTTGTACTCTGGCTAATAATGGCTGCCAGCCAAATTACAAGGATTCACACACTCTGTGGTTATTCTGAAACAGCCATACAATGTGTATGTAAATCTTGCTGCAAATCACCCACAACCAAAGTGTAGAGGGAAAAATACATTGGTATGTATCAGTAAATGTACAACATTTCTGTATTCTAATTGGGTGAAACCATTCCATTTCAGTAGAACACTCCCTAAATAACAATGACTATCTTTTTTTATTTGCACCATTTCTCCTCCCTTTTAGGAGATGAGAGTGTGCAGGGATGTCAAAAATAAAAGGAGAAAAATTGCCTATTATGTACCTCATCATTTTCAAAAGGATTTTTTAAAAGATAAATTGGAACAATAAATTAAGAAGTTGAGATTGTGTTTTCATATTTGGTTATAAACTTGTATTTTGGAATGAATCAAATATTATTTAAAATAGCATTTTCTACATTGTTTTTACATTGAACATTTTCGTAGGGCTGATATACCACCATAATAAGACTGTCATCAACCAATTACACAACACCAGTATGTTAAAATATAAAAGATTAACAAAAAACATTGTTACGTATATTTTAACTTTTAAATATATATGCATTCACACAATTACAAACCTATGAAAAATAAGTGTAGTATGTGTGTAAATAGAGTTTTAATTAATCCTAATTTAAGACATTTTCCTTCTGTATGTTGACACGTATTATGTTAACAACAGTACCTTTGTATTCAATGGCGAATCCTGACATGCCAACAGAAGCATCACTGCGAAATGCTAGAAATAAACTATTAGCACTGCTCTCTATTCTTTCAGGTGCCTGGGAGCCTTGAAAACTGCCAATTAGAGGACTGTTAGAATCTTCCCCTTCATAAATATGTAGAAAATCATAACTGGGCTCCATACTGAAACTGAAATAAAGGAAAAGAGAATTACATTGTCTTTATTTTTTGAGAAATTATTTGCTACTTTAAAAAAAAGAAAAGGCAGCCACAGCATTAAACATGTTTTCATCTGCAGAAATAAAGAAGTTCTTAAAGTATATCCCACAATCCAAATACGACATGCCTTGTAAATGCGATCAATGATCAAAACTGATCAATGTCTAATTTAAACCAAAGTGCCCTAATGTGAAGAGCTCCCAACACTGTAACTTATTTTTGTTGGTACACAGTTAGATTCAACTGTAGCATTTAGTTTAGAACATTAACTGTAACATTTTAGAATTTAATTTAGGGAGAGTTTCTTAGTGAATATCACACTAGACTGAAACCTGGTAGACCTAGGTATTATGCCCAGTTCTACCTCGGTCTGCTGGGTGACTTTGGGCAAGTCACTTCTCCTCTGTACCTCAGTTTCACCATCTATAAAATGGGGAAAATGATATTGATCTCTTTTGTAAAGTGATTTGTGATCTATGAACTCTATGTAAGAGCTAGGTATTTTTACTACAGAATTATAATCAATGCATTATTAATATGTCTATTGTAATGTCTACAATCTATTACAGGAAGGGGAACAACACATATTTATATTGTTGTACAAGTCAATTAGATTCAATGAAGGCAGTACAGCAGAAGGGGATCCTTAAGAGAGACTTAAACACGGACTAGGAAGTGGCCTTGAGATCAGTTCAGGGAGGCTGTGTGGATGGAGGCAGAAAGACAATAATGTGAGAACCTTATAATGATATGGACAGAAGCTGAATAAATGATGCAGTGGAGAAGGTCCAAGGGCTACATGAAGCTCAACAGTGAAAGACAAGTAGGCACGGGGGTTGTGGGTTTTGCTTTCTTTTCTTCCTGATCACCTTCTGAACACCGATCAGTGTTTAACACAAGGAAGTTAGACTGTTGTCATAAACAGATAGCTAAGGGTTAATGTTTCTTTTACCTGTAAAGGGTTAACAAAGGGAACCAAACACCTGACAAGAGGACCAATCAGGAAACCGGATTTTTCAAAGCTTAAGGGAGGGAATTTGTGGGTGTTTCTTGGTCTTGGGTCTTTGTCTGTTCTGTGCTCTCTCAGCTATGAGAGGGTCTATTTCCAGTCCTTCTAATCTTCTGTTTCCCAGTTGTAAGTACAAGGTAGCAAAAGTATAGTCTTTTAAATTGTTTTGCTGTATTTGCATCTGTGTATCTGGCTGGTGGAGTCTTTATGTGTATTTGGCTATAAGTACTTTAAATTGTATTGTTTTTGGATAAGGCTGTTTATCCCTTTTCTATTGTTTATTCATTTTCTATAAGTTGAAAACCCTGTATCTTACCATCTAGATTACAGAGAACTGTTATTCTATTCTTTTTTTTTTTTTTTATTAAAAGTTTTGTTTTTTAAGACCTGTTGATTTTTTTTTTCTAGTTGACCCACCAGGAAATTGGTGGGAGAAAGGAAAGACAGGGGGGAGGGGAAAAACTGCTCTCTGTGTTTAACTCTCCTAGTGTCCCAGGGCGGGAAGAAGCTAAGGGGGAAGAGAGATAGAATCTTTTCTGTTTCCTTGTCTTTGGGTTTGTCTCTTTGTGGAAGAGAGGAGACATGCTTCTTGGTATTGTGATGTAAAGAGGTTGCATCAGTAACTCTCAGGTTAGCCCAGAGAGGAAATTCTGGGTGGGAGAGAGGTGGGGGGAATGGTTTATTTCCCTTTGTTAGGAGACTCAGGGCATCTGAGTCTTGGGGTCCCACAGGGAAGTTTTGGGGGACCCAAGTGTACCAGGCACTGAAATTCCTGGTTGGTGGCAGCCTATCAGATCTAAGCTGGTAATTAAGCTTAGAGGGTTCATGCTAGCTTCTCAGGTTATGAACGCTAAGGAAGCTATGACAACTGTCCATGAGAGTAACATACAGTAGGACATCTGCAGGAAAGAATTTGGTTCTGAGGAAGGATCTAGAGAAGTCTGGGGGCAGCTGGCATAGGCAAAGTGGGAATCTATTCCAAGTGTAGTGGTGAAGCATAAAAAAGCCTGAAGACAATAAAGGCCTCTTCCCATTTTTTGGTCTTTTTTTATCAATCCAACTATAGTGCATGTCAAAGAGATCTACATATTTAACATCTTATAACACATTTAATTGAAAAACACATGTGCAGTAATTATTTTAACAAAACATGAAACAGAGACAGCCAAAAACTGTTGATGATTCCTTGCTCTTATATCTAGGCGTTTTCACCAGCCCATTCAGCTTTTGCAGAAAACAGCATTATGAGACATATAAATGTGGCTTTTACTCAATATTTGCTTTTCCAACTCATCCCTGGAAGGACAAATATGTTTGTACCAAAGGCTCTCATGTTAAAATGCTCTTTATACCATTCCTTTCTTGCACCAATCTCTTCCCTTGTTGCCACGCTTTCAAAATCTAGAGAATTTCCCATGAAGCTGAAACTATTGTATGTTAGTCACCCAGCCTACAAAACATTTTGGGCCAGATGTTGTCCACACTTCAACTGGGGAACTCTTGTGGAAATCAATGGGAATTCTGCACATAGAAAAAAATGTATGATACAGCAAGTTATCTTTTCATCAGAATAAAAAAATGTAACTGCTCTATGGAATGTTTGAATTGGCATTAGGAATACGATTAATATGGTGGCTTCTACTAGGTAATCAATGTTTTATTCCTCCTATGAATATCAGTGGATGGAATGAAATGTCAATGCCAAAGCAATTGATATTTACAGAACAATTGTTAAAAACAGCAAGAGCAAAATGTAATCAGAGAACATTTATTATTGTTAAATATAGTAGTGGGATTAAAGCAAATGAGAAGAGATGTAATCATCAAGAAGCAGAAAGATATATTTTAGATATTTTTAAATGAATAAGCCTCATTTCAGTTTAATGATTTTTTCAAACGAGCACGGGGAGTAGCCTCTGTAAGGATTTTATATCTTGCCGAATACACTAGTAATACAAATAACGACCAATTGTGAAAAAGGCAGATGTCTTCATGTATAAAAGCTCACTACTTCAGACATGCTGACTATGCTGACTAGCCCACAGCATAACAGGCAACTATTGCATTCTGTACCCCCGCCTGCAAACTCCAACTCCTGCTGATGTGAATGGGAGCTGAATAGTCTCAGCACTAGCGCTTAGGAATTGCAAACAATGAAATCCAATAAATGCAAGAGTGACTCCTTAGTTTAAAAAGATTCTTCCAGCCAAACTTTTAAATTTGGGTCTAAACATATTAGATTGGAACTACATCTACTAGACGTTTACACAATAAGAATCAATTTTCAGAATAATCATCTTTGCTTAATAGGCGACCATTATTAAATAATGTTAAAGTATTTTTCTGAAGGGTTAATTCAATTTAATAACTTAGTGACTCATATTTTCATGATAATACACTATTTAATGTTAGCCTGAAGACTTCACCAGACAAGAAATGGGATACAGATGAATTAGGTATCACACAATGCAGACATTGCATTAATATGACAATGAAATATACGTATTTCAAACACTCTGGGTAGTATTATTCCCCATTAATATAGAGCCATCCCACTCAAATTGTCAATGGTGCAACATATGATACAAATTAAATGTTTGTTTCTTTCTTTTTTTAAAAAACATTATACCCCACACATCACATACAGTTTTTGCGGCTTACACATTTGGCACAAAAAAAAAACAACAAAAAAACCCTGTAAAGCTAAATATTTTGTTTCTTTCATGTCATTCCAAAGCAATGATGAAGTAAGTATTAGACACACACTCTAGGATTTAGGAAATGTAATTGGGAGTTCTATGTAGTGATCAATTATATAATTTTTAGGTGTGACATTTAAAAACCTGATACATAAAGGGATTTTCTACAAATGGTACCTTTTGAATATCAAGGCAATGACAAAGTCAGGGTTTGCTTTTATTCTCCAGTCACATTCCTTCCCAGGAGGATATGCCTGTGGGTAGTTAGGTGATAAAATAACACCTGCCGGACCCGTCAAGTTTCCTCCACATGCAGCTGTCAATACAAAAAGGAAAAAGAAAGCAGTTGCATATTAAACTAAAAATCACAGATAAACTATTCAAATAAGAATTATTTGGCTTTTTTTTTTAAAAAAAAATCAGAATAGTTTTTTCCATTCCCAACAAATGATCTCTTTATAGTCCCAACAACAAACACATCCTATTTTCCACATATTTTCCCCAATTTAGTTCAAAAACAAAAAGTTTTCCAATAATCTGATACAGGAAATAGAAATCTAAGTAATAATGCTTTTGGGTTTGCTTAGTGATTTTATCCCAGCTGCACTAACCAAGTATTTAACATTCACCCAATAAACTTCACTGTCAGAAGTGGAGAGCCCAATATTAACTAACACTTAATGATGCTATTTTCCTTTGGCCGCAGATGAAATATAAAATACTTTGATCCAATTAATAAAGATGTTAACCCAATTCACAGATCCAGGCACTTGGGCAAAAACACACAAACAAACAAAGAAAATCACACAGCTAACTCAAACCAAAATTCTAAAGTGCCTAAATCAATATTTAAACACCTAAGTAATAAGGGAGGTTTGCTGAGGTGCAGAGCTCCTACCATTGTGATCGAAGTAAGTATTAGTATCAACCAAGCTGTGTTAAAAAAACAACAAACAACAGCATGGTTCCTTTTATAGGTCATTATTTTAGTAAATATTCACAAATCTTCAGTGTCTTCTGATGACTTAGCTTGAGGTAAAGCACATGACCATACTCAGGAAAGTTATAACGTGTAAATGCAGCATAAAACATTAAACAAACGTGAACAGTGGCTTGACAATGTACAGAACGCTAATAAGTATAGCTATTAAATCTCAGCCATCCACATTATAGTGGAATAAGAACTATCTGAGAATATTAAAGGTCGCATATCATGGCTTTATAGAACTCCGAGGATTCCACTACTGCTGTATATACGACAGCAACAATTATTTTAAATAGAAAACTCCCTCAAGGTCATCCTGAGTAAAATGGAACATTAAGTATGTGCACATCATTTCACTACAAGTTACTCTCTCAGCAGATTAATTAAAATTTAGATTTTTAAAACAGACTATAAAGAGATACAGATTGAACTATGTTAATTGGATAAAGCGCTGGGTTTTATTACAATTGAAATAATACTCTAGAACATCTGATCTTCATAATCCAGAAATCTATATGTTTTGTCCTATCTCTAAACTCTTTAATTAGGAGTGAATCCAAATCTCTGGGAACTATTACTTGATGATTCATGGATTAAAAATTGTTTTATTGGCTGTAATCATCAGATGTTCAAACCTGTCCTTATGCAGTGCTGCACCACACAAATGGGAACTTTGAAAGATATTTTGCAGTGCATGTGCTGCTCCAAATTTGCTATCTGTATGGAGGTCAGAAATGGATGGGGACCTTGTCTTACATCCTTACTATTAATTCTCAGAGATCTAGTAATACTAGCCAGGAACAATACTTGAATTCAGGGAAGTAAAAGGACTGCAACTGTGTTGTGGTCAGCCTCTGCAGAAGGGGCCCAAAGGAAAGCGGGAAGAAAGGTTTGTATGCACTCCAACAGTCAACAGTGCAGGGACCAGACACAATCTGACCCTAAAGGATTATTAAATAAAGTGTCCAACCTATCTCAAAGCAATCTGGCGATCGTAAAGGCCCAGTCAAGAAGGAAAATTGTTAAAGTTTGCAGCTGATGACCCAAGGCAGCTGTTCAAGCCATCTGGGTTGTGGAGCTCTCTAATGCTACACGTAGTATGCAGCATAAGAGTTAATTAGATGGCAAGAACCCTATCTAGCAGCAAAACAGTGATGTCCCTATAACACACCTCAGTAAGACTTCCAGGCCCCAGCCTTTTCATGCACTAACCAGAGCCCCATGGAAGAGATATTCCATATATGTAGGGTGGAAGGTACCAAGAATCAAGAATAGTGAAAGGGAAGAAATTTTATTCCTTCCAGGCAGTTTCACAAAGAAACATGCAAAAGAACTTGTATTTCCATTCTTTGGGCAGCAGTGGCAGTCTGATCTTCCCTCTGTACACACATATGTATCTATCTTAAAATTTTCTGAGAAGATAAAACTTATTCAATGGAAACAAATTACTACTTGGGAGGTCATACTCATGAGAGAATCAGTTTGTTGGTTTTATCGAAAATGAACAGAAACAATCTTTGCTTTTTTACTATAAGTCAAATATCTAAAGGTTGGTATTACAGTGAGACCAGTATCATATATGGCCCCTGATTCTCACCTGACTAGGCTTTAAAAACTACAAATTAATCACTAACATAAAGTGAAAGTTTTAACAAGTGAACAATAATATAACAAATTTGATACTTTATACTTATTTAGTGCCTTTCACCTGAGAATCTGAAATATCTATAGTATATAGATTATCTCAGTTCTACTGACACAGGGAAACTGTAGTACAGAGAAATGATTTAGCCAAGGTCACACAGTAAACTGGGGCAAAGTCATAAGTAGAACCCAGCTGCTTTGACTCCAAGTTAAACATCTGACCATGCTGTCTTGCACTTAATTAACAATTTCTTGAAGCTTGTCACCTTCACCATAAACAAATTTTCAAAAATAGACTATGCTGGAAAAATCTGTTGTCAATAATAGCATTTATCTTGAGAATCAGACAGTATTTACAAGTTTGAAAAGACTGAGTTTTCTAGAAAGCACTACTTTAACATCATCTGTTAAAAACTGAAATATGATCTGCATTAGCTTCAAGCCCAAAGCACACTAACATTTGATCTCAATACCTATGCATGTTGGAGGATCAGGTTGCCAAAAGAATCGGTTATTCAGCTGCACACAAGTAATTTTGGCCTGTCCTTGGAGCTGATACCCAGGGTCACACTGAAAGGTGGTGGTATCCCCAGGCTCTCTGCTGTCTCCATATCTGGTACCATTCTGTGGAGTCCCAGGATCATTACATGTTGATGCAACTGATGCTATAAGAAAACAATGAAATGAACATATTTAAGACATATGTACTACATTTTAATAAATATACAGTACAACATTTTATAGGTGCATTCAATCAGAGATAATATTATACGCTTATCTGTTATCATGGGAAGGCATTTTGTTTCTACAGGTATTTTCCCACTGAGATGCATCATGCTTATGCTTATGTTGGCTTCTGGCCAGTTTCCTGGACATCATAAGTACCCACCCCAGGGGAGGCAGGAAGTGGCCCAGGGGCAGCCCCCAGAGCATTGGCTGCAAAGCCCCGAGCCTCCATGTTGACGTGTTGCGGTTGGATCCCTGCCAACCCTGGGGCATCTGATTCTGCCCCTGACAGGGCTGGGACATGGTGGAGTAGGGAAGACCCGTGTCCCACTAACCCCGAGTGGCTGACCCTCGTGCCTCTGCAAGGGGCTCTCACTCTGAAGACGAGTGGCCCCAGACCCTTGAGACTGTTCGATGGCTGCCTGGGCCCTGCAAGCCCAGGTCCCAGCCTAGAATCATAGATTATTAAGGGTGGAAGGGACCACAGAAGGTCATCTAGTCCAACTCCCTGCTCAAAGCAGGACCAATCCCCAACTAAATCCCCAAATCCCTAAACAGCCCCTCTCAAAGACTGAACTCACAACCCTGGGTTTAGCAGGCAAATGCTCAAACCTATGAGTATCCCTCCCCTACCCTGAGCTATCCCTCGCCCCTCTGCCTACCTTGAGATTGTAGTGTTTGCTGGCTGCCTGGGCCCCACCCAGGCTATAGCCAGCCCCTTGAGACTGTTGTTTTCCGGCTGCTGGAAACCCAGATGGACTCCGCCCTAGTTAAGTTGCAACAAGCTTGGCGGCGGACTACCGCCAGCCCTTCAATGACCTCCCTCCTCCGAAGTGAGTGAGGGAGTATTACAGTCCAGTTAATCCATCAAACAAGCTAACAATTCCCTTTTCTTCCTTTGATGCTTCAGCTATCAATATGTATTTAAGTGATATGACAATTGGTATATGACAAATGTCAGAATGTAAATAACATCATTTTACTCTTTGAGTGCCTAACAGCATGGGAAAGGAACATGCATGGGAAGTCAAACCAAACAACCACTACGTGCAACCTTGGAGTTTGCATTATAGAGGTATGTAAAACTTTCTCAGAGGATACTCTAAGAAGATGTATCATGTCTTCATGTGTTAGGGTCAAAATTTCAAGCAAAGTTTAATTTGTATTGAGATGGCATGATAGTCAGTATCAGATCTTCACGGTGAGTAAATCCTCATGCTTATCTCCCATACAAATTATTATTATTACTATAATGCCTAGGCAGGGCCGGCTCCAGGCCCCAGCGTGCCAAGCGCTTGCTTGGGGCGGCATGCCGCGGGGGGTGCTCTGCCGGTTGCCGGGAGGGCAGCAGGTGGCTCCGGTGGACCTCCTGCAGGCTTGCCTGCGGAGGATCCGCTGGTCCTGCGGCTCCGGTGGAGCATCCACAGGTACGACTGCGGGAGGTCCACCAGAGCTGCGGGACCGGCGGACCCTCCGCAGCCATGTCTGCAGGAGATCCACTGGAGCCGCGGGACCGGCGACCGGCAGAGCACCCCCCATGGCGTGCCACCGTGCTTGGGGTGGCGAAATGGCTAGAGCCAGCCCTGTGCCTAGGCACCCCAGTCATGGACCAAAACAGTTCCTGCCTTTTACATGTTACCTCTCCTTTCCCTAGCTCTTATGAGAAGCAGATATTAACACTTTGTCAAACTGAGGCATCACCTCTATTCTCCAGATATTTGTTCTCTTTATAGCTATTAGGCTGGTAGTCTCTTGTTGTAAATTGTTTTGTCTTGCCTTGTGATGTTTTGGCCAGTTATTTGGTCATGTTTTGGTTTTGTACAGATTTTTTTTAAAAAAAAAAACTTTGCTTGGGACAGAAATTTGTTATATCAAATCTCACTTCATCACCTTCATGTCCTCTCTGTATTGTGCCACTTGATACATTCCTTATCTATTGTTTTTATTGAGCTGATTCCTACTTAATAATTATATAAGGCTTTCCTTTGCCCAAACACTTTAACCAGTCAGTATTACTTTGAGATGTATAACCATTGTTCACTTTTTACACATGTGGAAACTACTGCAATGTGCAAAAAGCAACTAAGAGTCCTGTGGCACCATAAAGACTAACATATGTATTGAAGCATATGCTTTCGTGGGTGAATGCCCACTTCATCAGACACAGCAGCAACGTGCATTACTGGTCATGATTACTTTGTACTGTGAACACCATTTCGGATATTATTGTTCTGAACTTCTGTGCTGCAATACGTAATTGTGCAATGGAGGTTTGTAGATATTACATTTAAAAAAGTTTGTCAATATGGACATGAACTTCCCTCACTCAGAGCCCAATCCCTTGCATATCTAACTCTATGGATTAATAGAAATTTTGGCTCAGAAGGGAAGTAGGATCACACTCAACTTCTTTATTTTTTTTCTACCTTTCACAATTTTCCTTAATTATTTTTGACATACCTGTCACTACCAATGTGTCATACTTTATCACATTACTACTCTAAACGCAACTTCCTGCATTTGTTGGGCAAGATTCTCCTCCACCTGCAATTTATTGAGTGCAATAAGTTGCCATAGCCATAGCTTTTTTCTGTACCTATAGCAAACTTTTTGGCCTGAGGGCCACACATCAGGTTTCATAAACTGTATGGACGACCGCTTAGTGGAGAGGGTTATGGCCTAGCCCCCACCTCCTATCTGCCCCTCCCGGGACTCCTGCCCCATCCCCCTGCCCACCTCCAGGTTTCCTGATGGCCTCTCTGGGACCCCAGCCCCATCAACACACAACCGCTCCCTGTCCTCTGACTGCCCCTGAATCTCCGTAGCCCTATCCAACCTCTCCTCTCATTCCTGATGTCCCCCCCGGGACCCCTGCCCCATCCAACCACCCCTTCTCCCTGCCCACTGACTGCCCCCGGAACCTGTGCTGCTGATTTCCCTCTGCCGCCCCATCCAACCCCGCCTCCTAGATAGCATCAATTTAGGCTTAAATACAGACTGGGAAAGGCTGAGCCATTACACAAATTGAAACTATTTCTTCATGTTAAATATCCTCACACCTTCTTGCCAAATTTTCTTAAATGGGTATCTTGATTATCACCACAAAAGTTATTTTTTTCTCCTGCTGACAATAGCTCATCTTAATTAATTAGCCTCTTAGAGTTGGTAGGACAACTCCCACCTTTTCATGTTCTCTGTATGTATACATATCTCCTTGCTATATGTTCCATTTTATGCATTCGATGAAGTGGGCTGTAGCCCACAAAAGCTTATGCTCAAATAAACTTGTTAGTCTCTAAGGTGCCATAAATACTCCTGTTCTTATCAATACTATAGGTATTTCTTTATCCTTAAAGAAGAGAATACAAGAAAACAGCAGAATTCATATAGAACAGTGACTTTTACATTTTTGGTACTCTTCCAGAAAAAAAACAACATAGGAGGAACACGTGTCCAGATTCTGTAACTCTTACTCATGTTGAGAACTATCTCACTCTATAAGTAGTCCCAAAAAAGTCCATGGGAATTGTCTAGCTGAAGTTAGATATTTTCATACTAGGTATAAAGTACACTTTTTAAACAATGAGGGTAATCAACTATTGGAATAACTTACCTAGGATGGATTCTTCATCTCTTGGAGATGTCTTTAAATCAAGATATCCTTCTAAAACATATGTTATGACTCACACAGAAGTTATGGGCTCAATGAGGAATTACTTTGTGAGATTCTGTGGGCCTGTGTTATGCAGGATATCAGAGTAGATGATCAGAGTGGTCCTTTCTTCCCTTAAGATCTATGAATACTCACAGAGTAAAGTGCTCTTCAATGTGATCATGGATGGCAGAATTGGGCTGTAACCTGCAGTGCCCACACTCACACTGAGCAAGTACCTTACTAAATGCAATTAAACGCAGCATTGCCCTTTAAACAAATAACTTAAGCAGTTAAAATGACAGTGACACCCATCTCTTTTTACATAGACTATGCCCATTAATTTTCTTCCACACTAAAGATAAGAAAGTTACTTACCTGTAATTGGAGGTTCTTTGAGATGCAGAATCCCTATCTCTATTTCACTGAGGGTTTATGAATCCACACTATGCATCCAGAGCTCGAGAATTTGAAAGTAGCACTGTCCGTTGGTCTGTGCATGTATCTTTGCTTTGCCTCATGCTTTCATCTGAGGTGATAAAGGTTGGGGCAGACTGACCACATCTCCAGTTCCTTCTCCATTGCAAATTGAACAGATCCACAACAGAGGGAAAGGAGGGCATGAAGTGGAATACAGATAGGAACCACCCATCTCAAAGAACCGCCAGTTGCAGGTAAGTAACCTCCTCTTCTTCTTCGAGTAATGATCCCTATTGTATTCCATTGAGGCTTATTAACAAGCAGTACCAAATTCAGAGGAAGGTGCGAAGAAGAGGATGAAATGGTTGAACAGATGGCAGTCACGCCATATGATGCATCCATCACAGAGTCCTGCATCAAGGTGTAGTGCACAGCAAAGGTATGCACCGAACTTCACGTGGCCACCCTACATATGTCTGGAAGTGACACACCATGGACGGTGCCGTAGTCAATGCCTGGGCTCTTGTGGAATGGACTCTCTGTCCAGGGCAGAGGCACTCCTTACAACTGATAACATAGTGTAATACACCCCAAAATCCAATTGGAAATCCTCTGTATGGAGATTGCCTGCCTCTTTATCCTCTCAGTGATAAGAAGTCTACAGGACTTCCTGACCGGTCTTGTCTTCTGTCAGTAGAAGATCTGCTGAGGTGCAAGGCTTTGTAAAGAAATCAGGTAAGTATATGGGTTGGTTGGGATGAAACCAAGATACGATCTTTTGTAGAAACTTGGGTGTAGGAACAAGGAAGTGTGGTGAAAGTGTTTGGGTTGGTTGGGATGAAACTGAGAAACAACCTTTTGTAGAAACTTGGGTGTAGGAACAAGGATATGTGGTGAAAGGTTAATCCACCATCATGGTCTGAAGTTCATCTACCCTTCTCACTGAAGTGATAGCCACTAGAAAGGCAACTTTCATGGAAATGAGGGGCATACGGCATGAAGCCAGAGGCTACAAGTGCAGTTTCAGTAACTCTGATAGAATGAGGTTGAGGTGCCTCAACCTGAGGGGTGATAGGTTGTACGGATCGGAAGTCCTGAGATGACCTTTCCAAAACCTAGTTAGTCAACAGATGTATAAATACAGCGTGTCCTTCCATGGAAAGAGGGTGATGAGAGGAACTAGCTCTTAGACTTGGTAAATCTTGAGTGTTGATACTATTTAGGTTTAAAAATAAAAGTAAATTTGCTATTAGGAGGCCAAGCTTATTTAAAGTGACACAAAATTTTGGTACTGTATCTACTATTGTGGGTCCTCTCTTTTACTGTCTAAGTCAATTCATGTCTGTTAGTTTCCCACAGCTTTTTTTTAATGGATCACAAAAAGTTTTAAAACAAAGAAATATACCAAGTCCGCTTGTAAATCCCTCATATTCCATTGTTCTAGTCACTTCAGTCCTTTGCCTATCTCACAGCGGGGCTATTTTATTTATTTATTTCAAACTGGCTTCTTTTGTCCACTATAATACAACTTTCACATTTCATTAACGTGATGTTCAGCTAATTTCAGCTGGCATGAGCCCAGGCTTCCTAACCTTCACGGGATGTGGATAGGAAGGGGAAGGCATGATTTTCAGTACTGTTGGAAACATTCCCTGCTGGAATTACAATTCTTTATCTGAGTGATGGTATTGAACATCAGACCAACTTATTCTTTTATTATTTTTCATATTGTTATGGTAGCACTTAAGAAGCCCAACTGCGATCGGGGTCCCATTTATTCAGGTGCTATACAAACATAGAACAAGCCACAACATCTGCTATGAAGAGTTTACGTCTGCTCACTCAATGTCCCCTGTTGACTGATGTATGCAGCAACAATTGTAGTTTCAGAAAAGACAGCTTAAATATTGTGCTGAAACTTTACAGGGGAGAGAGTTCAGGGAGGGGGAAGTAGTAGACCCAGACAAAAATATATGTCAGACATACTCTGATGCTGCAACAAATAACCAGCAAATGTAGTATGTACCTGCATGTCTGCAGACAGATAAGTAAATTAGAAAGTTTAACTGACATATATCCCCGTGTATTGATTGCAGTCTCTCTACCACTGCTGTGTATATAAACAAGGTTTAATGTGTATCTTTGCACTATGCATTATTTTCTGGTCATTTTTCCATCCCTGAAACTCACACATCTTTCTTCCACAGGGTCCACACCTTGAGGTGGGTTTTATTTCTCAATGAAGTAGCAAAAAATAGCACAATTTCTTTTTGTTGTTGTTTATTTTCACATTGTGATTTATGACTATCAATTCAAGTAACAACTGTCACTGCTAATGAGAGTTTTACACATAACTCCCCAAGCACTAAATTGAAAATTTATCTGACAGCTAGGCCACATTAGTGTGGTTTATTGAATATATACTTGGCCACCAGGGAGAGAAAACAGCTTTACGGTCGTGATCCCATTGAAGTACTTTCCTATTTCATAGACAAGTAACATCTCTAAAACTATGAATGACTGTAAAGCATGTTTGTTAAGGAACAGTAAATTCAGAAATTAGCTGAAAATTGAGTAAACACACACACATAAATATATTATATCATTAGTTATTGTCCTCTTCCAACCCCCCCCCCAAAAAACAAAAAACAAACAAACAAAAAACCTTTGAATACATCATTCCCTCCTTAAAGTGTTCTGTGCAACATAGTACCTCAAGTAGCAAAGTTTGCTCATCTATTTTTGACATCAAATATACACCAGTTACTAAAAATTTGATATCTTAAATAATTCACTGCATTTACCAAGTACAAATTCAAAATTTAAAAAGCCACCATTGACAAACATTTAACAAGTATCAAAATACTATTTGCATTTTTGTTCTATGAATGCATTATCTGTATTTGAGACTAGGAACCATTTTATTATCCACAAATATACTTGATCCTAATTAAACAAAACACTAGCTTTAAGCATTGATGTGCCATCCAGTAAAATGAGCATTTAGACAAGCTGTCAAGTTTTTAACTTGTCTCATTTGTAAGCTGTTTACAGCTCAGGATTCCCAAAGGTTTCTCTCTCTCTCTCTCTCCAGCTGGAAGGAAGTCACAAGTCTAGTACTTTATCTGGTTTTGTGCAGATGTCTCAAGAACTGTAATATTCGTGCTGGTGTACATATTTCATATGCTTGTAGTTAATGCAAACTTTAAAAGCCACTCATTCCCCCGTCATTCATTCCATCTGATAACTGGCACTTTTTTATACACATCAATACACTGATATGGAACAATATAATTAATGTTCGCCTTATGTATTCACGCAGTGAGCACTGCTATGATAGGGCTCATTCATCCTGCAAAATAATCACACTGGTTAAAATTTCCAAAAAGATCTAAGTGACTTCAGAGCCTAAGACCCATTTTCATAAGTGACATAGGATCTCATGGAAAGTCAATGAGAAAGTAGGCTCCTTTTGAAAATATTAACCAGGGTATTTACATATATCTGTGACATATTAGAGTTGAGTCTAATTTGTCATTTAAAGGACATGTTTTTTATGAGTTTGTTTAGGCCACACACTATCATTATGTCTTCAAGGATAAAATCATCATCTTCACCATGTCTGTGAAATACAGTCATGTCAGCAATGCCCATCATCAAAAACACTTTCTTCTCTCTACTTTGAAGATTTCCAAAAAAATATTCAAAGCTTCCAATTTCTAGCAACTTAGGTGTGCAAGTTACAGACACCGCAGCAAAAGTCCCATCTGTTTTGTTTTAAAATTGAAAAGGGAGAAGTGATTGCAGCAAAAGTTTGAGAAGGATTTTGGTGCATCATAGCCAAAAACAAAGCACAAAAAATGTGCAATAGTTCCAGTAAAGTTATTTAAAAAACTCACACAACACTAAACACACCAGAGAAAAGTAGTCTGGCTCCATTATGAGAAATGTAAACACAGTGGACTGACAATCATGCAAAAGTACCAATTATCTTGCAGTTTTTCTAGTGGAGTTTGGAAGCCCTGAACCATTTTAAGAAAAGTTCATTAAATGGATTAACATTGTCAGGGGTCAGGACAATGTTAGTGTCATGTGAAGAAGTTATATCTGTGCATCAAGATCATCCTGCAGGGAGTTGACTCACCCTGGATGTTTATCACCTCATTTCTAGTTCCACAAATATGTTTGTGTTCTTCCACTGTGGAAATTTCAGCAAGCGATAGTGGAATGTGCCCTTTTGGATGATTAGAGAGAAATCTGCATTGAGAAGAGGTTGGAGACCTTCACCTCCTAGAATAGAATCTATAATCCCCAGAAATGGACTGGGTTCATGGCTAGAATGCTGACATCATCATAGGAGGATAGAAGTGTTTACTTCTGGGAGGTCTGGAGTGTCTGCAGTAGCAGTTTCAATGGGAACTAGCAGAAGACAGATAGTGGAGCTTTTAAATACATGGATTGTCTCAGAAACTGTTTGAAGGGCCTCCAAATCCATCCTTTACGGTGCTGGGGCCAATGCAGACTGCTCTCAGAAATGACCTCCTACACAAATTCTGCCACAGTAGAATAGGCACTGGGGTGCCAGAGGAATGGCAATGTGGAATTGATAATACCACCATAGGGGTCACAAGAGTCTTCAGCTCAGCACTGGCATGGGGGATTCAGAGATAACAGCTGGAGCCAAAGACTCTGGTGCTAGAGGAATGGCCCTGGAATAGCATTTGTTTTCCTTTCAACCCTAGAACATTTGTTGAAGGGGGGAGCCCTATGCAGCTGCACTTTTTATCAGTAGTAGTAAAGTCCCTCCCCCTCTCAGTACTGTGAAGTCAGTCAGTCAGTCATCAGGATTTTTTTTTTCTCTGACTGAATTTGTTGAGCTGAGAGTGTTGAGCAATTTTGTCATGGAGCAAACTTTTGCAGTCACATTATAAATCCTGGAAATGAAGGCTTTATAATGAAAATGCTGACACAACCTAAACTATAAGCAGTGCAAATAGCACTGATATATATTAATCAACGTAAATCTGCACCAACAGGAAAATATTTTTCAAGAAGGCACCACACTAGCAGTCCAGCAAAGATATACCACAGTCACCATAGGCATTTCCCTAGCCAGTCATGTATTCAGCAAGAATCCAAAGAGCCAGAGATGGATGCCATTACTGAAACCGACTTTGCCAGACTATGTCTTGTGGTGCTTGAAACTGACAAGTGTGTTCAATGTGCAGCCAGTGATCCTTAAGCCCTTGCTAAAGGAAAAACGAATCAACAAAAGTGTCAACAGCAATGGCAATGACTCCCAAGTCATTATTCCGATTTAACTAATGTGTTAATTTGTTTGTTTGTTTCTCTCAATTTTTTTTTTTTTTTTACTATAATTGATGAGTCATGTTGTAAAGAAAGTTGTGGCCAAGAAATGCTTAATATTTGTTTGTTTATTGTTGCATTTTATCCAAGACCTAAATGTGTTATATAAATAATTTTTAAAAGTGTTTTTTATTTTTTAAATGTGAAGACAACAATTACAGGCCAACTTTAGCACAAAAAATCATTTCATCCCCTTGGCTGGAGAGAGGTCTCTTCTGGGCTCACTGTTAGGAGATCAGCAAAGAGAACCAGGATCTGTTTAGAAAATGGCTAATTATCTGTTGAATTACTTCAGGATACTTATTCAGATAAGCACCCAAACTTAACGGTATATTCCCAATTCAGAACCTTTGGGGTTCTCCTAACAATAGTTTTATATGTATGCCTACAACCTAATTTTGATTATTTTTCCTAATCAAGACAAACCCGTAGTTTGTGATGTGCCACAGTGTTCAATCAATCAATGATCCAGAACTAGTTTTCCAAAATGGTAAGACTTAAAGGAGAATGCCTCTCCTGTGTCCAAGTCCAGTTGTACTGAAATCCCATTCACTTGCAACAGAATCTAATTATGTGTCAGGAAATTCCTATGTGCCTTCATAGAGTTAAGGTCAGACGGGACCATCAGATCATCTAGTCAGACTATCACAGGTCACCAACGCCACCCAGAACCCACATACTAACCCCAATAACCAAAATTGGACTGAAGTATTACAGCCCAAAGGAGACTAAACAATTATGTGCCACGGGGAGCGAGTGAAGTGCAATGGCAGGGAATTGACTAAGATAGATATATTGGGTCAGTCTCAACAAGTGACCCAAATCCTATGCTGTAGAGAAAACATCTCTGGAGATATTTAAGAGTAGGTTAGATAAATGTCTATCAGGGATGGTCTAGACAGTATTTGGTCCTGCCATGAGGGCAGGGGACTGGACTCGATGACCTCTCGAGGTCCCTTCCAGTCCTAGAGTCTATGAATCTATGAAAGTGAAAAATTTCAGGGTTACCAATATGGTGATTAGTTAAACCCTGAGCAAAAACTCACAAACTAAACACATGTGAGAGAGAATGCTTGGTGTTACCTCAGAGTCCTGGCGCACTCTGTTTGGTGTCCCATCTCTAGCCATGGTTATTTCTGATGTGTCAGAGGACGTGTAAAAAAAACCTACAAGAATGCACGAGGAGGGGGGCAGGAATCCCTTCCTGACTATTGCAGATGACTGGCTGAAGCCCTGAAGCATGAGCTTTTAGGAACATTAAATATGAACTGGAAGAGACCCCCAGGGCTGCCAAGCCCTGTTCCCTACTGTCATAAACAACTCTGTCATACAGTCCCATTCATAAATTTGTCCAATTCTCCCTTAACACGAATTAAGTTGTTTGCCCCCATAACTCTTATTGGGAGGCTGTTCCAAAATCTCCCTCCTCTGATGATTCAAAAACTTCTGATTTCCAGCCTGAATTTGTTCATGGCCAGTCTATGAACCCATTTATTTTTGTGCCAACACTGTCCCTTAGTGGAAATAGCAATTCATATCCCCTTCTCAACCTTCTTTTTCCTACACTAAACAAGCCAAGATCTTCTAGTCACCTCTCATAAGACAGACCGTCCATTCCCATGATAATCTTAATAGCTCTTCTCTGTATTTGTTCCAGTTTAAATTCATCTTTCTTAAGCATAGGTGACCAGAATTGTACACAATATTCCAAAGGAGGTCTTTCCATTGCCTCATACAATGGTTTTAATACTTTTCTGTTTCTAATGGAAATCCCTTGCATGGTCATCCTAGGATTGAATTTGCTTTTTCTGCAGATGTGTCACACCGGTAGCTCATCATCGTCATGTGATTAATCAACACAGCCACATCTCTCTCCTTTTCTGTCACTTCTGCCTGATGAGCCCCCAGCATATAGCAGCAATTCTTCTTATTAGACCCTGGTACTTATTAGACCCTTGTACTTTGTACTACTGAATTTCATCCCATTTCTGTTACTCCCATCTTCATGGTCATCCAGATCTCCCTCTATAGTATTCTGATCTTTCTCTGTATTGACAATGCCTCCCAACTTTGCATTCTCAGCAAATATCATTAGCACACTCCTACTTCTCATGCCAAGATCATTAATAAAAACACTGAACAACACTGGTTTCAAAGAACTCCATTAATAACCCCCCACCTTATAGCTTACCTTTCAGCATAATCAATTGCTTTCTTTCTGGCTGAGAATGACCACGATTTCTGCATCTGATGTGAATACTTGTTCAGATGCTATGCTAGATCCTACTGAAGTGTACTGCAAAGTTAGAATTCCCTTTCCTAGGATAGTTCATCACTTTAGTTCCTGGCTTTGGATCTTCAACACTTAGAATCATAGTGTTAGAAGAGTCTGCAAGAGTCATATAGTCTAACCCTCTGCCAAGATGCAGGACTTGTTCTATCTAAACCAGGGGTAGGCAACCTATGGCACGGGTACCGAAGACGGCACATCGGCTGATTTTCAGTGGCACTCACACTGGCTGGGTTCTGGCCACCAGTCCAGGGGCTCTGCATTTTAATTTAATTTTAAATGAAGCTTCTTAAACATTTTAAAAACCTTATTTACTTTACATACAACAATAGTTTAGTTATATATTATAGACTTATAGAAAGAGACCTTCTAAAAACGTTAAAATGTATTACTGGCACGTGAAACCTTAAATTAAGAGTGAATAAATGGAGACTCGGCACACCATGTCTGAAAGGTTGCCGATCCCTGATCTAAACCATCCAAGACAGATGACTCTCCAGCCTCATTTTGAAAACTGCCAGTGAAGTGTAATAAGCTCTGTCCCAAATCTGGACCTTAGCGTCCAAAATCTGGGTGCTTAGCAGAACCTCCAAGCTTAATTACCAGCTTGATCTTATCTCACTGCCACCAATCAGGATTCTGAGTACTGAAAAACTCTCTGGTCTCCCAAACTTCCCTGGGGATCCCCAAGACTCAGATGCCTGAGCCTCCAAAAAAGGGAATAACCCACTTCCCTCCTCTGCTTTACTTCCTCCCAGATTTCCCACCTGAGGATACTAGGAGATTTCCCTGCTTCAATCCTTGAAACACAAAACAGAGAGGACGATTTACCTTCCCCCCTCCTTTTCTCCCCCCTCCCAGTCTTTCCCTGAGAGATACAGTACTCCTGCACAGAGATTCCTATCCCCTTGCCTTAACTAGGAAAGAAAATCCAACAAGTTTTAAAAAGAAAGCTTTATATAAAAAGAAGAAAAAACACATGACATGATCACTGCATCAAGATGAATAAACACAGGGCTATTGCTTAAAGAAATATGAATAATACAGCCTTATTCAAAAAGATATCCAATTTAAACATCAGCAACTCACACATGTAAATACAAAATACAATATAAACCTATTGTTTTTCCTTTTGTACTCACAACTTGGGAACAGAAGGGTAGAAAGAAGCTTGGAGATAGAAAAAAAAAGCTCTTCCCTCATAGCCGAGAGAAAACAAACAGGCAGAAAAGACAAAACACACCCAGAAGTCCCTCCCTCACTTGAAAAACTTTTCCTGATTGCTCTCTGGTCAGGTTTTGGTTCCCTTTGTTAACCTCTTAACAGTAAAAGAAACATTAACCCTTAGCTATCTGTTTATGACAGAAGGAATATCTAAAACCTCTTGAGCAGTCTTTTCCATTGTCCTACTTCTACCATTAGGAATTTTTTCCTGAGATTTAATCTAAATCTGCATGCTGTAGTTTGAACCCATTTCCTCTTGTCCTGCCCTCTATGGAGAAAGAGGACATTTTTTTCCAACTTTTTTACAGCAGCCTTTCAAGATGCGAAGACCTCGATCATATTGCCTCATAATCTTTCTTTACCAAACTAAACGTACCCAAACCTACAATCTTTGCTCAGATGGCTGCATTCCATCCATTTGATCATATTGTTGCTCACCTCTGGATACTTTCCAGTTTCTCTACATCTTTTCTATACATCGGTGACCAAAAATTGGACATGGTACTCCAAATGAGACCTAACAGTGGCATGTAGAGTGCTACTATCCTTCCTGTGACATGTATGCTATGCCTCTCTTAATGAAACCTAAAATTGAATTTGCTTTTTTTGAAACAGCCTACACTGCTGATTCATGTTGAGTTGTGATCCATCACAACTCCTAGATCCTTCTCAGCAGTGCTGCTACCGAAAGACATTTCACCAAATCCATTCTGTATTTGTGCATTTGATTTTTCTTTCATAAGAGTAGCATCTTACATTTGTCTTTTTTGAATTTCATTTTGTTATCTGCAGCCCAGTTCTCCAATTTATCAAAATCCCTCTGAATTTTAGATCTATCCTCCAAAGTATTAGAAACCCTTCGCTTTGTGTCATCTGCAAACTTGATCAGTACGCTCTCTATACCTAGAGACAGGTCATTAATAAAGGTGTTAAACAACACTAGAACAGATTCCTGTGGAACCTCACTTGAGACCTCCCTTCAATCCGACATCATTCTATTAATTTAATTAACTCTTTGTTTGCAGTTGTTTAACCAATTACACATCCACTTAATGGTAGTGCTGTTGAGCCCACATTTCTCCAGCTTACTTATCAGATTGTCATAGGAGACTGTGTCAAAAGCCTTGCTGAATCCAGGCATATTATGCCCACTGCATTCCCCCTATTCTCCAAATTAGTTACCGTCAAAAAAGAAAATCAAGTGTTTTTTTGGCATGATTTGTTTTCGGGACATCCATGCTGGCTTTTAATGATTATCCCCTTCCTCCTCCAGATATTCACAAATTGAATGATTTATAAATTACACTAGTAGCTCCCCAGGTTCCAAAGTCAGGCTGATTGGTCTAGAGTTCCTTGGTTCCTCCTTTTCCCCATTTTTAAAGATGGGCACTATGTTAACCCTTCTCTGGTCTTACAGAATTTCCCCTGTCACCCATGAGTTTGTCGGTATCACTGGCAGTGGCTCCGAAGTTTCTTTTATATATATATATATATATATACACATACACACACACATACAATAATTTCTTCAGTTGATTCCAATAAGTGTCACCTAACTGCTGTTTCCTGGAAAAAAATGTGAACTGGTCCTGTTTTGGTTGGTCATGCTCCCAGAGTGTCTGGAATACGTTTGAACAGGGCGGGAGTTTCTATACAAGAAAAGTGTCAGACAATCTCCCAATCAGCAGTTGTTTTCATTCCTTCTGTCATCTGAGGTAAAACTGTATATGCAAGTGTGCATATGTCACATAAGATACCCTGAAGCCTACAGGTAGGTGCACTGGGTTGGGAACTTGGTGATAAACTCTTCTATTGTTTAGTTTTAATATTTCTATATTTTTCACAATCTTATTATTGATCAAGATCTCATATCTCTACCCTAGGAGGCAGACAAGTACCATACCTTATTTTTTTAAAACTTGTGTAACAGTGTAGTGGGTGGTTACCTGCTCCTGCCCTGAGGAATTTAAAAACAGCCCTGAGAGGGGACTGTGGCTGGAGAAAGCAGATCTAGAATCTGGGCTGATTGGGGAAGCAGTCACAGCTGAGCTACACCCTGATCAGGCCAGCTGGTCTGTATAAAGAGGCTGTGAGCCAGTACCCCAGTAATTCTCCCTCTGCCTGTAACAGGAGATGGGCCTGGCTGCAGGGAGCTAGAGACAGGGTACCTGAGTGGAGCAGGGCTGGTGAAAGGCAGAGGAGCTGGGCAGCTCCAGCCTGGAAAGCCCCAGGCTGTGGCCTAGTATTGGGCTAACAGGTACTGTGGGTTGCAGAGGGCAGCCCAGGGGTAGGCCAAGGCAGCAGGTCCAAACCCAACCTTGCCAGTGTTGAGTAGGCTGATACTGCAGTCTGCCCCAGGGCGCAGCGGCTAAACAATGACTGGCAGTAGCCATATACTGAGGAAAAGTGGGGATACTGGGTTGGGGGTTTCCTAGGGAGGGGAGACCCTGAGAGCAAGGGGGTTACTGCCAGGGGTCAGCACCCCAGGTAAAAGGGGCACCAGGTCCAAGGAGGGTCATGGAGGCCAACAGCAAGTGGTAAGGCAGATCACCGGCCTGCAGAGGGCGCTCTGGGCTGGAAATTGAGCTAATTCCCTGAGAAACCAGCAGGAGCGCCGCAGGCGTGAGTCCTCATGCTTATAAACAGATTTTAAAAATCTGTACAAAATCACTTGAGGCAGAAGAAAGAATAGAATTTAGGGGCCAGATTCTGTGCTTTAAATTGTACTGGTCATGGAGCCTGAACTATAGTTTTTAGCCCTAGAGCAACTCTTCACAGATTAAGATTGAGATACATTGGCAGGGCAGTGAGGGGGAGCCTTGCCCTGCAGTCATCAACACAGGAGTTTTTCTTCAGAGGATGACAATTCAACATGAGCCCTAAATCCACACATTTTTTAAAGATGAAGTCTATGGTTATATGCAAATTATTCACAAACAAGTAAATTTGATAATAAATAATTTAATTAAAATATAACATATGGAGCCACATGAAAATTGGTAGTTACTGATCTCATATACTGCACCAGATATCAGAAATTCTACAAGCAGATCAATACTTCTATGTCCATCATTACCAGAAAATGAGCATGTCAGCAATTACCACCTGAATCTTTCCTAATAGAGACTAAATACCTCAGGGTCTTCCACATACACAAATTCAAAGGCCACATCTTCCTCAGCCACCTTATTTAGTGTGCAGCTTCCTCCAATATGAGACAGAGGGAATTATAAACAAGCAAAATATTCTGCTTATTCTAATTTGCTAGAATGGCCCCAAGTCCTCACCAGTATAGTTTTGTTATCTTGGAAACAGCTACACTGCTGATCCAGATTTAGATAGAGAGACAAACATGATTTATACAGTTATACAATGAGGAAGCTTATGGATGACCAAAAAGAATGATTCTAAACCCACAGAGAAGGCATACAAGAAAGTCACAAATGGGTCTGACTATACCTGAAACCACCTGTAAATAGCTCATTTAATACAAAACTTATGGGAGTAGGCCTTGTTTTCAATATAATGATCATATCAACGATCAATATGATCATAAAGATCAACCTAAATCAGTGATAGAAAATATGAATGTATGGTTCGTTTTAAGACAACAGCACAGGTCTTGTAAATGGTAACAAATGAGAATCCAGTGTAAAGGGGAAAAAAAGAGTTAGAAAGTTAAATTAGGAATATTAAAAACAGTGTTAAAATGAAACCACCAAAGATAGTAAGCATGCAAAATGATAATCTGACTTGTTAAAAATACACTATAAATGTTTATGGTTAACATTTATCTCTTTTGTTGATTATTCAGTAAAGTGGATTGCAGAGGTCAGTAAAACCGAAAGAGTGCTTATGCCCTACTGAAAATCAACTCATATGAGATCAAGATGTCCTCAAGTTATGGAGTGGCTAAAGAAAAACAGTTATTTAGTGTGTGTGGGGGGAAGTATCTTCCCCCTCCCAATATTCTCTGTCTTGCTAGGAAAGGGTTAATTGACAACCCGGTTTGTAATAGCTAGTTTAAATGTATTAAACCCCAGAGTAAAGGCCAGTTTTGTACACTGAACTCCATTTTCTGTCCTTTTATGCATGATTAAATGGCAATTAAGTTTTAATGAAAAGTGTTAGGCTGATTACAATTAACATAATCGCAGCAGTCAGTTCATGTACTCATGTTCTACATGCTGTGCTGACCTGGCAAGACAATGGACCTTTAATAGAGTTAAATGTCTTGCAAGCTTCAGCCATTTACATTCTTCCATTTAAGGTATTTATACCTACATATAGAACGAAAGATGAAACACACACAGGTGTCACATTGTTTAAATCACTGCCTACCATAAATATATGCATTATTTGAAAATCCTTGGGATATGAAAAACTCATCCCCCAAGCACTTATTAAAAACCATTCATTTTTTCCATGATTACCAGAAAATTGAAAGCAGCTGAAGACACATTTATAGATTTAGTTTGAGAGAAACAATATAAAGGCTCAATCCACCAAGATGCTGCAAAGTCTCATCCAGATCCAACAGAGCATCTGAGCACATGCTAAACTTTGAAGTCAAGGAAGCCACTCACATACTTAAAGTTTAGCATGTATTCATTCAGTCTGAGAGATCAGGGCCACACTGCTCAGTACATTGCAGGACTGATTCCAAATAAACTGAGCTCTTTTGGGGGCTGGTGGGGAGTGATATTTCATACGCACGCATGCACACACATACACAACTATGCACTTGACAAGGATCATAAACCAAAAACTTTAAAGCATCAGTCATTTTTCCTTAACTTTAGCAGAGACTTCCAGTTCACCACTACTAACTTCAGTTAATTCCAGTGAGACATATACTGCAATTGCCAGCATAATCATCAAACAGATCCAAAAGAAAATTACACTAAGCTGCAGAAATCAGTTCTTGAATCCTAAAGCTCACCACGGTAACTGCTGAAGGTCAAATACTTGATATTAGTACTTTTCTAGAAAGTTGAACAGCTTAAATACTTCCTTCCTTCATAACATTTATTGCTAAATCTGTATCTATACATTTCACACTCACTTTCACTTTATTATAGTATAGTACAAAGTGTGTTTATCTGTTCTAATATCTTAAAACAACTTCATTAAAATTTAACATTTTCAACCAGTAGGAATAGCAGCACATTTTCTATAATTAACCATATAGGAAAGGAACACTCATCAAGCCCCTGCCATATCTTATCTATCCATATAAAGCTATGACAAACTGATCAGTCACAGGAAATTCATCTCAATCCTTTACCCACTTCATCTATATTGTATCTAGGTATTTCAGGGCTTAACAAACAGACAGTTCCTTAGGGACTCTCAACAAAATTTTTGGTGGCCTTAGAGTGTGGCCATCAACCCTTGCTGGGGGTTGCTGTGACAATATTTCCTAAAATACTTAATTAACTTTGAGAAAAACAAATAAATATGCATATATGCATGTCCAAATCATTGTAATTTATTTATGTAGAGTTTTTTGCAGACTAAGTAATAAAAATAATGTACAGATGTCCCTATTCTTTACTGGACCTAAACAGAATAGAAACACAAATAAGGTGCTCTGCATCTTTTCCTTTTTTTGTGGGATTTTTATTTTTATTAATTTTTTTTTAGACTTGCTAGCTAGTAAGTCTGCTACTGTGAAAAGTGATATTTTTATATTTGATAATATCACTTTCCACAGGAGATTTACTCATCCCCGGCAAACTAGGGAACAAATTAAATCCTAGATGTGGAGGTGGGTAAGGAGGCAGGAGGGCCAGGGCAATGGAGGACTAGATGTGGGGGTTGAGGAGGCAGTTGGGGTCAGAGTGATGGGGGGGTGAGTCTGGGGCTGGAGCCTGGGGTCCTGCTGCATGGCTGGGGGATGGAAGAGGCAGCAGGGCCCAAGGGCAACATGAGGAGAGGGGAGCCGGGGGTCGCAGTCCAAACCCCTGTGGCTGGGGGACAGAGCCTGCTGCCACATGGCCAGAGCCTGCTGTCCGTCGCCCCTAGGCTGAAGCCCAAAGCCCAATCCCCATCGACCACAGGAAGGTGGGGAACTCACACTGGTCACCTGCTCCTATAGTGTTTGTGGTTCCAGAAGGAGGCAGGGACCAACTCCTGCTGGCGACCCTGGGGTAGGGGTCACCTCTTCCCTTCCCCATTCCCCGCCCCCATCACTACCCAGGAGGCTGTGACCACAAGAAAAGCCCCTGAAAGCTGCATGTGGCCACAGTGGCCACATTTGAGAAACGCTGCCTTAGGGCATGTCTACATGAGACACTGAGGAAAGTTAAACCAAATTAACTGAAAGTGTGAATTTAAAGTTCATTAGTTAAAATGCATTAACCTCCTATTCACTTTAGCTTAACTGAAGTAAAGTTAAGCTAAGGGGAACTCAGTCCACTTTACTTCTGATCCAGAGTGTCTATGCAGGGACATTACATACTTTAAATAATGCAGTTTAAATTTACACCTTCAGTTAATTAAACTTAATTTTCCTGAGTGTCCCACATAGACATGCCCTTAAATAAATTGCGTCCATACTATGTATAGACATAATGGTTGGACTGAATAAAGACAGTAAGTTTTTCCCCCTTTGATGTACCTGAATTACTGGCATTTATGAGAGTTACGTGATATCACAGGAACACTCTATTCATTCAATGTTCTAATACCGAGACCATCACTCTTATATCTAGATTTGCAGTTACTTCACAGCTGAAGACATAATTCCAAAATTATTCATGCCAAATGGTTTAAAATCAAACATTTTACAATATTTTTGTGTAGGTTTCTTTTACATTTTCACTGTTAAAATGCAATACATTACCTTAAAAACCATGTAAATAAAAAAGCACCTGAAATAAAAGTGTATGTGAGTGCCAGTTCATTTTTTAAGAAACAAAATTAGTTATTAGATAAAATAGGTCCAATATTTGAGGCTGCCATGGAAAATACATAGTGAGAGATTCAAAATAAAGACAAAAGGAACTGAGACTATAGATCCTAAAACCTCACCATGACCAATAACTGTATTTTGTGTAAATAAAAAAAAATGATTCTCTTTGGGAAAGACTAACAAGTCTACTATAAGAAAACAAAACAAAAACATATATTTGTGTACACAAGAATTATCACACTTGATTGTATTTGAGATAATAGAGGATTCACATACTTGAGAACTGGATGGAAAAGCCTGACTTGCTGATGAAGAAGTCACTGTCGAACTGTAACGTCAGTGAGTTGAAGGTGCTGTGGATATCCTCAGGAAGGGCTGAACCACTCCATTCTTTCAGAAGAATACTGCTTTCAACAGGACCATCCCACACCTTCAGGATGTCATGGGCGACCTCAGTGTCAAAAACAATAAAATGTAGACTGCAAAAGAAGAGTAACATGCTCTGTACATTACAGCATAGGCATTAAGTTTATGAAATCTACCTTTATCAATCAGGTTTTTAAGAGATCAGAACTACATGAACCAACATTTCTACTGCACATGTAAATAAAACTAAGGACATTAGCTGAATTAGTTAGGTGTTACATTAAATTATGTCCAACTGCAGAAAATACTAGGAGGTAACATGCATATCACAAGACACCTGATCGATACTGTATTTGGGTTCCCAGGTGGGAAAAACCTATCTACTATATTTATTTATTTATTTATTTATTTGAGGAAATATTTTACACAGTGATGTAAAAACAAACCAAAAGCTGAGCCTGCATAATATTTATTTGGATATTTTGTTAAATGTATTAGAATGGACACAGATATCTTAAAAGTGTTTAATTTATAATCATTTTATTTTTATTTCTACTTACATTAAGATAGATTGTGCTCACACTGGCAAGCACATACTCACGTGCATAGACTTTAACTGATCACCAATAAGGGCAAGAGGTTCAAAATCTATCCCACAAACTGCTAGCAATTTCCTTCCAGGAGATGCTCAGCTCAGATGCAGCATCTGACTTTAATCTATTTAGCACATAAGCCTCTTGAGCTATGATTTTTGCTTCATACCTGTCTGTAGAATGTCTAGCAATCTTTGATATATTCAAATTAAGAATTGTTCTATTGATTTGAATTGGCTTTGGATCAGGCCCTAAGAGGCTTTTCTGTTCTTGTGATGGAACAACAGCTGAGGAAAATGGCCTGACCATTCAGACTAACAGGATCCAGTCTTGAATGTCTCAGGATGGTAGACAGGGCATTCTCAAAGTGAATTTCACCACTTTGAAAATGGTTTAGTCTAGTAGTTCAAGAGATACCAAACTGGTTAAACTTTAGAGCACAGTGTCAGCCTCTCTCTCCTTCTCTCTTTTTTTCTCCCTCCCAAAGATTTTTATTTTTTGCTTTTGCTTCTTGAAAAAGAAAAAGCAAATATTGCAAATCTTTATTAATTTCTGCATCTGTCCCCTGAAAACTAAAGAAAAATAACTTTATGCCACTTACTGAAATTTAGCACTGCTTTCTCTAGGAATAGTTTCACAAAACAATGAACTCCCTGAAAAATGCTCCTTTTCTACACTCCTACATCATGTCTTTTTTGTTAATATTATCCTTAGATTCAGCATTTAAGGCTAGAAGGAATCATTGCCTCATATAGCCTGACCTCCTGTATATCACAAGTCATTCAATTTCACACAGTTATCCTTGTATTGAGTCCAATGACTTGTGCTTGGCTAAAACAAGTAATAGTTTTTATTGTAAAATTCATTCTAATTGTACACAATTGAAGATTTTCAAAGAGGCTATTAAAGGCTTTAAAACCTTTTTTCCCTCTTAAAGAGGAAGTGCTATTTTTAGGAAATCTTATAGTACATATTTCATCACCATGACATTGGGTTTCAATCCATAAAAGAATTACGCCCATGCTTTTTCACAGATTCATAGATTCTAAGGCCAGCAGGGACCATTGCAATTATCTAGTCTGACTTCCTATATAGGCCTTAGAACTTCCCCACAGTAGTTTCTAGCAGGGCCGGCTCCAGGGTTTTTGCCACCCCAAGCAGCAAAAAGAAAAGAAAAAAAACCCCGCTATCGCGATCTGCGAGAGCTCTGCTGCCGCCGCTTCAGTCTTCGGCTGCAATTCAGCGGCTGGTCCTTCGCTCCGAAAGGGCGTGAGGGACCCGCTGCTGAATTGCTGCCGAAGACCCAGACATGCTGCCGCTCACTGTTGGCCGCCCCAAGCAGCTGCTTGCTGGGATGGTGCCTGGAGCCGGCCCTGGTTCCTAGAGCAATTGCCAGTAATGGAGAATCCACCATGACCCTTAAATTGTTCCAATAGGTAATTAATGTTAAAAAATATATGCTTTATTTCCAGTTTCAATTTGTCTAGCTTCAACTTCAGGCCACTGGACCAGGCTATAACTTTCTCTGTCAGACAGAACCCATTATTAAATATTTGTTCTCCACATAGGTACCAATACACTGTAATCAAGACACCCCTTAATGTTGTTGTTAAACTAAAAAAGCGACTGAGCGCTGAGTCTGTCAGTATATGGCATGTTTTCCAAACCTTTAGTCATTCTTGTGGCTCTTCTCTGAGCTCTGTCCAATATATAAATATTCTTCTCAAATTGTGGACACCACAATTGGACACAGTATTTCAGCTGTGCTCACACAAGTGCTTAACTTTATGAATACGAGTACAGTTAAGAATATGCGTAACGGTTTGCAGGAACTATGCCCCTCCCCCTGAAATGATTTTAGCTGTTTCTTTTTTTCACAAATACTCCTTTAAAATATTTTCTGTTTCTATTTTTGTTTGTACTGTTTGTTTTTAAGTACTTATCTATAAGATGGTTAGCCACTCAAGAGCAATTGTAGGTAAAATGGAAACAATGCACAATTAAAGATATGCAAAGCATAGCCTTTAAAGATGCCTGTTAAAAATTTTTGTACCTTTATTATTTATTTTCAATTTAACACAAAATTATCATGAACTATTTAAAAATAACTTCAGGTTTGGATAACCTTTGTGTTTATTAGAGTTGATATTTAAACATGCAAGTGATGCAATTTCTTTACAGAATATGCAGTGCACCTAATTTCTGAAGCTATTCTGTTTAAAAGAAGAGGCCTCTTTGCTATAAAGTGCTCATACATTGCTATTCAAACATCACTTCTGGGAAATTAAAAAGAAGATATTCATGAAAGCTAAGGTTCTGCTACAGAGGAGGTCAATTTAAAACAAGTTTTCAACTGTAGCATGGCAGAGTGATGTTACAAAGTGGGCTAGGACAACTGGACCTTCAATAGGGACATAGTTAATTCTTACTGGTAAGTTTGCCATAGTTATTTATTTGTTCTTTGTTTTCTGAGACTGGCTACCCACATCCTCTCTGACAGATAACTCTTATTGTCTTGTACTTCTAATGGGAGTGAGCAGACCGCAGTCACAAGGGAAACTAAAGTCCCTCTACCAAAAGGCAACTAGGTGCAGCATTATCTTAAATGCAAGACACTGGATCTCAAAATAGATGGATAGCAGTTAAGAAAAACAAAAACAAAACCCAGAATTATATGGAAGTTATGTTACATGAACAGAGCCTTTCGGTTGTTTTCTGTTTTTATTTTCTCAATTCAGTGAGACTTTATTGACATGACAAGATTTCTGAGTGTTCCCAAAGTATCTGTCAGAGCTATTTGAAGTAGGAAAAGCTCCTGTACCTGTGCAAAAGCACATGACTGAAGGAAGCTTAGAGGAGTTCCAGTCCCCTCTTCAGCAAGAAGTTGTGTAAAACCCAGGAAGGTCTAATGACAAGACATTTTGAACCAGATTGTCTGAGAGAATAGTGCATTTTACTATAAATTAGAGAGAAAGGACTAACTACACAGAAGATTTAGGCAACTATCTGCCACTATAGGTGCTTAAGTCCAACATTTAGGTACCAAAAAGATTCTCATCCCCCCACTCCCCTGATCAGCTATCACCTAACCCTGTAGGCACCTAGACTCTCTAGGCACATGAGTTTCCATCATTAAAGTCTCCTAGGTGCTTACGTTTCTATCAGTGAGCATATTCACAGCTACCTCAATGTAGTTGCTGAGGCACCTATATCTGATGGTTAAGCCTCAGCAGGATCTTCAGATTAGGCACTGGACTTCCTATCTTTCCTTTGGGATCCAATCTGGTAAGTGTGCTCAGAGCACACCTAAACTCACAGAAGATGGCCAAGAGGGGGAGAGAAGGACAAATCCCTCAAACCCCCCCTCCCTTCAGGCAATTTGACAGCTACATCAGGACTGGAGGGAAGTACCTATATCTGCCTGGGATTTTCAACTGTGTATCTTCTTCTGGAGTTAATCACATAAGCCATTTTTTTGCAAGAAACAGAGCAGGGGGTGAGGATGACCAGGGCTTTCCTTTATAACCATTAGCCCAGTGCTTAGGGTACAGTACTCACTAGGGATGTGGAAGACCGGATTCATTTCTCCCTTCTCGCAGATGTGCAGAAATTCAGTGATTAAAGAATGCTCCTGTGCACTAATCAGTGGGCTAAAGGTTATAATGGAGGGCATTCCTCCTCATCCCTGTTTCTTGTGGGGGGAAAAAAAAAGGCCTAAGCACAAAACAGCAGGAGAGGGTTCATGGTTGAGAATCCCAAGACACAGGCACCTCCCTCCAGCCCAGGCAACTGACTCCCTAAGAGGGCCATACACTCTCCTTGATATTTTCTACTGGCTAGGGTAGGTCGCTGCCTCACTCTCCCTATGCACTGTACAGGAAGAGTAGGTGACTAACTTGAGGCTGTGAATTTCACTGGGTGGGGAGCCCCTAAAAGTTAGGCATTGCAACACTGAGTTCTGATAGTCAGCTTGAATTTTATATTATTTATATTTTCTTTCACACTACAATTAAGCGTGTGGATTACTAAACCTCTGGGCCCATTCTATGTTATATCAGTATTTTGCTGGTATAATGCCATTGAAATGAATAGTTATGCTGGCATCAGGCCCGTGATCTGCAAAATGAGATGTTTTCTAAGACGTCAGTGCTCTCCCAACACAAAAAGCATCCCTGGTATGTTTGACAACGTTCAATAAATAGCAACTACCTCATTTTGGAAGTTTTATTCTTTTGGATTAAGTAGCACTAAAACTATTAGAACAGAGCCTCCTCTAATCTGAATTTAAGTTATGTCTCTTGATGTGCATGTACAACATCTTTTCCTAGTTTAAAGCTTATTCATGGATGAATTATTTTAATTTAAGAGGTAAAAGGCTTCTGATCTGTTGAAAAAAATAAATGAATACACTGTTTAACAACCATTTTCTTAAAAATAAGAGAGAGCCAATATTCTAAACAAGTCCAATTACTGTATATCTTGTAGGTGTGTTATGTCCTCTACCACTTCATTCATTGGTGTACAAAACTGGTATTTCATTGGCCATCATTAAATACGTTAATATCACAAAGACCTCTAAAAAGATCATTAATAAGACTATTTGCAAAGAACAGTGTGAATCTCATTGGTAGTGCTCTCGCATACTTTTTGCTCACCAGCTGTTATCTGTCTGAATATTCAATTTCTCAAAAAAGCATGAGTACAAGCTAAAATCTGCCATCTAAATATGGCCAACATTTGTGAGATTTTGTGTTCTATTTTACCCATTCCCTGGTAACTGCAGCAAACCTGCACTGAGAACCTCTAAAAATCAGTACTCCTACCTCTGAATGAATAGCCATGTCAGTGAGCAGTATTAATTAGAGGCCATGAGCTGAGTACTGCCTCCTCCCTGATGGAACAGAAAAGTGAGGGAGGAATAAAAGCCTTCCAGTCCTTTCTGTACTTCAGCAATTCCCAGATGTCCACTTCTTGAATCCCTCCATGAGCTTCCATTGTATTACTGCATAAAATTAAAGCTCCTCATTTTGTCTCTGCCTCCCATATCTGCCAGGGATGGTCTAGGTATTGTTAATCCTGCCTTAGCACAATGGGATGGATGAAAGGTCCTCTTGCAGTCCCTTTCAGACATACCTTTATATGATGCTATTGATCACTGCTCTGCAATTATTTCTCTCATGCCTTCTTCCATTCCCTACCTTCTTCTCCTCATAGATATTTTTTGCCTACATCCTACACATGGAGCAGTCTCCCTGTTCTTTATCCACTGCACATTCCCACTCCCCTTAAAATTCCCATCTCTTCAGAAAGTCCTTCCTGTCATCATTAGTAAACCCCAGAGTCTCTTTTTCCTGCAACGCTATCTTGTCTTATTTTTATTTAGGGTCTTGGGGGCCAGGACAGGACTGTTATACTTGTTCTCTAAAGTGTCATGTACATTTGTAATGCTAATGGGTCAGGAATGCAAAATAAAAGCACCATAGACTTCTTTAGCTGGTGTTAATTGCCATATCCTCACTGAAGGCAAAGAGCCTATGACAATTAATTCCAGGTGAGAATCTGTCACCAGGTACCCATCAAGTTAGACCCAAAATTCCATAGGCTCTGGTGTCCAAGCACTCTAGGCAGGGTACTAGGCATTCCACGCTAGCTTTAGCCAAACAAAACAAAATCGATTTTTATTGAGTATTCCATATCACACAGGTTTTCATACTGAAGAGTAATGTTGAATGTAGCAATAGGGTATTAAATAAATACATTACAACAATTAAGGGAGAAATTTTTAAAGGCACCAATGGCAAAGTGCCTAGAAAAAAATCATCTCTTTAAAGTTCAGTTAATTCATAACTGCTATCTTCTACCTCTGATCTTTGGGCAAACCTCCCATTGGTATGGCAGTTACAGAGTGGACTGAGGTTAGCATGAAGATTTAAGAGTATAATCTCAACTGGGAACTCTTTGAGGCAGGACTGTCCTTTTAACATGCTAGTATAGTACCAATGGGAAACAGATCTCTGACAGGGATGCTTAACTGCTACTGCAATACAAATATCTGTAATAATACCCTGGCCTAATTCAATTAAAAATTGAATTTGGCCATCTACAAAGACTGAATTTGAAACCTGGTTTGCAAGTATTTATCACTTAAATGAAGTTAAAATATATTGAATATGCACATAACATAACACGTCTTTTCTAATTGTTCTGTGGCATGTAGTGCATTAATGGTAAAAGGTGCTCGACCATATATACAGAATGTAAAATAATGTAGAATGTAGTAGTCAGTTGCCATAGAGTTTTATTTAGAAAATATAGACATTAACAATTCACATTAAGAATTGAAATTAAGCATATACCTAATTGTCTTCCCTGAATCTGCCTCTATAATCCAAGTGCAGTGAAGATTGTTGTCATATGGTGCTGGGTAACCTGGTGACAATATGCGACCAGAAGTAGCAGCATGAATTCGACCACCACACTCAGCTGCAAAATAAACAATCATTTTACTTCTTATTAAAAACAAGGCCATGATATTTAGCACTGCACTTTTTACCTCTGTTTTTAATTAGACAAAAATATATTGATTTCACCATGTCCAACAATAAAAGAAAAGCCCTCTGATATCATGCAGGAAACCATTAGCCTCTATAATATAAAGAGAAGGGTATGTCTACGCTGCACACTTCTTTCGGTGGCACGTAGAGTACCTGCTGGCATATCCCCAAGCAGGGGTATAGATAACAATATAGACGGTAAGCCTGGCTTAGGCAAGTAGAGTAAAGACATACCTGAAAAGTGTGGGTACATATGTGAGTATCAAAACATTAAGAATTAAAAAAAGGATATTGAAATTATTCCCAAACCAGACATTACAAAACCAAGAAACTCATGATTTAAGATTGCACTTAAGAAATCCTACTGTGTTGTGGTGAGAAATGTACAGCTGAATCACCCAAATATGCTTAGCTCTGCCCTGTAGTGACATAATGCAATAACCATGCAATTATAGTTAAGGGATTGTAGGTTTTGTAGTCTCAGATTAGACTGACCTGTTTTATTTTTTTTAAGATATATTACATTTTTTCTTCACTTGTCTCCCCTCATTACATATCAAAGGACAGAGTTAATGTTGTTTGGGTGCCTTAAAGACAACCTAACTCTGAATTTCTTGGGTTTATATTGCTTGGCTTTGGTACAACTACAACATCCCTCTAATGTTTTTGGTTTTTAATGTTTTTAAGTTACTGATACACACTTTCAAGTTTAGCTCCATCATATGTGGTTCTTTTTGATTGGGAATTTCCTTTGTTTTTGTAATAATAATAAATGTTATACATCTAACTAAAGAAGAAGCCAGTGAAAATGATATTATATAATATTCCGTCTGATTTAAAAATACATAGTGTCAAATTTATTTATTTTTTAAGGGCAGATTCATCAGCACATTAAAGCAATGCAAAGCAGCCAGAGCGCATCAGCCAGATAAGCCATGTTTTGAGTAGCTTTGAATTAACAGAGCACCGCAAAGCAGCTGAACAATACCGGTGAATGTATTCCTTAAAATGCAATTGCCTGATCAATTTAGAGGGCTATGTTAATGAGACTGGCACTATGTGTAAGAGAGATAGGGATCATCAAGTCACAAAATACCAGTGTTTGTGATTTAAGGGCTTCCCTTGTGCTTCTAACTTCAGTTCCCTGAGCAGTCCTGACTCATTGTGCATTGGTGTCAATGGGAGTCCCTCAAGCACTGATTGATCATCCTAGCATGAATCCACAAAATCATAAAAGAGCCCTGACAGCTCTGGACCAAATAATCTATCAATGAACACACTTGACACATGTCCAGTCTACCTTATGGCACTGAGTTACAGGGATTGTTACAAGGACATTAACTATGGCGGAAGGGTGGCAATTGGTTGAGGATCAAACTTTTCAATTGTATCAACCAACACGCAGACAAATCATCAACTCAAAGGAGGTATATATTGTTGACAGTCATGCTATGTCCATTGGGAATGATTGATATTAAAGCAAACAAAATCCATTAAGGTAATGTCAGGTAATTTTAGCAGAACAAAGAACCCAGTTATGAAGTGTGTAAATTTCTAAATTTGTTTCCATTGTTAGGACTAAATTACGCCTTTTAAGGGCAGAAATGGGTAAAGGATAAGAAAAAATTGCTAACTGGACATTTCTTTTGGGAAAGTTCAGTTCCAATTAGCAACTGTATTTTGGACAAATTAATGGTAATTTGTGTACTAGTTCCTGGGGCTACTGGTCCTCCAGCAGACACTCGGAAAAAACAAACAAAGACAAGCTGAAGGATTTTACTGGAGTCTTTAGTAATTTTCATTATGAGAGGTGCATTACCTCAGTGGCGGATGTCTGGAAGCCTTAAGCTTGCATACTTCACAAGTATGGGGGTGGGAGGAGAGAAGAGATAACGTGGTAAGCAGCTTTTCTTGGAAAACTTTTAGGAAAGGTGTGGCATGTACGCTCCTACTGAAACTGTCCTGTCCGGAGCCAGTGCTAGTCAGTAATCTCCTTCCTGGATGGCTAAATGATGACCGACTCCTACATCAAATTGTAGAGCTAACCATAACTAAGCCCTTATTGCTTACACTACCATTTTATGTGCAATATTGATGTAAAATAATATTTATTTTTCCTTTGCAGAGAAGCCACAACTATCTATTTATGTTATGTTTTACACAGTCAGAATTAACATTACCTAGGCAGGTAGGCAAAGGTTTGTCCCACACTCTTCGATCTCCACTTAGGCAGGTCATAATACTACTACCATGCATTGTATAGCCAGGATTACAGCTATATAAAATGACTGTGTCGGTAAAATGTCCTTCATCACGGATCTTGTAGCCATAATATGGTATTCCCGGATCTTCACACTTGACTAGGTCAAAACCTGCAAACAGAGAGAAAGCAAAACATAATTCTATTTGAAGAAAAACATAATTCAACTGGAAACTAAACCTTTTCCCTTTATAGCATGGGGACAAAATTCAAACAACTGGATTAACTTCATTCATTGTGACCAAAGATAATTTATCTATAGGGATCTAGTGAATCATCCAGGGAAGGGGAAAACCAAAAAACACGAACAAGCCCGCCTTCTACTCTTCCAAACTCTTCATTCCATAGTTCAGAATGTTTAGAGCTACATTATGAAATTATTATAATCCCCAACTAAGGATTAGTGTCTACTTGCATTGCCCACGAGAAAACCAGAGATCAGATTATAAATCAGAGTCACAATATGGTCCTTGCTACTCACTTTCTCCATGAGGAAAGTAAACCCTGTTGGTGCTATGCTTGCCGTGTGCTGGGGCTACCTCTGCTCCCCTACTCCCCCTACACAGTAATAAAGCCAATAGCCTATGCTGGAGTGTAAGGGATGGGAGGAAATGTACATGAGTTGTTCTACCCCAACTAGGAGTCTGGTCACTCAGGCCTCAGTTTTTGTTCTGATGAATGCACACACACACCCATAGACTTTTGTCAAGAAACATTCCCTCCTGTGGGACGTGAATTATTAAGATACAGCAAGAGATAAGCAGTTCCTTTGACCCTCTAGGACAAGCAATTCCACACTGGGCAGAAGGGATTAACAAATCACAAGAGCACCCTTCTACGCTTCCAAACATGGTTCTTTCTATGCTTTGGGTCACTGGAGCATCTGCCCACCTCAACGTGTCACTGCTGAGGTGTATGGAAGCCCAGTTCCTCCTTCTGTCATAGGCTCCAACCCCAGGGTCTATACAGAGAAGTGGTCATTTACTCCAAGCTCAATTTCTTCTCCTCTGAATCCCAGGACTATAATATACCAATTTTGCCGGGTTTGGACACTCCATCCTAGCATCTCTGCAACTCACATCCTCCACCCATCACAGCCCAACACAGTTCTTTTGGCTCTTCCCAAGGCCTTACTGCACTGCCTGTATGTCATATTCCACTGAGCATCTCTGGCCACAGTTCCCACCATCAGCCTCACTCTGTATCCTGGGCCTCTGCTCATATTCAGGCAACTGCCCCTCTCTTCAGGCTGCTGTTGAGAGACTTGCATGAGGTCTTTCCCAGTCCCTGGTCTTTAACTAAGAGAAAGATAGCCTTTCTTATAGCAAGCACCATTTCTGGGTTGTTGTCACATAACTTTCAGTGACCTGATTTAGGCACAAGGCAGATTTAATGTCAAGAAGGATGCTGATAAATTGGAGAGAGTTCAGAGAGGAGCTATGAAAATCATTAAATGATTAGAAAACCTGCCTCAGAGTGATAAACTAAAAAGACTGAGTTCCTTATGCCTAACAAAAAGATTAAGGGATAACTTGATTACAGTTTCTAAATATCTACATCAGGAACAAATACTTAACAATGGGCTCTTCGATCAAGCAGAAAAAGACATATCATCAATGACTGTAAGCTGAAGCTAGACAAATTCAAAATGGAAATGAGGCATTATTTTTAATGGTGAAAGTAATTAACCATTGGAATGATCCACCAAAGGACATGGTGGATCCTCCATCACTGGTAATTTCTAATCAAAATTAGATGTCTTTTAAAAAGATATTCTTTAGGAATTATTTTGGAGAAATTCTATGGTCTGATTAAACAGGAGGTCAGACTAGATGATCAAAATGGTCCCAACTGGCCTTGGAATCTACAAATCCGACAGCTGGGCACCTTAATCCCTCAGAAGGCCAGCTCACCCTTTGACAGTGACAAGGAGCCCTGCACCCCTTATTCTCTTGTACAGATGCATAAGGTGGCTCACGACTGAGACCTCAGTAACTTCCAAACCAGATTATCCACTCTTCCTCTCCTCTATATTGTCGTTTGACTTACATTACCATTTTCAAAATATAGCATACCTCCCCATTTAACTTGGTCTGAAATTTCATGATCTCTGTTCAACTTCCCACCACCCATAAAATTCACAAATAAACCATTTTAATTATCAACAAAATTAGAACTCTGAAGCAAGAGAAGAAAAAAATGTGACTGACAATGAAGATTTAACTCCATACTTCAACGAGAGCTATACTTTGTTTTTTATGTAGTGTAGTTTTGACTTTTGATATATTTTAAACATATCAGAAAGAAAGGAACCTTTATGCCTGCCTGCATGTCTATCTCCATATCATGAGGTTTATTATTTGATGCTAACTTTAGAAAGCAGAGTTTTTAACTTTTTGAAGGCCCCTGCACATAATATCACAGGAGTTGACTTTCCAAAATGCTGAGGGGTGTTTGACCCCTGGCTCTGCATCAGGCCCCACCCCCATTCCACCCTTTTCTCTAAGGCTCCCCCACACATCCCACCTCTTCTCACCTCCACTCCACTCCCACCCTACTCCCTCCCTGCCTCTTCCCTCCCAGTTCCGATCCCTCCCCCAAGCACACCACATTCTTGCTCCTCCTCCCTCCCTCACCAGCAGGCAGGAATACTGGGAGGCAATGAGGTACTGATGTGGGGCTGCCGGAGGGTGCACCCACGGAGTCAGCACCTATGCATAATATATTAACTGTAATATTTTTTAGCTTGCCTCAAAAACAAATTTACTGCTTCCACAGAGATTCTCTTGCCTCTGATCTAAGCATGTAATGCAGTCTCCAAAAGACTCTCTCATCCTGAGACTTTAAAAAAAATAAAAATCAAGTTAGCAACTCCTGCTATCCACCAGGTGGAGGTGTACAGTGTTCTCAAATGTGAGCCAAATAAGATTTATTTTCACTTAATTTTTAGTAACTTTTCCACTCACTATACTTGTCCAGAACACCTATTTTGACAGAGGTGGATCTTATAAATAAAAATTATTATGCTGTAGAATACCCAATAGAACATGATTACAGCATATGTGTGAGTAAAAACCAAACCAATCTACAGATACAATCGCCATACAAGACAAAGTTGGAAGAAAAGGAACAAAAGGATCCCGACTTGAGAAAACTGAAGATTAGTTTAACTTCAGTTCTACTGGCTTTTGTGGTTATTTTCTTATTTTAATAGGAAGGACCAAATTCATACACATATTCATAACTCACACATGTACAACTTCTGTTATCTCAGGGAACAATTTCATCATAAAACTTTAATTGTGTCATGTGGTTTAGTCTTAAGGAGAGATAATGAAGTCCTCAAACTCATTCCCACTGAGTCAATACAGAAATCCCACACACTTCAATGGGAACAAGATTCCACTCAATTATACATAAAATCACAATTCCTCCTCCCTCCCTCCCTAGTCATAGGTGCTGGAACTAGGGGTGCTGGGGGTGCAGCAATACGTCCTGTCAAAGTGGTTTCCATCATATATAGGGTTTACAGTGTGCTTCAATGGCTCTCAGCACCCTCACTATACAGATTGTTCCAGCACCACTGTCACTACTGCACAAAAAGCATAAAGCATACTAATATCAGAATGGGAAACTCCCAGTCCAAAAATATCACAGTGAGATATCTTTCAAAATTAACAGTTTTAAAGATTTTTGAAATGTAAAAGTCAGAGGCTCTATGAAGGAAACCATTTTAACTGTTGATACAAAATCTGAGGCTGTTTGCCAAAATCTCAGAGGAGATGATAACAGAATTGTAGCATTATGTTTCTTCAAAATGGCATTAAATAATTATGATTTCATAGAAATTAAGGAGAATAAGTTTCTTAAGTCAAGATTATACACCTTTAAAAAACAGAGCCATTAAACAAGTAAGTTGCCATTTGTGTTGTTATGTATGTATGAGTCTTGTTTCACTTGATCAAGCTCAGTAATAGTCCACATACTGGACAGTACTTAGAATTGCTTCCAAAAAGCTTGAAATTGTCAAGTTTAACTTTGTTTTGTATTTTATTTTCACTTTCTAAGTGTTTAAGTGCTTTAAGCATAAATCATCATACCTGAAGGCATTGAGTGACCTATGTTTGCTGAAAACAATTTACATGAAATAGAATGATGTTCATAACTATTCAAGATTAATACTTACAAATCTGTATACATATAAATTCTTAAAACATAATACTTTAAAGGTGAACTCCTATGTCAGGTCCAAAATCATAACAGAAAAAACATCATTTCACAGTATGTATACCCATTTAACTTAAATACGGTATTTACTATCTAGTTTTTATATTAGAATTAATAGCAGCAAAAGCTTCAGTGCATCAAGAGATCCCCTCTCAGACATAACCTATCTCAACTCTCTCTGTTGGACTCTAGGAATCTCAGCAATGTGCAAGATTCTTCATGTCAAAGAAGTGCTTTGAAATTTACTTGCATGTTCAGCTGCCGTTTAAAAACAACTGTAGAATAGGAGTAACTGTCATTTATGTATGTGTTTGTATTCAGTATACCTACTGACATAAACATCCAGGAAGAGCTTCTCTTAACTCTCTTGCTAATTGTTTACTTCTCCATAATCCTTAAAGATAATCCTTTTTACTTCTCTTTGTGCCTTCTGTCATAAATGCGCACTTGGCAGAGCACCCCCTTCAGGAGCTACCTGGGTATCACAAGTGTGCAAATCCAATTGCTCCTCCACCATACCCCAAGAATTGCAGGGAGTATCAGTTTAGCAGGGTCGGCGCTCAACCCTTTGGCCAAAACCTTCTGGCTGTTCCTTCCCCTCTGAGGGTACGTGTACTTTGGAACAAAACTTGCAGCATAGCCATGTCTGACCTTGGGCAGCTGACTCGAGACCACAAGGCTAAAAATTGCTGTGTAGCTGTTCAGGCTCAAGATGGAGCCTGGGCTCTGGTACCCTCCCCTCCATCAGGGTCCCAGAGCTTGGGATCCAGCACAAGCCCACCCAAATGTATACACAACAATATTACAGCCTTGCAGCCCAAGCCCTGTGAGCCTGATTCAGCTGACCCAGGCCAGCCAAAGGTGTTTAATTGCTGTGCAAACATTGCCTTGGGGTCCTAAGTGAAACAAGCAGAAACAATCCACAGTCAGCTAATGAGATTAAATAAAAGCATAAGGAAAAGAAAGAAAACCTGTAGACAACTTCAGTGAGGATACTGGCTTCTCTTACTTCAGAGTCCTTGGAAGTATGACAGTAGATCCAAGAGTCCACTGGATCTCCAGTACAAGTCTCAAGTCTTTTTCTTCGTCTTAGCTCAAGGGATTAGTGTTCTCCTTTTTTCAAGGGCAGAGATTCTGGCGGATGTTAGACCTCTCTCTGGGAGCTGGAGAGCTCAACTGCTTGCTCCCATCTCAGGGCTGTCCCTATCTGACTGGAATTCCCTCTTTTTAACTCCTTCTCCAATTCTAGCATGATTTGAAGGTATGGGGCAGCAGCTGGTGCAGGGTTTATATACTGTCATCATACTATCATTTTCAGTTGGTTTTGAAATGTTGATAAACAACTAATTAAGTGCACTTCATCTCACTATTCCTGCCCAGATGCTAACTGTGTTGTCCACCACCTCTCAGCTCCACCCATGATACCAGCTGCAATGCTCCATTGATCTTCCTTTCCTTTTTTTTTCCATGCTGTTCCTACACATGGAGTGCTCCTTTGGAGTTAATTCACCAGGCTGCTGACTGTTCCTCATTGAAATCCCAACATGAAAACCCACTTCAGGCACTTATACAAAGAATTAGAATAAAGACAAGTATTTTATTTAATACAGTCAAAGAAAATACTTCACCACTCTGTGCACTAGCCTGTGGAGTACCCATATAATGCCACTGCTGTAGCCCTCATGCATCATCCCATGCCCCTACCTAATATTTTGTGCCCCTCCCTGTTGTGTCATATCTGAAATTAGGATGTGAACCAAAGCTTTCAATTGATTTTAATGGACTTTCTGTCAGTCTATTAGTTTGCAAGCTTTCCAGGACAAGGATTGTGTTTGTTTATTTGCACTCTGAAGTGCCTATCACACTTGGGCCATTCCAACATATCAAATAGTAACAATAATAATACCACGCAACATGGATTCTGAGCTGCGCTGAGAATACACTCAGCACACCTGCGTTGATTGCCAGGGGAGGTAGCTACTCAAAATTACACTGACTGGAGCAACTGCTCTACCAGTGAAAGGCTGGCCTGCTCCTGGAAAGCTGAATATGCTGTCTGAAGATTTTCTCACCTTGAAGAAAGCCTCACCTTATTGTTTGAAGCAGTTTTAAGGGTCCCTAAGAAACTTAGAAGGGCTAAAGGGTGCTTTGTTTTGTTTGGAGGAGGGGCTTGGATGATTTCACATAGAATGTGGGATCACATCACTAAATAAATACACTATGTGAGTTTATACGTTTGTACCATCTAAACAAATGTTCATTCTTTGAATGTGTGATCTGCGACTCAAATAAGGGCATTCTGCGTATTTACAGGAAATTCACAGGAACAGATGTCAATCACAGAGGCATATAAATATGATGGATCCCTTTACTGGTACAGGCATTTAGATACCAAGGTAACAGTCACCTAGAGAAATACCTCTAACAGATTAAACAACTGGTTTTATTTGATCTTCACACAATGCACAGTCAAGCTGTGGAACTCTTTGCCAGAGGATTTTGTGAAGGCCAAGACTAACAGGTTTCAAAAAAGAACTGGATAAATTCATGGAGAATAGGTCCATCAATGACTATTAGACAGGATGGACAGGGATAGTGCCCCTAGCCTCTGTTTGTCAGAAGCTGGGAATGCGTGACAGGAGATGGATCATTTCTGTTCATTCCCTCTGAAGCACATGGCATTAGCCACTGTCGGAAGACAGGACACTGGGCTAGATGGACCTTTGGTCTGACCCACTATGGCCATTCTTCTGTTCTTATCATTATTAGGGGAGACTCTATATTATTTATTGTGACAAAAAGTTGAGTACGAAGAGAAGTTTCACTCCTTCATATGTGTCAGGCATATTATGCATAACTGCCTATCATCTTTGTTAGACACAAAATAGTATCAGCTATCACCCCAACTGGATTACAGAGATCTAATAAAGTTGATTATCCACAAGGCTTTATCTGCACAAATATATGTCGATTTACACATCATTGCAGTTTCATCTTGCTCCACAATACAAAATAAAACATGTATTTAGTGCTCAGAAGAAAAGGTGACCATAACTATATATCTAGATATTTATATCCTAGGGAATAGGGTGAGAAATTTATTTTAAACTCCAAAAGTATAAAGTCTTACATGAATGATGAAATACATATAAAACAGATTTGTATACTAGTTTGATAGTATTTTTCAACATAATAGTTTTTCTCTGCAGGCTCTTCTATGTTACTGCACCATCATCCAACAACAGTGTAACATTTGTCTATGAGTTGCAAGAGCATTATCAGCCAGTGATCACAAAAGACCTACTGGCTTCTCAACTCTTCCACCCATGTATTAAAATAGATTATTTTGGAGCAAGTAGAAGAAAGAAAGTTGAACGGTTAAACTGGGACCTTGTAGTTACCTAATCATATACTTTTGCAGCACTTGAACCAGTGCTTACCCCAGGTTAACAAAATATCTGGCAAAATGTGACCTATTTATAGCATTTCTCCAACTCCTATTCACAAGAAAGGTCCATTTGTACTTGTAAACTAAATGTGATAAATGCAGATAAGGTCTCTCAAAATCTAGAATATTTCTATCATTTTCCTTGGAGTGTCTTTCAGAAAGAGTAGCAAAAATCTTTCCCCCCAGTAAAGCTATTCAAGTTGCACCGATCAGCAGCACCAGGCCAAGGTACATGTGCTATACCTTTAAGGTCCTCTTGCTCTATATAATGTCTAATGAACTGTATTTTTATATCTTCAAATGACAAGATATCTTTGAGGGTTGTAAGCAAGAAAAATCACTGTTCAGGTAAAGGGACCATAAAATAAATATATATGAACATCAAACAAGCACATATGATTTTTTAGCTTGTTTATGTGTCAAAAATCATCAAACGCCTCACAGAAATACATTGCTTATTTTTAAATCTATCTAAACTGATATTGATTTAAATTCACAAACCTGACCTATTTTTTTCTATAGCACCATTTTTGTCCATCCAAAGAGTAAGTAGAAGTATGAGATGATACCTCTGCTAATGTTCTGTGACTGTCACAGCTTTCCAAACACACATAAATGCCTACAAATATTCATTCATCAGTAGTTGCATTTTAAGCATCCATAGCATAATCTACTTAATTAGATCAATGAGACTTCAAAATAATAGATAGTGCATGGTATTCTCACCATGTCTGGAAATAATTTACATGGTATTCAAATCTACAGCTAATATGAAAAAAAATATTTCTACATTATGTGCAGGAGAAGGGACTGCTGTAAAATCTTTACTTGAATTGAATGATAGAAAAGTTCAGGTAAATAAACGTACGAATTACTCTCAGAACAAACTGCCAGCTGTGTATGCTCTCAGAAAAAGCTAGCTCATAAATGTTTAATTGATTCAGTGAAATGTTATGGACTTCCTTTGAGTCACAGCCCCACATTTGTTAAAGAAAGGATAGTAGAAATGCCGCTTTTGGAAATGACAAGAAGCAAGCAGAGAGAAGCGGGAAGGCCTAGTGTCACTCTCTCCCTGCATCTTTAGGACAGACTCTGCTAATGTTGGCACTAACTTCATCCAGTCTTTGTGCTCAAGAGAGGCTAAGGACTGCAATTGTGCCCAAGATGGATACACGTGAAAGAAGGTTCCTTCTGGAACTCTCTCACTTTTTCCCAAAAATCCATACAAGATCCTAGATTTTTTTTTATATGTGCGATTAATCACAGTTTATCTCTGTACAAGGACAGAAAAAGAGCACAAACTTTCTCAAATGCATTGACATCCGTTTAGCAAAATAGATAAGCTTAGACAACAGAAAGTGGCACCACAACTAATTTGACCCTACCCTGTTCATAAAATTCTTCTTATTCTGGGAGTGAGGTTGCAAGCTCTCATTTCCCCCAAAACTCCCTAACATCCACTCAATGCATATTCTTAAGACATTGATAAGGCAATCTGTCAATGATATAAGACAATCCAATGGGAATTTTGGCAAATAGTAGTGGATAGTATTTATAGAAATCACTTCGCACTCAACATCTGGGGCTAGATTCACATTGGGGGTTTTAGGTTGAGTATTTCAGTACCTAACGTTTGACCTAAGCACCAGCAGGATTGACAAAATAGGATCTCTCCCACCTACCATGGCTGTCAGGTCCAATCCTGTAGACATGCTCAGAGGCTACCTTAGAAAATGTCTACCGATCTTGTAATTAAGATGAACTCCACACACAACAACTCATTTCTATCCCTGACTCTTCAAGTCTACTTATGTGATGTTGGCGAAACCACTTAAAGCAAAATTTTGACAGTTGTGTTTCCCACCTACTGGGTGCCTATCCTGAAATATCTGGAACCTGATTTACACAAGTGCTGAAAACTCAGCTGCAACCAAAGTCAACAGGCACAGCGGATGCTTAGGCCAACAGGCACCATGGGCTGGATGAATGAGCACAGGTTTAGGAGGTTCTGAGTTTTAAGTCTGACTCTTCCACTGGAGTGCTGTGAGACTTTGGGGAAGACTGTTGATCTGTTTTCCTATCTGTTAAATGTGGAGAATACCACTTTTTTATCTCACAGTGGAGATACATTCTTCAATGTACATGAGGCATTCAGATACTGTAGCAGTGAGCATCCTAAAATTAGACCATGAAGAAATGAATAATTCATTGCAGGCTTTGGTTGATTTGGGGCCTGAGCATCATCCATTCTATGCACTGAATTAGGAAGGGGCCCTGTTGAAAAAAGTAGTATGTGATCATCTCATTATAATGATCACATCATAAATACACACTTTTGCAAATACACGCTAATACTAGCATTTCTTAACTTTTGAGTGCTTGACTTTGCAACCTAAGGCTTGTCTACACTGGCAAGTTTCTGCACAGTAAAGCAGCTTTCTGCATTGTAACTCCTGAGGTGTATATACTGCCAAGCCACTTAGTGCGCAGAAACTGCACAGTTGCAGCACTATAAAAAAAAAATCCTGATGAGAGGCATACAGCTTTCTGCCCCAGGGGTACAGCACCATGGTGCCAGCGTAGACACCCTGGTCAATTACAGCACTATGACTGGCCTCCAGGAGGTGTCCCACAATGTCTGTTTTCACCTCTCTGGTCATTGGTTTGAACTCTGTGACCAACTGTCATCCTTACCCCTTAAATTCCTTGGGAATTTTAAAAGTCCCCTTCCTGTTTGCTTGGTGATGCATGAAGTGGTCTCAGTGCATCTTTCCAGGTGAGCATGCCTGTTCCATGCACCAGGCAATCCCACGCTTGGAGCAATGCCGAGCTGGTGGATCTCATAAGCATTTGGGGAGAGGAGGCTGTCCAGTCCCAGCTGCACTCCAGTCATAGGAATTATGATACCTATGGACAGATTTCACAATGCATGATGAAAAGGAGCCATGACTGGGACACACTGCAGTGCAGGGTCAAAGTGAAGGAGTTAAGGAATGCCTACCACAAGGCATGGGAGGCGAACTGCCTCTCTGGTGCTGTGCCCACAAGCTGCTAGTTCTACAAAGAGCTGAATGAGATACTTGGTGGCGACCCCACCTCCATTGTGAAAACCACTGTGGATACTTTAGTGTCTCATGGGCCAGTTGAGAGTGGAGCAAGCCAAGAGGAGGAAATCTTGGATGAGGATGTTGGGGAGGGTACCTAGAGACAGAGGATGACTCAGAGGTCAGAGATTCATGCAGCCAGGAGCTCTTCTCTACCCTGGAGGAGACTAGCCAGTCACAACTGTTGGATCTTGATGACGTGCAAAGAGGAGAGGAGGCACCTGGTAAGTGGCTTTGATTTGGGGAATTGCTGAAGTAAGTTGTTGGGGACAGGAAGGTTGCATAAAGCAGACTTGTGTCTGTACGATGCACGTACCACCACATGCCTAGTCCAAGCAGTGGAACAGGGTGTTGCTTGACTCCCTCACTTCACAGGAACCTGCTGCAGGCTCTTTGGCAGAGCTGCTTTGTTTCCTGCCCCATTAAGGGTAATTTTCCCGCACCACTCTGCCATCACAGGGGGAGAAGGGAGGGAACCATTCCTGCACACTGGTGAGCCACATAAGGGACAGAGCAGAAGCTTCAGTCTTGGAGAAGACCTTCCCTTGATTCCCTGCTCACCCTCAGCAGTGAGATATATTCCACAATGAACACAGCCTGTAGAAAATATGGGGACAGTAATGATTATAAGCCCTCCCTCCCACAGTACTGGCTGTCCTCAAGAGCCACATGCCCAGTGTACAGTACAGTCCTGGAACACTGATTTCCCCTTCCCCTGCGGTTACTCACCATTTTGGGAGCCTTGTGGCTCATGTGTGCTTGCCTGGGGTCAGCCAGTTAGTGACAGGTATGTGAATAGTGGCTGTGTTTTAAATCAGTGGTCTCTGTACTACTGGTTCTGTAAAATGTTGCATTTTGGCTTCATAGATATGATCTTGGGAGCCCAGCCTCCTTCTTTGTTATCACCGGCTGAACAGCTGTGCAGAATTAGAAAGGGGCCACAAAGAACTAAAGAGGACTTTCTGTGTAATGTCATGATGCACTCCGTGGCTGAAGGAAAAAAAAAACAATTGAAGGACTGGTAGGACAGCAAGAGGTGAGACCAAAAGAAGAATGTGGTACACCAGAATGAAGCCACAGAGCAGCTCTTAAACGTTATGGAGCGCCAAGTGGACACGCTCCAGGTGCTACTAGCACTGCAAACCAAGCAGTTCCATGACCACCCTCCCTTGCAGATACTGTCACAAAACCCTTTCCCATGTGCCACCCAGAGACTGACAACAAATTCTTATCAACCTCCTGGCTCCAGTTTGTACCGCGTCATTCCACTCCTCCCAACTTGACTCCCAGTACCCACTGTAGTCAACACCCATCCCTCTGCATTTTAGTCCTGCTGAAGTGCAGTACATGCTGCATTGTGCTGCAAAGGAGAAGGTTGGACATGATAACTGGACATACACAGATCTTTAACAGTCCCAGGACCTCACTTTCTCCTGGGACCCTCCCTTCCCCCATCCCACTCAGTGCTGATGTGTTTTTTTGTTTCTCTCTCTCCTTTGGTTGTTGTTTTCTAATAAAATAATTGTTTTGGTTTGAAAGCAATTTTTATTCTATTTATTGAAAGCAAAGAGAGCCCTGCAAAGCAACAAGCAATTTCCGTACAACTTCGTAGTACATCGTCTGCACCAATCACCTCTTAGCATTACAAGCACTGCACTCCCGAGCATAGCAACAGATATCAGTGGCTTTCAGCTTCAAATTGCTGCCTCAAGGCATCCCTGATCCTTATGGCCCTGTGCTGTGCCCCTGTAATAGCTCTGGTCTCTGGCTGTTCACATTCAGCCTCCAGGTTCTAAGCCTCAGCAGTCCAACCCTGAGTGAAGCTTTCACTCTTCCCTTCATAAATATTAGGGAATATTAAGCATATATTATATAAGCATACGAATACTGTCATTGGCCAGCCTCTCACATAGGCAGCACCAGTGGGCCTTTAAACAGCCAAAAGCACACTCAATAGTCATTCTGCACTTGCTCAGCCTGTTGTTGAACCGTTCCTTGCTGCTGTCAAGGTGACCCGTGTATGGCTTCATAAGCCACAGCATTAAGGGGTAGGCAGGGTCTCCCAGAATCACAATGGGCATTTCGACTTCCCCTATGGTGATCTTCTGGTCCGAGAAGAAAGTCCCTGCTTGCAGCTTCCTGAACAGCCAGTGTTCCAAAAGATGCATGCATCATGCACTTTTCTGGACTAGCCTGTGTTAATATCCTTGAAACACCCACAGTGTACCACAAGCACCTGGAGAACCATAGAGAAATACCCCTTCTGACTAATGTACTCAGTAGCTAGGTGGTCAGGTGCCAGAATTGGATTGTGTGCGCCATCTATCACCCCTCCGCAGTTAAGGAAGTCCATTTGTGCAAAGCCATCCACAATGTCATGCATGGTGCCAAGCGTTACGATCTTTCGGAGCAGGATGTGATTAATAACCTGCACATTTCCATCAACACGAGTCCAGCGGTCAACTTTCCCACTCTGAACTGGTTAGCAACCAATTGGTAGCAGTCTGGAGTAGCCAGCTTCCACAGTGAAATCACCACGCGCTTCTCCAACAACAGGGCAGCTCTCATTCTCGTGTCCTTGTGCCGCAGGGCTGAGGCAAGCTCATCACACAGTCTCACGAATGTGGCTTTCATCATTTGAAAGTTCTGCAGTCACTACCCACCATTCCAGACATGCATGATGATGTGATTCTATCACTCAGTGCTAGTTTCCTGAGCCCCAAAGCGGTGTTCCACTGTGGTCAGCACTTCCGTGAATGCCACAAGCAATTTCGTGTCATAGTTACTATGCGTGGTGAGATCAATGCCGCGTTCCTCTTGCCTTTGTAGTTTAAGTGTTAACCAGAGTGAGCAGCATATTGGACAACAGTCCAGGATCCATTCCTGCAGACCCAAGAGGCAGAACGTGCAGTACACAAACTGTTGAAGCATGGCACCAAATGTGGATAGAAGCACAGGGATTGCTGCGATGTGATGCAATGCATCACAGGGCATTGGGACAGGACTCAGGATGCCCCGTGACCCCTTCTGCCTTCCCATAACTCTTAGCAGCAGAAGAGGAAGAGATTATCTGTGGGATAACTGCCCAGAGTGCACCGTTCTGAATACCGTTGCAAGTGTGATTTTTTTTTAAATTGTACAGGCAGCTGCCAGTGTGAACACACAACAGTGGTTTCCCTTCAGCACTCTCTGAGGTGTCTTACCACTGTAGACATACCCTTAATATCATTCTTTTAACATTTTAAAGTAATTACAAATATAATGTTTTAATGGCTACAGGAAACCTGTACTTTGTTAAGTGCTTGTCTGCATGCTAACTGAGAACTGGGCTCCCGAATAATCAGATCATTTACTAATGTTGTCATAAACAGATAGCTAAGGGTTAATGTTTCTTTTACCTGTAAAGGGTTAACAAAGGGAACCAAACACCTGACCAGAGGACCAATCAGGAAACCGGATTTTCAAAGCTCAGCGAGGGAATTTTTTGGGGTGTGTGTTTCTTTGTCTGTGACCCTGTGCTACTCTCGGCTCTGAGAGAGGATCTCTCTACCTCCAGGCTTTCGAATCTTCTGTTTCCAAGTTTGTGAGTACCAAAGGTAGAAAAACAATAGGACTTATATTGTTTTTTTTTGTATTTACATGTTGTGTAGTTGCTGGAATGTTTTAAATTGTATTTCTTTTTTTGATAAGGCTGTTTATTCATGTTTTCTTTTAAGCAAATTGAGCCTGATCATTGTCTCTTGTTACAGAGACCATTTTATGTCTTTTTCTTCTTTTTAAGACCTGTTGTTTTTCTGTGGAGCTCAGGGGATTGAGCCTGCGTCCCGAGGATTTGTGGGAGGAAAAGAAGGAGGGGGAAGGTAAATTGTCCTCTCTGTTTTGTAATCAAGGAGTTAGTCACAGTAATCTTCCAGGGTTAACCAGGGAGGGAAGCCTGGAGGAGTAAATTGGGGAGAGGTAATGTGGGTTATTTCCCTTTGTTGTGAGACTCAGGGCATCTGAGTCTTGGGGTCCCCCAGGGAAGGTTTTGGGGAGACCAGAGTGAGGCAGGCACTGAAATTCCTGTCTGGTGGCAGCGATATCAGATCTAAGCTGGTAATTAAGCTTGGAGGTTTCATGCTAGCAACTTATTTTCTGAACTCTAAGGTTCAGATCTGAGTAGGAAAGCTATGACAAATGTGTATGACAAAGACAGCAAGAATATATCACTTTACAAATTTGGCTTGTTGTCATATTGTGATCTGGTGGGCCTGTCTACCAGCTTCGGGAATGGGGGTGGGGGATAGGTAGCCATGCCCAACTCTGTTTTAACCTTCTATGCAGGTTCTTCTATTCTTCTGCCACACAAAAATACACAAATGAATGAAAAGTAACAAAAGTGATGGTCCTGACAGAAGATGCTATACTACTTCCCAAGCAGGAGCTCAGGGGTCCCAGCCCTTCCTTCACCTCAAGGAGATGATAGGGCAGACTGGTCAGCCAGCCTGCCTTTCTGCTACTGCTACCCAGAAAAGTGTTTGTATCTCCTACATCCATTCTTTACAGAGCTAGGTCCTCATTTATATCCTTCAGCTGGGAATCAGAGCCAATCATTAGCTACTGATTAGCTGGATCACAACACCCACCTCCTGGACTTCTCCTTAGGCCAGGTTGGGCTGTTCCCTGGCTTCGCAGGCCCTTAAAGGGGCAGACCGCTTTGCTACCCATACACATTTTGAAAAATGATTTATTTTCTCTCCCCCGTTGTTTCTTTGATAGAAAAAAATAGTGAACAGACAAAAATAGAAACTGAGGTGGGGTTTACCAAGAGGCCAAGGCAGTTAGGGATGAGTGCATTATGAATTCCTCTTCATTTCTACACTTTATTCAAATTTCAAGCTCATATTTCCATAGTAGCATAGGCCTTCGTATGTCCTGAATTAGGACTTCCAAATATGCCTTTTTGTATTAAATTATATCTACTGGTTGGGAGAAGACCACAGAGCTCACAATGACACTGCATTTATTTTACCTAGGACTTCAGGCTGGATTTCCATTGAGGTATTTGAGTGAATAGATATTACCTTTGAACTTCCGTCACTATCTAAATTACCTTTATTATTAATTCTTGAAGAACGCAGGATATAAATCTATAACTAACAAATATAGACAAAACGTAACCCCATGCCTACGTTGTGACATAAGTCCAACGCTATCAGGTATTTCATGACATCTGATATAAAACGTCTTAATGACTGAGAGCTCTGATTCAGGATATACTAAGCACTACATAAGTGTAGCCTCACAACTTGCCCAGCACCATCAAATAGGAGACAGACTGTGGACGTGGAAGAAAAATGAAAAATCTGGTAAGGTAGACGTGGATGATAAACCGTTTTTGTGTTGTCATTTTATATATGTATCCACTGGAGAGTCTTACACAGTGGTGCACAATGGAACATTTTCTATGCGGATATGAAATTCCAGGTATAGCATTAAATTTGCAGAATTGTCAATTCATTGTAGATTGTAATGAACAATTTTCTGTAAACCCCATGATTTCTCCTGCTAGAACAAATGGAAAATATATTCGTCTGTTGAAGAAAAGGTTCTCATACAAAAAACAAGCAACAAAAGATTAATATAAGAAAAATGTGTTCCACCATTGTTAAACTCTTCTTAAAAAATAAAGAGTTAAAGAATCTTTACTTCTGTTCTAAAGCAGTCATGGATTTGTAAATGTCATTCTGAATCTGAGCCAGCAGCCTTTTGGAAGATCTGCATCCCCTAGATTTTAAATCAGTTCTTCTATGCCTGTTACCATCAGGTAGACATTAGTATCTTCCAGTTGCTCCCCTTCAAAGGGAGTGACGTTCTCCTCCCAGCTTGTGTATAAAATGTGGTCTCAGGTTGCTATCTCTGTGTTGGTAAAGTCTTTGTATGCAGGCCTGGGGGAAACCGTCTTGGTTTTTTTTTCTCCCAGGACATTTATGCTATTTGAAGAAATCTGTTTCATTCCAGGGGCAAGACATTTGATCTGCAGCAATAACCACATTAATTAAAGTTATCCCTTACAGTGAGGGTTTCACAAGTATTCACAGAGGACTAAATTCCAGCCAAGAGGATAAGAAATTTTTTTTTCTACCCATTCAGTGTGAACTTTTTTTGTTTTTTGCTTTAAAAAAAATCAGTGGAAATAGGATTTATTCTCCTCAATCGACATTTATTTTGACCAATGTTTAATCTCTCAGTCTTAGATAAAAAAAAAACCACTGCAATTACTACACAAATAAAATTGGATAAACCAAAACATCATAATAAAACCAAGCATTCTTAATGTGGGAAACAAATGCACTGAAATAAATTATTCCTGAGACGTATAGCTCATATCTCTACAATAGACTGAGCATTCCTTGCGACTACCTATCTTCAGCTACTAGGAGCACTGCATCTAATTCCTATATAAAGAAAAAAATATATATACAAACTCCAATTAAAGCCACATTTTAAGTTTATATGTCAATTTAGAACAATCGGAAGATTATACAGAAAGATATTCCCAATGCCAAATCTTAAGGTATCAGTTCTAGAGCTTTAACACTGATATCGGAAACACAAGTTTGATACTTTATAAACTATCTTTTGTAGAGCTAAAGAAAAATAAATAAAATCTTCTTACTTTCTTTAACAGACACAGTCTGTGTTACTGCATTATCTACTCTATTTTAGTTAACTGTTTTTCACTCCACCAAATATTTTGCAATTAATTTTAACATATGTGATTATGGTTTTTGTCTCTTTTATTAAGAACAGGAATTTATTTTGCTAATTATTTTGGCATTTATGTTTACCGATTATGTACGTGACGCATTAACATTTGACTCCATTGCTATTTGTATCGTACTTGGAAGGGCATTTATTTTCATAAAAAAATTAAGTTATTTTACAGATATAACTAAGAATACAATTTGAAAATAAGTGACCTTCATCTGCATAGTATCTAAAGTTATGCATTTAGGTCTTTTTTTAAAAACTGGCACTGCTAACATGAGTACAAGCTAAATTTACATTCCAGAAGTATACTATTATTTGATTGGGCCATTTTAAATAATGAATGATAAAGCACAAAATGATAATAAAATTAATAATGATGATGACTCCAGCCAGGACAGGTTAGGCATTTTAGAACTCAGTGCTCAAAGAATTAAATATATCCATATCATAAATTTATTTATGATATGCACAGACCAGTCAAAAAAAAATGAAATAACAGCACTGAAAGAATAAAATTACATAGCATATATGTCCATTGTGCATTTTGACAGGCAGTACCAAGAAGTAATAACAATAATAATACAAGCGTGTGTTGGGAGGAGGCTGTGTGTGGGCGGGTGTATGTCAGAGAGAGAGAGTGTGTATGTGAGAGAAAGATTGTGTGTACTGGAGGAGTGTGAGAGACAGTGCACTCTCTCTTTAAGCACAATATTCACTAGTCTGAAGGCTTGTTCAGTCCAGCAGCAGCAGACAGCAGCTCCCATTCGGCCAGGCACGTACAATCGGGTTATAATGAATTAGCTAAAAATCAGTTTATAAAACTGATATTAATAAATTCGATTTCATGCGGCCACACTAGGCACGTAATTCGGCGTTGGTGCGCATGCTCCGAGGTAACGTCGATTTCTGAAGCGTTGCATTGTGGGTAGCACTTTCCGTAGCTTATCCAATAGTTCCGCGTTCCCCCCGCCCCTGGAATTCTGGGTTGAATCATTATTGTCGAGTGGTTCTGGTAACAGTGTCAGTCATTCCTTCCTCCGGGAAAACATCAGCTGACAATCCTTTCGCGCGTTTTTCCTGGAATTGCCCTGGCAGACGCCAAGACTAGCAACCATGGAGCCTGTTCAGCTTTTTTTTTCCGCCGTATGGTGTACTGGATGCCGGGACAGAGAGGCGATACTCCAGCGTACACAGCGCAATTCACTGCTTTTGCATAAGCAGAGATGGTTACAAGTCGTTCTGTCCATGTACTAGGGAATAACTGGGAGTCATTCCCATTTTACCTAGGCACCCGGTCCCTCACCAGGCCGCGTCCAGGAGCATCCGGGCTGATGGCAGACGATGAGTATCATCAATTGTACCATCTCCACCGGGGAGGGAGAGAGCGGATACTGCGCTTCAACTGCTGCAGCATCCCCTACCAGCAGCATTCATACAGAATAGGGTGCACATTGAAAGAAGTCAAGAAATGATTTCTTTCCCTTTTCTTTCACGTGGTGAGGGGAAGCAAACTGAGAGCTATTCCTGAAACACAGACACTGTGTTTGAACCTCACACTTGGGAGCTCAGCCAGAATGCAAATACTTTTTCAGAGACTGCTGTGGACTGTGGGATGCTGAAGTCTCAGTACCCCCCCTCCCTCATGACGTCACTTTGAGTCTCTGGCTTCCGCCTTCACGCTTGTCATGCAGCGCGTGTATCCTGGAGATTTTTTTTCAAACGCTTTGGCATTTCGTGTCTTGAACGAGCTTGATCAACAGATTTGTCTCCCCATACAGCGATCAGATCCAGTATCTCCCGTATGGTCCATGCTGGAGCTCTTTTTGGATTTGAGACTGCATCGCCACCCGTGCTGATCAGAGCTCAACGCTGGGCAAACAGGAAATGTAATTCTAAAGTTATCTCAGCTCACCAGAGACCAGGTATACAGGTGGGGGATGGGGACAATCTGACATCATCCCCTCACACTCTGCACAGCAGACAGGAGGCACCCAAGAGCAGCTTTGTCAGGGGCAGCTGGAGGCTGGGGGAGAGGTGACAGGAGAAGCAACAGCTGCAGATGGCCACAGAACAGCAGGAGGGAGATGGGAAAGGATACCCTTGCTTGGAGATGCCTCCTTCAGCAAGGTGTCCTTGGTGATTGCCCAGCCTGCCCACTTCTACGACAAACCCTACAAACATATGGCAGCAGATCAGAGACAAATATGCCTTAAAGGAGCCAGCTATGTAAGTACCACCAAAAATTTTACTTTCATATCCTAAAGATAAAATTGTTAGCACCTGCTTAGACCTTTCTTTATGTGCATTTGATTCATTTATATGTGTATATATTAACTATTTTTCACAGTCTTTAACTTTAGCAAAGAGTGTGTCTGAAGTCTAAGGCCCAGAACATTGATTCTGGACTAATAAGTAACCCTATTCAGGAATTTTGTCTGTTATAGTGCAGTTTAACAATCTTAGGCACCTTCATGTCTATAAAACTCCAGACATTCTTGGAAACCATCTCCTTAAAATATATATTTTTATATATATCATACTTGTATAAGCATATATAGACTTGGGAAATTAATAAGGGATGATTGTTACAGAAGATGCTTTCTGTTGGGGAATCAACAGGAAAGAATGATTATGAGGTAAGAAGGACCCAGTGAGGAGTATTACCTTGAATAACTGTTAGCCCTCTCAGTTGTAAATAATTATAGCTTCACACAAATATCAGATAAATTGAGAATGTGTGGAAATGACATCAGAACATATGTATCTTGGAGAATATTCTTGGCAAAAAAGGTTTCTTTGTCTAAAACCCTGCACAATGACACTGATATGGGAACTTAGTTGGGGAATGAAAATTGTGCATCCTTCCAGATACAGTGAAGGAGTCAGACAGAGCCAGCTCTTGGTCTGACAACAAAAGGTGGTAATGTATCTCTTCTTATGTATTGTTTATAGTGTTGTACTAATCTCTGATAATCTTAAATAATTCCAACTGAGCCTGTTATTTGACAATCTAGAGTCATCTCTAACTCATACACTCAACAAAATATTAATATACATGTAAAAGAACGCATGCATTACTACATTTGTAATGATCTCTTCCCCATCCTCTCTCCTTGCCTTGAAAGTATAATTATATTCCACACTGAAAGGCAGGAAAGTTTAGAAACTCAACCATTGTTCTGGGCATTAGATCTCAATTTGTGATTGAAAAACACTGCCGTTTCACACTAGCCTGCAATCTTTTGACCTGTACCAAGGAAAGCCACAAGTCATTCTGCAGGTAACCATTTACTATTATCAGAACAAAATTATAGTAACTCCTAGTAAGGTAGCTGGGTGACTTGGTCACAAAATAGCAGGCGAAATTCAAAGTTGATACGTGTAAATTGACACACACTGGAAAAAAAAAATAATTCCAACTATCCACAATGATGGAATCTAAATTAGCTATTACCACTGACGAAAGAGATCTCAGAGTCATTGTGGATAGTTGTTTGAAAACATCCGCTCAATGTGTAATTGCAATTAAAAAAATGCTAACAGAAAGTTAGGAACCATTAGGAAAGGGATAGATAATAAAACAAAAAAAATATCATAATACCACTATATAAATACATGGTATGCCCACACCTTGAATATTGTATATAAAGTTATGGTCACTTCAACAACATATTTTTTCCCTAACCTTGTTCTTGGAAACAGGCAAACAAATCTGACTGAAATTTTTCTAAATGCACTGGCCACGGTAACAGGGAAAAAGCGCCCTGAATCCTGTGAACTTTTGAATTCCATTTTCCTGATTGTGTGCAGGGTCAGCACACACACAGGTGACCACACAGAGCTCACTTTTGCACTCGTCACAATGCCAGTCTCCTGATACTCGAAGAGAGCGGCCAGCTTGGACCACAAGGGTTCGGATATGTCGCTATCTGGGGTGAGGACTCAGTGCCACAGCACATGCGTTCCAAGACGAAATGAAAAACGTTTTTGAAAGATTTCAAAGTCTATGCTGATGAAAGGGCGCGCAGCAGAGATCCCTTCAGTGCCGAGTGAACAGTGAAGCGAACGTTAAGACGGTTAACCATGAAGCAGAGAAGCAAACGGAAGTCAGGCTCTGAGCCCGAAAACATGTCCTGCTTTCTATGCTGAAAACTACATGCCAATTTTGGGCGTTCAGCGCTACCCGTGCCCCACCCCCTGTCCGTCGGATTCGACTTTGGTGATTGAAATATAAGGTGTTTCTGGAGGATGTCAGCCGAGGGGAAGATGGCGACGAAATTTGGTGAAGATGCGCGTCGTGATTAGCACACAGCAGTTTTCCGTAAACCCCAACGCCACAGATCTTTTTGAGACCCCAATCAATTACAGTCCCTTGCTCCCAGCAAGAAGCCCAGGACAGTGAAGCCATGGAAGCGACCTCCGGTAGAGGTGTGCCTTCATTCTGCTACAAAACATCGTTCATTAAAACAAGACGGACTGTTTTAGGATCGCATTGACACCAGGGCTATTTGCGCAGGTCGCAAGCCATTACTGTCTACAGGAATTTCGTTAACATGTCTGGGATGGAGCGAAATTCCTCCAAATTAATCTCCATGATCGATCGTGGAGGAACTCAAAAACCCTTATGCTATTCTGAAACATTTCTGGCCATAACAGCCTTCTCCGTTCCCCCCATAGTAGGTAACTTATTCACGCCATGCATTTTGCCAAGATCATTTGTACTGCAGCATTGAAGGCATTGCACTGAAGGCTTGCGCGCATAAAAACAAACGATCTGCCTCTTGCGTACATGCAACTGTGCTATTGTCAGGCATTGAGAGATATCATCCATTGTTAACCTTGACTAGAACTCAGGAGTGTAAACTAGGGCATGAGCATGCGATTTTGCTTACTGGCAGAGCGGGGGAGATGGGGAGGAGGAAGCGAGTGGAAAAGTTTTCAGCGTTGCAAGCAGATTTCTTCCCTGCTACCAGCAACGCGCTGCGGGGGTGATGTCGGGGTGAATCCTAGCAGCGATCGTATATGATAGGAGCCATGCCCGTGTTGGTGGATGTGCGATGTGAAAGAGCGGGTTTGCTTTGCAGGTTCCTCTTAACAGGAGCAAGCATATAGAATCACTGTGTATATGAACGGCGCGAAAGAAGTCAAAATTTTAAAGCCTCACTTACCATCGCCGTGAGCGTACGGTTGGCCTACCTGGCGTCGTGTGGTGGATGCCACACCAGTCACACAGACACTGAATATTTCAACGCTACAAAATTGCGACCTTTATAGAGATTCACATTGTGCTCTGTAAGGTGGATGTGTTTCTAGTGTGAAAGATATATCATTGCTCTGGTAAAAGGTATCTTCTCCCAATATTATCACCTGGTTTGCCTTCAACCCATGCAAGCTGCACATTTCTTCTGCGTCCCCTATGCCATCACGAGGGCGTGCTGTGATACCGGCGGAGGAAGAAGAGACGCGAGATGAAATGTTCACAGAATTATTGAAGTACAGCAATGAGAGGGGATAAACCAGATATTGATTGGAAGGATGGGGGTAGCAAAGTACAGGAGCATTCCCCTTAAGTGGAACGATCTGAGAGGGCTAGACAGGCAGACCAGCGTTGTGAGAGATGCAACGCATGGATCTGCTTGCTTTTCTCAAACTGATACCTCCAACGGCATGAGTGCATCTCTAGGAGGCCGCCACAGTCAGCAGAAGTCGCCGCTGCAATTTCTGAAAACCTCTCCAAGCACCACGTGCCCATTATTTCCCTCACCCAGACGCTGTAAATGCATGGTGGAAGGCATTTCTGCCCCCCGCCTACTCTGCCACCCCCTTGCAGAGCTTCAGGGTAAAGGCTGTAATTACGCTACAATTGTGCCTTTTATAGCCTCTTCCCCTTCCCCCTCCTTCCCAAAGCCAGCAGCCACGGGGACACCTTCTCATTCGTCTGCTTTTTGTAGTTTCCTTGTAATACGTTAAAACATCGAAAGTAGGGGTGGGTTGCTTACAGGCTATCGTAAGTCAGGAAAAACTTCCGATGATTTTAACGAGAGCATTAATTCTTTTACATGAACATAAAGCGATTGTTAAACGATATCAGAACTTATTTTCCTTCGCCAACTTAATGAGATGAAGGGCGGTAGGTGGGTTGCTTACACTGGAATAGTCCATCAAGTGGCGAGCGTTCTCAAGGGAAAGCTAAACAGAGTCAACACCGTACCCTGGCTAGTGCTGAGAACTCCGTTTTCAAGCTTCTTCTCTCATGCGCAGGCCTCCAGGTTGTGCTCTTCTAATCGCTGCCTGCGTCTCTGGCTGCTTGTAGGCAGCGCGCCAGGGTGATTTGCCTTTTTTTTCAGGCCTCCCACCCACCATCAAATGTCTCCCCCTTAGTCTCACAAAAGATTGTGGAGCACCACAGCAAGCAGCAATAGCACGCGGGACATTGGTTTCGGCTGACGGTCTAGCGAATAAGTAATGATCCGCCAGCGACCCTATTTAACGGCCAAATTGCACATGCTACCACCATCCGTGCGCACTTGCTCAGCCTGTTAGTTGAACAGGCTCCTGACCACTGTCCAGGCTGCCAGTGTATGCTTCATGAGCCATAGGCCAATGGGCTAGGCTGGGTCCCCAGTGATAACTATTAGGATTTGAACATTCCAACGGGTGGTAATTTCTTGGTCTGGGAAAGTAAATTCCCTGCTGTAGCGTGGTTTTAAACAGACTAGTGCTCTGCACGCAGAGCGTCATGAACCCTTCCTGGCCATCCCCGTGGATGTGGGTGAAACACTCCTTGCTGGTTTCCCAGTGCTTGCAGCACCATTGAAATACCCACATTGCGGTTCACGTTACTGGGTGCCCTCGTGTTCTGGGGCCAAGATAGGTATGGTTCCATCTATGGCTCCCACCACAGTCGAAAACCCTATTCTGCTGCAAGCCATCACTATCCCTGCACGTTTTCCCAGCGAGTCACAACCTTTGCGTAGCAGCAGCCTTAAACGTGCTCTTGGCTACTTGCACACTTGCAACCTCACAGTAGATTTGCCCACCCAGAATTGATTACCGGAACTGACAAGTCGCTGGGGCTGGAGTGCAAAACTCCAGAGGGCTATTGAATCCACTCGCTCTCCACTGTGAGGCGCTGCTCTCCTGTTTGTATTTACAGCGTTTCAGGGCGGGGAAAGCATGTCACAACGTTCTTAAGAATGTCTTTACGCATGCGAAAGTTCTCGCAGCTCAACTACATGCGAATCGTCCCACCACCGTCACAAACATCCTGGTCCCACCAGCTGTGCTTAGTTTCCCGTGCCCAAATTCGCGGATTAATTGGGTAGAAGACCTGCCCCGTTAATAGCAGTGTTTAGCTCCAAATGCTGGGGCCAGTGGTTATGGAGAATCTGCCTCCATCTCTCATCGCTGTCCTCGCGCGTCACCGCAATAGCTGCCTCCTCCTCTCTCTGCCTTTGCAGTTCCTTTGTTCAGTATAGTCAGCACAAGAGAGTACGCGGGTGTTGACAAACGGTCAGGTACTTTGTGATCTCACGCGGTTCCATGAGTGCTGTTGCATGGCGTTCTGGCTCATCACTCCGCGAAAAGGCTCCAAGGGTTGTCTGCTGCTTCACAAAGGAGGGGTGAGGCGCTGTACCAGCACCACCGGTGCTTCCCGCATGTCAGGCCTGTGCTCTTACACGGAAGGTGGGAATATGGCGATAGCTGAGAACAGTACCCACAGTGCACCGCTCGCTAATCGATGGTAGCCTATAGCACATGACGAAAGCAATCGATTGTGATCGCCTTTGGACGCGCAAAACCGAGTTTTTATGATTACATCGGTTTTTGTAATAGCGTTATTAACTACTTCGAAAGATAATCGGTTGCGTTGTAGACGTACCACCTAAGAAACAATTCTGAATGCCCGGGGAAATATTTCCAAATACCTAAACAGGAGATTTATATTTTTTATAGAAGGTCATGAATTTATTGTATTCTTATAGGTGCGGCTGTAAACGCGTGCCTTCACTATTAAGGTGGTCCCACCACTTTCCAGTATAAGACCCTGTTTTCAGTATGCTATTTAACCTCTACCAAACACTTTAACAGTTGGGTTATGAAATTTTCCATGGTGTCCCCCCACGCCCGCCTTTTTTTTTTTTTT